>NC_046367.1:40347239-40664534 GCF_011125445.2 Fundulus heteroclitus
TGGTTGGAGTGGAAACGCTGTTTGTATTACGATGTTAGCACACCTGGAAACATGAGGTAGACACAGCTGCCTTTGGTTTGATTTAGTTATGTTTGTCGTGGATCACATCCTCTTTGAAAATATTGGGGAGTATAGAACTGTAATGCCCCGAGAACCAGTTTGGCTATAGCTTTGTTATCTTTCTGTGCTTCCTGTAAGAGGTCAGTGCAGTTTCTCAGATCTGTCCTCTCCCACGCAGAGAAAGACCCAAATCATTCATTCAAAAATGTTAACCGTATGGATTCTAGCCATCAGCCGGGCATGACTTCACACAAGGCTTTTGTTATGTCTCCTACACGAAAAGGAACACACCCATGTAGTCCATTACCCGTGAACTCAACCCTGCTTCATTATGTCCGACTGCATATAAACCCACACCCAGCTCTGCTCCCAAGCTTTCACCCACCTGTGCTCCTCCTGAAGGTCATGTTAGTTTTGGGTTTCTGATGAATAATTAAAAGGGTTGGAGTGATTCTACGACATACTATTTTAAAACTAGTATTGATTGGATGAGTTTGAATCTATTGTAGATTTCGTATAAAACCATATATATAGGATCACATATATGCATACGCCCTCACAAATATCTGCTATCCAGCTGCACCTTGACCACACTGGCATCTCTCTGGCTGATGGTCGACTAGTCTCCCCAGCAGAAGAGGTTATACAAACTGTTTGGTTTTCTGGCTCAGATCCGACTTTGTCTAGAAAACAGGATCGATGTTGGAGCTTTGAGAAACCGATTCCAGCTGTTATTCTGCCTAATTCCCGCCTAAAACGGTTCAGGGGTTTTTGGAATCGTAGTCCTGTTGGAACACCCAAACATCTCAACGCTCCCTCTGTAGATTCCAGAGGAAATTCAAGAATTTGAGGCTAGTTCTTCTCCTTCATCTTTCCACACAGTTTGTGGGATGCACCAGTGCCACCACAGTGGAACCCCCCCCCCCCACACACACACACACACACCATGATGCTGCCACCGCCATGCCTGACAGCTGCTACTGTGTTTATTAGGTTTAAAAGCCTCTCCTTGATTTCTCCAAACATGATTCTTTTTATTGGGCTCAAACAGCTAAAACTTTGGCCGTTGAACGTGGGCAGCTGCAGATTTCAGTCCAGCTGGAAGGAGTTTGTTTCATTGGCTGGGGTCTCTTTATTTCTCTGCATCCTCTAGACCCAGGAACCACAAAGGTCAGCTTTGGTGGTCCCGGACACTTTGGATCTTCGGAAGCATCCTAACCCTCCATAGGATTTTTTAATAGATTAAAACTTAAAATACATATTCTTGCGTTATTGGTTGATCCATTAACTGCTGTGAAGTAGATTGTTTTTCTGCTGAAACTACCAGCTGCAGTCAATCATGATCCCTAATCCCTAAAACACTTTAAAGGTTTAGCTTTATTTAGGTGAATACGTGGATATATTTGAAACTACATGTAGGATTTTGACTCTGCTTGGAATAGAGAACATTCACCACACTTTCAAAATCGTGCAAACAGTTTTTGTCTTTAAAATTCATTACAGCTGAGTGTTTTATAATCCCTCCACCCTGGAAAAAAAACAGATATGACACTGATGAACACATTGGATGGAAAAGAACCGTCTGACCTGAGCGGAATGTGGAGTTTTCCTAGTGTACGTAGAGTAGGACTCGTGTCGGTATTTGTTCTGCTCCTCGTTTATTTCTTGCTCCTCACAGCATCCTTTTGAAAGTCGCTGACAGCAGTTATTTGTATTTTACGTGCTGGCTGCACTCGGTGTTTCAGCTGCTCTCAGATCTTCTCTCATGTCGTCCTTGTTGTCAAAATGTTGGGTTGACAGCAGTAAAACACAGAGGAACACAGTAATTACTGCCTGTGTACTGAAAGAAGAGGATTTGTAGGAGCACCGACCATCTCCAGAACTAATGGCACCCTGAGTGCTGCCTCGCCACTCAGCGCCTCTTTCCTGTTTGAGGTGAAACCGTCACTTATTTGCTTGTCTTTCCCGGGTGAAGCTCTGTAATTTACAGGACTCTTCTGTATATACAAGTTTTCTATTGAAGAGCTGAATAGCCAGAGGAATTGTGCTAAACACGGTTCTATGCTGATTGATCGGACGTATTACTTTGGTTTTCTGGATCTTCTTGGCTGATGCTCCATTCCTGAATCCAGCCATTGCATTAACTCCTCCTTAGTTCTTTAGTTGTTCTCAGAAGAAGAATCTGAGATGTCATTTGTATTCCAGGGTAGTTTATTGATTGTATAATCACCTGCTGCAACAGAAGATCAGTTTTTCTTTTCATATTTTCCACATAAATGTATAGGAAGGGTAATCTGTAAACTGAAAACGGTCAGATTCATTAAAACCCTTTCGGTGTCGGTCGTCGTCCTAAAAACATTTTCTATGCTGAAGGCTGTAGCTTTGGTAAACAGAGCTGCTCGGTTAGCTTCATTCGCTCAGCACATGTAGTTGACCTGAAGTATTTCTAAAAGCTGTTTCTGTGGTGCGGTTGGAAGCACATTTGCCTTGCAGATAGAAGATCCTGGTTTTGAATCCCAGCCTAGGGTCTTTTTGCAAGGAGTTTGCATGTTCTGTGTGGGTTCTGTCTGGGTACGCAGGCTTACTATTCCCATAGGTAAGTTACTACTCCCATAGGTTAGATGTTCTCTCCTAACTTACCTTAGCTGTGAGGGTGTGTGCATGGTTGGTTGTTCTGTGTTAGTGGACCCCGCCTCTCACCCAGTGGAGATAAGTACACCAGCCCCACCCTCCTGCATAAGGTTGGGAATTGAAAAGATTTTCACTATTGCTGGTCGTAACTTTAGCTTCTGTCCGATAAGGATCAAAAACACGGCATTCATTAAATTGTATGCCATGTTGTGTGCGCAGGTGTTTCTGCCTGTTGGATCTATTTCCTCCCGCGGATGTATATGCCATTTTGCAATGATTGCAAAAGCGCCTCGTTGACATCTTTCTCTTCGTTAAAATGAAACCAAACTTTCGACCGCTTCCCCCGATGGGGCGGCATTTTTTTTGTTTTGCTTTAAAGCCTGGTCACGTCGTGCACAAGTTACGAACACGTGCTTACTGAACGCCGTGTGCGTAACTTGCGTATAAAACGTGACTTAACTTGCGTAAAAAAAAACGTTGTACTAACGTTGTGCTGCTAAGAGCCACGGCACGACGGAATCGAAAAGAGAATCGTTTAGCGAGCTGCCAAACGGTGCCACGGAATTGGAAAACACGGAACCGGTTTTGAACAGGAACCGGTTTTCGATTCCCATCCCTACTCCTGCATGGATAAGACGTGTAGAAAATGGATGTTTCCAAACTGTCTTGTAAAGGGTTGTGAAAAGCCAATCACTAGATATGAGAATGTCTAGTGATTGACATCTCTAAATCTCTAAAATATTGATGCAAAATTTCCTAAATTATTATATTTCCTAAAGTATTTTTTTTCTGAAATCCCGTTAGATGTGAGACACTCAACGTAATGTCTGCTCAGGCCTCCATTTATTTCATGCAAATAAACTCTTAAATCATTTCAATATGAATTTGCAAATTCATATTGAAACTATTGGTTTGTAGGAACTGAATTTGCAACAAGGGGTGTTAAACCTCTTAGAAGTCTAGCCGTCATTTGTAATTGCTGGTTCCTCGTGCTTTGTCGGTAAAAATCAAGAATGGAATGAGAGTAGACTGGTCAGATCAACCTTTACAGTCCAAAAAGCCATTTTGCCTACAGTCCACTTGAAATAAACTCGTTCAGAGCCGCAAATGTTGCTTGGTTATAATTTTTTAGAAAGAACTACTGTAGGAAATATATTGTCATTGTTACAGAAATTCCCTTTTATGTCTATTTTGGGGTTTAAAAAAAGAGGATGAATGGGATATTGATATTTGTGGATAATGTTGTAAAAAAATCATCATAGTTTCCAACATAATGAAAAATTTTTGATTTAAAATTAAATATTATTGGCACTTTTAGCATCATTCTGTTGTGAAAAAAATTAAAAGCAATTATTCCGACAAAAAACTGCTAAAACCTGCATTTATTATCATTATTACATTTAAATACCATAATAAAAGTATAATTTATAACCAAAGTTATTAAGGGGCCACTTGTGGCTCTACAGCCACAGGTTGCAGAGCCCTGTTATCGATGTTTGGGTGATCGGCTGTTACAGATCATCTCTAAGAAGTTAAAGGTATTTTTCTGGAGTTGGGGTGGCACGCTGCCGACCAAGTGGAAACCCACGCAGCCTTTTGAGGATTCATTAGATGTAGGCAGGGTGTGTTAGTCTGCTATCGTCAGCCTGGATGAGAACTGGTCTCCACAGCGACCAGGTGCAGATTATTCCCCCACAAAGAAGCATTTGGCTGCAGCGGGGGAAACCGGATCTGTGTACCTGGCACTTTGTCCCGGTCTTCAGCTTCAGGTCGTGTTCGCTAGTCTTCGACAGCCTGCTGAACACAGAGGGACATGAAACCAGAGAGCCCACCACCTCCCACCTTCACTCAGCATTTTCATTCTCCAGTTCTAGGAAATGTATACCATTAGCTTTTCACTCTCCATGATTTATGACTGATTCCAACGTTATATAGACTTCATTATGTCTCTGGATATGTGATCCTTTTAGCATTATCAAAAAGATGATTGTCAACCCCAAGCACCAGCTACCACCCATTTCTCCTTTTTTTCCCCTTTTTAATGAATGAATAGACCATTCAGCATTTCACGAGGCCCCTCTCGGGAATGCCATTGTGCATTCTCAACCTCACTTTGCCGTTATATCCCTCTTTTTTTGCTCTCCACGTCTGCTTATCTTCTGATTGACTCTCATGATGTGCACACCGCTTTTCAGGACATCCTTGAATTCCACTCATTCACCCGTCCTTCAAGAGCTGCCATCTCGTCTCTGTAGGCACCTTTCTTTTTTTACCCTCACAAATCTCACACCATGGGGGTGTGAACTGAGGAGAATCCTATGGGACAGGGAGATTACTATCAAGGCCAGAGATCCTGTGACAAAAGGGGGATTTTGCTGAGTCCCGTGCCTCCAGTCCTGGACTTTGGTTTGGTTTTGGGGGGCTTGGAATTTAATGGCACAACCTGTTTTCGCTGTAAGCATCTGGAAACTAGAAGTGAAGCTACCTGGTGCATTTAGTACAGGTGTGTTAAGCTTTAGAAGTAATGGAACAGAGGACGGACTCAGAAAGGGCTTCGGGTTTTTACCAGGTAGACACCATCTTGGTGAAGATAACTTCTCTAATTTCCATGCTCGGCGATGCTTGACAGTAAAGTTAAATGAAAGGATTTTGGCTCCTGGCTACGTCTTGTTTTACACAAAACCAATAATTTAGTTCCTTTTAGCTTCAAAGCTGCTGATAGATGTGTGAATGAATGCCTCGTTGACAATAATGAGCCCCTTTTCCATTACAACACCCAGGATTTAAAGCCCCAGGCTTTTAGTTTTCCGGAGTAAACTAAAGTCTGGGGCTTTTTGGGTTTGTGTTTTTCTATTTGCTAAGGGCCATTTATGCAAAACGTGTTAATGATGTGTGAAGAAATTGTGAGGAAAACTCCAGCACCACTCCGGACCAGTGAGTGGCTGCTGTTGAAAAGCTGTAGCCGTATCTTCCTGCTGCTCATCAAGACAAGATGGACAACTTTTGCTCATGGTGTTACACCTCCTGAACCCCTTTTACACTAATCCTACCCTATTCTGCTATTGGTATAAATAAATGAAAATAAAGCACAGCTTCTCTCTGGGTGCATGGGGACCGCAGTTAAAAGTTATAGCTTTATGAGAAGTAACCAGGGGGCCTCATCATGGCAAGAACACCCAGGGGGATTTTTCAGTACAATACCGCAGAGTTTTGATGGAAGCTAAATTATCCTTATAGGTTATAGGATAGGTTATACTCTACTCCTCCTGAAGAAAGGCAGATTCAGTTTGTTCTGATCTGGTTTAGGTTATTAAATACAGGGTGCCCATCTGTGGTTTGTAAATAATAAAAGAGTTCAGAGTCCATCAATTTAGGTTTAGATGAAGAGTCAGTCTTTGGGAAACGTGTGTTTTGTGTGCACAAGGAAAATGAAAGGGCTCTGTTTTATCATTAGTACTAAAATATCAATGTAATTACAGAACCGTGGCAAAACAGTTTATAATTAACTTAAAATGCAGAAATCATCCAGCCAAGATTTTCACAATTGATATCTGGTATATGCACATATCCCCCACAAACTTAGTAAACGCTTTATATTAACTTTTTTCAGCAGCGATGAACAAATCCAGTCGGGGGGAAATCACAGACAGTCTGGCCGACAAAACGCAGCCAAAACGGGGTTTCCCCCTGCAGCCTCTCCGGTGACACCAGCCTGTCAGCAAGTCTCTACCGTCCCGACAAGTCCGAGCAGAATTAAAATTGGCTCATAATCACAGATGAAGTTTGGAGGTGTACTTTCTCACCTAAAAACATTTTAAAACTACATTTTCTGATAGATTAAGGTTATAAAATTAATATGATCGTAAACTAGTGATCTCCTTACTGCTCCTTACTCTCCCTTGTGGCGGACTGTTTAGCCTTGCAGCACACAACCCCGCCCATTGAGCAAAGCCCCGGGCTTTTTAAAAAGTCCTACACATCAAGTAGGGACTTTTTCCTGTGAAAGTAAAGCGCGGGGAAAGTGAAATCCCCCATGTGGAAACTCTAGGAGGGCTTTTCAAAAGCCTGGGGCTCTGGAGGTCTAATGGAATAGGGCCTATGGTTACACTTTATGGCTTGTGATGTTGTTTTGGACTAGGTGGCTCATATGGCTCACTGCCATCAAGCTTAGAAATGGGGAACATTTGCTATCCATGGTATTAGGAACATTTAGAGGTGCTATAAAAGATTTGCTTGAGTATTTGAGCAGACAATACCAATATTGGTCAGAGCTGGAATCCTCATTGATTGTCTGTAAAAACTCGCAAAATCCAGTACGGACCATATTGTCTCAAAAAGTTTTTAGCTGTATTAGTTGGGCTTTGGAAAATCTTTGTAATCTCTGGGTTCCTGTTATGAATATTGTCCCCATAACTACAATAGAGAAAAGAAGATAGAAAAGCAGTTCTGTGAAAAAAGTATTCACCCCCTTATAGAGATGGTTCCTTTTTTGTCACATTGGGCTGTTTCAGATCAAAATTATTAATATGATACCTTGAATAAATACAAAACGTAGTTCTCAATTTACATTCAAAAAAGCAATCCAAACCAAACCAACCTTATGTAAAAAAGGTAATTCCCTCTTGTTAAGAAATTATATGTGAATAAAGTCAAATCCATGACAGATAAATACTTTGAATAGAGCCTCTCTGACAGCTTAAAAGTCCCTGAAAGCGACACATCATCTGAAAAAAAAAAAAAAAAACAGTAGAGAAACCAAATTATTGCTATGTATCAGTCTGGGGTAAAAATATATTAGACTTTGGAATGCCAGTGAAACAAAGTGAGAGCCATAATCTACAACCGGAGAATACAAGAGCAGTGGTGGACCTTCACAGGTTAGACAGCTCAACCGAAATTACTCCAAGAGCACATCAGCAATTCAACCAAGAGGTCACAAAACAACTCAGATTAGCATCTAAAGCTCTACAGGCCTCACTACCTTTTTTAAGGGCAGAGTTCATGTTTCAACAACAAGAAAGAGAGACTGGGCAAAAATGTCCTCCATGAAGGAGTTGCTAGGCTGAGCCATTAAAGCAATTCCGTCTCACATTTTTTAAAGCTAAATGACCCCGAGACTTAAGGAAAATATTCTGTGGACCGTCAAAACAAAAGTGGTGGAAGTGGGTCATGTTGCATCTGACCAAAAACTAGCACAGCGTTTCAGAAACAGACCATCCTACTGACTGTAAAGCATGGCGGTGGTGAAATGGTCTGGAGCCCTCACAACAGATGGGTCTCTACCAGAAAACCCTGCGGGATAATGAGAAGAATCCAATGTTTGAAGTGGTCTAGCCAAAGTCAGGACTTAAATCCAATTCAGATACTATAGTATGACATTATACAATGTCATATGGTGCTGTGCATCATAAGTCGTGTTTCCATGCAATTTTCATGTGAATTTTGAGTGAACTTTTCAAATATTGCAACCATTTACCAGTTTGTAGCGAATTAACCAGGAGACGCACTGCGTAACGTCATCATACGTTGATGTTGGCTGCAATAAACAGGAAGTAGATGTTGCTAACTACGAACCACAGATCAGTAATGTAGCAACGGTTTAATGAATGTGCTGATGTTTTAGTTATTTTTTTTATATATATCTGTTTTTTTACGAATGAGACTTAGGAATGCTCACGTCTCTTCGCCGGTCCACATGTACCTGCTGTTGCTTCCAGTTTTTTAGCGTTATGGGAATATCCGAGAAGACGCCGGCAGCAGAAACAGCTGATCAGTCATGTGAGGTAAATGTTCGCTACATCAGAACCGATTCCACAAATGTGTTTTTATCTCATTAGCGTATTTACTGTTTTTTTTCCGAAAAAGTCGAAAACCACCTGAAGCGAGCTTAAAAACAGCTTTTTGCAAAATTTTATGAGTTAATTTAATTTTTTCCGTTTCCATCAACCCCTTCTAATGGTATACTTAAAAACGTGGATGGAAACGTGACATTAGTCAAACATGTCTATTTTGGTCTCAGGTGTCAAAGGGACATGTTCCAGAAGTCTTGTGTTTCATTCACATTCCTGATTCCCTCCAATTCCCTCCCTTCCTTCCATCTTGGACTTGTAGAGGTTATGGTCTGGAAAAGGACAGCTAAAAAATCTCCACAGATCCTGGATACAAAGTGTTTAGACTTTGACCTTCAGGTCGGCGGTACAGAGCGCATAAACCAGCCACCGGAGAGGCAGTCTCTCCCCAGGCAGGCTGAGGAACACTACTATACACAGATCAATACCATGCATATCTGCACTAATTCAACTATGTGTTCCCCTTTAGTAAAATCACTGGAAAGATACATACTGTATTTAAAAAAATACTTTTATTTAATTTCCTTTTTTACTATTTTATATTCAAAATGTCTTCACTGAGAGCAAAGTGGAAGTGAAAGCCGGTGTGCACAAGTAAAGTTAATTCTGATTCAGATGCAGCTTTTCAGCCATAAATCATGTGACCTTTAGAGTGAAGAGGCTTTTTTCCTTCAACCCTCTAATCAGCCACTCTGTTTTTCTAATTGTCCCTCCATGACTTGGCTTTAATGTTCAACCTGCTAACGGAGGCCTGGGACAAAATCCTGTTTTTTTGGGTGAATTTGGCCGGGACTTCCACTCCTGGGAAGATTGGCAAATATTTTCCACTTGGGAATAATTTTTCTGCCTGCAGAACGATGGACTTCAAATAGTTTGGAAGTTACATTAAAGCCCTTTCCAGATGTTTTTTATTTATTTATATGTTTACTTATTTTATTTATTTTTTTGATATGGCTCAAAAACTCTAAAATTGCGAACCAGTTGGAACAGAACTGGACAAAAACTAGATAAATTAACCCAGGTTTTTGTAATATCGGACATTCTGGACTGGGATCTAGAACAAAATATCTATTTCACAGGAACTAACATGAGGTACTAATGAGATAAAATTAACTGGGTACTAACATGAGATACAATTTGATATAACAGGAACTAACATGAGATAAAATGTATAACAAATTCAAAAACGGAGAAGCAAAATATGCTCTGAGAACAGCAGAGAAACCCTGTTTCAATTAATGCTGTGAGAATTAGCACACATTCACTGCAGCACAAGTGAATTTGACTATAATTCAGTTTCACAGGCTATATTCTGTCACATATAGGTGTTGCAGGTGTATTTTGTCATTGAGGAAGGTTTCATCACCACATACCTGGTGTTTCTTGTAATCTAAGTATTTTTAATGGTGTACTTTAAGCCTTTTCAGCTTTAACATTTCACCGCGTTCCTGCTCACATTTGCTTTGAGCAATTTGAATTTCTCATGCCTTATTTGCAGATAATTGCAGTTTAGTCTGAACTTACTGGGACTTTACAGTAAATCCCCCTCAGTAGAAATGAGCCAGTATTAGAGAACATTTTCTAAAAGGAGGACAGGATTATAAAACAGAAGTTTCAGTCAGATTAGACTTCGGTTTCAGACCTTTCCGTTTGGCTCTGCTGAGCTGCAGGCTACAGGAAAAAGGAAAAGTCCACTTTTTCTTCCATTAACCCATTTAGTTCAGTAATTGACGTGTTTCTTGTTGCAGCTGTAAAACTGACAGCAGCTCTGTACTGATGACCTAATTACCTGAATTCTCTCTGATGGGTTTTTTTCTCGTCTCTCGCGTTGTTTCCAAATTATTTTGCTAAAGATCAGATTTCAGTTTGGTGTCGGAAACGTTGATTATTACCCTGCGGCATCTCTAGTTTGAAATCAGCCTGGTGCACCAGCTCACCGAAATCCCCATCACGTGGATTATAAATGCGGATGCTTTGCCACGGCTGAAGCAGAGTAAAACCGTGACCCCGGGACCTTTTTTGTGCTGAAGTGGCCTGTGGGGGGAACAATAAAGGCTGGCACCCTGGACTCTGGTCTGGCCCGCGCTAATTGAGCGCCCTGATATTGTCTCGCGGATGAAAGCCTTCTTTGTGATATCTCTGGATCTGCTGTATCACCTCGGGGCCGCTGATTGTAGCCATAGGCATGACATCATTCCCCTCCGAGCTGCGTCTGCATTCTTTGCAGGGGATTTAGGTGTCAGTTGAAGGTGAAGCATGATATTTCCCACATCATGTATGAATGGATGTTTCAAAAGATGGATGATTGGATGAGACGTGGACTCACACTACAAGTGCAGTTCAAACCTGAAACTGGAGGGATGTGTAGAGAGGAGAGAAATGCTGCAGTGGTCTAGAACATTCATCCCACAGCCTGATGGCTTGTGAAGCAGAACCCCAGGTTTGATTCCCTAAACATGAAGGTTTCAGGATCTTCTTTTCCTGCAGCAGGAATGGAACTAGAGGCACCTTTAGTTGAACGCTGAGAGGTTGTGCAGATGCAGGTGTGCATGCAGCAGCATTTTTTCCCCCTGCTTGCAGAGGCAGAGGCCTGTAAAGGCAGGCAGAAGGTTGACATGAAGCACGTCTGCAGGAATGATGGATCGAAAACCAGAAAAATCTCCAGTGAGTCTCTGAAATGGCTCTAATCTGTGGAAACCTTCTGGTTGAATGTCAAAAAACAACAACAAAAACAAAGACAGGTATTTATTGCTTGGAGTAAACATTTCAAAGGTTTTCACCTTTATAAGATGTCAAAGACTTTATAAGATGTCTAAGCCAGTAAAAGTTCAGACCAGAACCACAGAATGACGCAACTGTACCTTTAACACTTTAACGCTATAAAGCTGAATATGTTATTGGATTCGGTTTTTGTCTTGTTCTTTATATTTTGGTGATCACTGGTGTTTCATAATTTGTAAAATTGTGTGTGTGTATTGTCTGTTAGTGCCATTTTGTCCAGGTCACCCTGGATGTCAGCAGGTCTTTTCTGGCTCAATACAGAAAAAATAAAACGTTAAAATTGGGTAGAAATGGTAACATGGATCTGACGAAGCCAACAGCATGAAACTACATTGTGATGACAGCAAAATATCCTCGTTTTCACTGTAGTAGCGTACAAGAATAAGAATAAGTGGGTTTGATTATTTAACTGATAGACATTGTGCTGATGGCTACTACATTAAATTCTCTGTCAGAATTTAAATCCCCAGGTTTAGCACAGCTTTAACACACCGACTCCCTTTTTAGCTGATCCCATTTAGTTGTGATGCTTTCTGGTAACATTTCTGGTAGCATTTCTGGTAATAAAGTTGTTTTGGGTCTTTGACAGAAGCTGAAACAGAGAAGAAAATGCTAGAATCTTCTGTTTGGGAACTGGCCAATCGTTCCTCAGACGCATGCCTTGACTAAACCGTGATTAGTTTATCTTCCCTCCATGATGTTTCCTTTCTTACTCTTCAGGTGGATGAGAACTCGCTTGGTTTTATTTATTCGGGGATTATTTAACAGCATTTTTATTCTTCAAACATTGTTGCTGTGCAGCAAATTTACTTGTTATGGACTTTAGCGTTTAAATATAAAGTCGATAAATATTTAGCATCCCCCTTTTTAACTGCTTTACATCAGGCTGGTGATCAGAGTGTCCCGTGTAAGCCACATGGGAATCTGAAGAATGCCTTGGAGATTTGTCAAAGGACAGCGCAGACTAAAAGAGGTGGGCCTCTGTTTTAATAAATAAGAGCGGGTCCTGGAATCTGGCCATTTTTTACCTCTCGGCTCATGGTGTTCTGTTACGTCTGTGTTGGTCTGAAGCCCCCAGCTATCATTCCCTCTGCTCCTTTTTCATGGTTACGTTCAGGAATTGCCCCGTTTTGCTCCGACGCTGCAGATTTAAGCAGCTGCGGTGACTTACTTTGCTGGATGCACTTGATTAACAATTGCACAGACGCATTAATCAACACTTTGTGCAGCCGCTTCACGGAGAAAGCCCTCCAGTAAAGCTCTTGTCTGAGTCGGGTGGAGAAGTTCACTGTAAATGTGTAAATTATACTCCAGGGCATCCATTCTGACTAAACATCTCTGAGTCAGGTTGTGGCTTTTAATTGGGTTTTTATTGCGTCTCTGTTCCTCTGATGATCTAATTATTCTCCTCAGATGCTCCTGATTTAAAAGAGAAATGCTCATTAAATCCACCAACCTCTCTCAGGGTTTTGGCAGCTCCCAAAGTCATGTTTTAAAGAGCAGCAAACAATCCACAGCTCAGTGGTCCAGACCTGTTTTAGGTCTGAACCTGTAGTTTCTCAGACTTTGTACTGTTCATATAATAAAAGCAGCTACTCGGCCCGCCACACCTTGGGTTAGTCTGAGGAGAGGATTCCTGCTTTCTTTGCTTCCTCCGCCAACAACGGGTTTTTGGTTAGACGATAAAATCCGGCGTCTCCTCACAGATTCGGCTGATCATGGTTTACGTTCGGCAGTTTATGAAGTTAGAGGAGAACCTGCATTTTATTTAACAGAACAGTTCAGTCTGAATGGTGACCACGTTAAAAGGTTTAGTTTTACCTAGCTGTGGGCCGCCGTCTGACCGATGCCTGACCTACAAGCCCAGGCATGCCTGTCTGGGTGATGATTACCGGGCCTGGGCTTGTCCGTCTACGTTCCGACCCTCACCTGTGGTCATGAGGTCTGGATCTGGACTGAAAGAACGAGATCCTGGATGGAAGCGGCTGAAATGATGGGCTCATCGGTAGAGATGGGGGGGAGCCCTGTTGGAGAGCTCAAAGCAGAGTCGCTGCTTCTCCGCATCGAAAAGAGTCATTTGATGTGGTTTGGGCCTCTAAGGTCACATAGCTAACCCTGGAGTTTACCTGAACTCAATTCACACCTTAGCCCTAAATAATAATAATAATAACAATAATGATAATAATAATAATACATTTTATTTAAAAGGTGCCTTTCTGGACACTCAGGGTCACCATACTAAAATAGATAAACATCAGAGTTAGCCAATTTGCATTGTGAGGACCTCACAGTGGTTGTGTCTGCGTGTTATGGGTTATTATGTGCATTAAAAATTTCATTATGGTAACAACTATTGACAATAACGATTATTCTTGATTCTGAGCAGGTTTTTAGATAATTTTTTCATGTATTTTGAGGATTTATCTTTGATGATGAGCTCCGATTCTTTCATGCTGGATGGCCTCTTTGCCGTCCCTCTAATCTTTAGTTCCCGATTCTGTCTCAGATTTAAGTTAGATTTTATTTAGACTTAGACTTTTACAACTTTATTTGTCATTTTGTATGCATAAAGTGCGTACAGAACGAAATTTCGTTTGCATACAGATTGAAAAATCACAATGAATTGCAGTAGATTTCAGGATAAAGATGCAGCAGCGGTTTATGTAAACAATTGAAATGTAAACAATGTAAAAAATCACAGTAAATTGTAAGGAATTTTTACCTCTCCTATTCAAAACACCTGCCTGAGATTAAAGCTTTAGATCTTTAATGGTAAAGCAACACTGTTTCTGTCTTTATGCAGCTTTATCTTACAATCAGACCCTGTCCACACACTGAGCTTTGAGTTTATTCCCTGGCATCCTCTGATGGCAGACCTAATGCAGCACCATGATGAAACAAGCAGCAAAGGCTGGAAGACAAACACAAAGCAGAGCAGGGTTTTACCTGTCAGAACCTCATTTAGACACACATAACCCGACTGAGTCATTTTACAGGCTGCAACTCGCTCTGAAAGCCACTGAGAGACCTGTGCATGTTAAAGTGCTCTGCTGCTTCAGGTATGCATCTGCTCCCTGCAGCTGCAGAAACCGACTCTGAGCCGTACATCCTCAAAGTTTTCTGTTTATCATGGTTGCTAATGCCTTCAAATACTGAGCTACCTTTGTGTACAAGAGGGGGGAAAAAAAGCAGCAGGAGCTGTCGAACAGGCGAAAATGTGAGCTCTGGCTGCACTGACATGATGGATGATTTCATTTTTTCCCCCTTTTTAACCTTCAACTCCATGTTTAACCTGAGGGCACGTCAAGTCAGACCTCCTCGGCTTCAGGGGTGCTTTAAGTCAGGAGGACAAAAAAAAAAACACCTGAAGAATTTGGCGGCTCTCCAAGCTTTAGTATATCACTGCAGATTCACTGCAGGAGGTGAAAAGTCCACAAGCAACAAATTACTCCTTGATAAACTCAGCAGGGAGCTGACAGGCTGGAGAGGCGGGTCCTGGAGGGACCCAGCTTTGCTTTTATTCTGCCTACCTCTTACCTTCGTAGGGCTTTTTCTCTGGCCTTGCACACCACCACATAGCCCCATGCAGCCGTTCAGCACTAAGGAGTTTCTTCTGAGGTATCCAGCGGGTCTGATCAGAGCTAAAAAAGCAGCAAAGCTGAAAGATTTCCTCCCTTGTCAGTTGAAATGACAGATTTGTCGTCTTTGCTTTCTGAAGTTTACAGACAGAGGAGCCCAAAGCTGTTAGGGACTGCACCTTTAAATTCGTTTCAAAGTAAATCTCTGAGCTGTTGGACTTTATGCAGCCGCAGGGCCACGAGATTATTACTGCTCATTATAACTTAACAGGGATTTGCTTATAGCCGCTTATTTTCATCTTTTTGTTCTTCCAGCGTTCATCTTTACATGCTGCCACAAAAAAACCCCTGAAGAACCAGATAAAAAAAGTTAAAAAACAAAACAACTGGACTTTTGAAGACGTTTCGCTTCTCATCCAGAAAGCTTTCTCGATTCAGATATCTGGAGTAGTCTTTAAATTTTTATATTATTGCCCAAAAAGGGATATATAAGCCGTAACAAAGTCCAGTTGTTTTGTTTTTTAACTTGGAATGATCATGACCTGGATGAGTGAGAATCTTCACCAGCCTGAAGAACCAGCTCGCCATCCGCGTTGATACATTTTTATCTCCTGTGATTTCATAAACTCCAGCCTCTGATTGCCCTTCCTGTAACAGTTTGCAGCTGTCGAGGCTTTTGTTCTTTCTGTTGTCCACTGAATGGTGCGTTGTTTGTCTGGAAGGAGAAAACGAGGCCACACACATACGAACAGGCGCACCACCTCCTCCTCCTCCTCCTCTTCCTCCTCCTCTTTCTAACAGGAGCTGCCAGGAATGCCTCAGCATTAAGCTGCATGTGTGCAACTGCACTAACTTTCTAGATTTCATTCGCAATAAAAGGGTCCCGTCGTCGTCCTCGCTAAGCCCGTCCCTGAGTCCTGACTTGAGTTTTGTCTGCGCTCTCCCTCAGTGAGTCCAAATAGCCGTAAGCCGTGGACCCTGAGGCTGAAGTCAGGGTCGGTATCCCCTCTCTGAGTGACACACACAGGGGAAGTCTCCCTGGTGAATAGTCGCAGCTCAGGGGGAATGCCTGAGCGCAGACAAAAGCGCCGTATCCTTACTTAACTTCTCCAGCCATCCCTCTGGAACGCAGCAGGACCGTGCCGGAGATCTCCTCGGCTCAGTCAAAGTGCTTTAGTGTGACGTGCGTGGAGTGGGAACATGATGCTGAAGGGATGTGTCGGTGGAAAGAAAGTCAGCCGTGACACATATCTGCTGTCTCCATTTACCGTTTAATTTGGGTTCCTATTTAGAAAGATGGATTTCAAAACAGTTTGGAAAATGGGCTCATAATTCTTCCCGGTTCCATAAACACTTGATTCTTTAAGGTCTTCGCTAATCTCTTTACAGCCTGGCGTCATTTTAACGACAGATCTCCCACTTCTAGCGGTGAGACTGATTATGATGAGTTGCTTCTGAGCAGCAGAGCCTTCTACGTCCTGCAGCAGCACCAAGGGTGTACTTACTGCTCACAGAATGTATTTGTGTAGCTTTAAATGTGCAACATACTCAGTCACATCTCTCCCGGTGCAAGGCTGTTTGCACGGCTGCAGCAGCAAAATGATTTGAACAAATCAGCGACCCCTGATGCATCGTTGGTGACTTTAATTGGCCTTATTTTGCAAACAGGTTTCAAGTGGTTCATAATTTGATAAAGACGCCTGTCGATTAAATGTCTCACATAGAGGGTGGATCCAGAATCCAGAGGAGGACTTTAGACTCACCAACAACACGGTGAAGAAGCAGTTTAAGCTTCTAAAAGGAAGGAGAAATTATCTGGTTTGGATGCAGGTTTGGTAAACAGAGCCAGGAAGCAGTAACTGATGGCATCCAATGGCAGATCGGCCGTCTTGCAACCCAAAAGTTGTGGGTTTGATTCCATTTTCCTCCTGTGACATGTCGCTGCCTACCTATCTGCATATCAGGTACTAATATTCACGTTTGTTGATCATCAGATTGGGTGAAAGTGGATAACCTAAAGGGCTTTAAAGGGGACTTATTATGCTTCCTTTTAAACATTTGGGATAGGGCCATACAAAACATGTTCATTACATTTTTCACACAAAATAGTTCCCACATAGTGAGATTTCACCTCCCTAGTTTCACCTATTTTGATATCCTTTCAGAATTAGCTGGTTTTTGTGCTCTGTCAACTTTATGCAAACACGATGCAGCTGGCCACACCCCCTGCCTCAACCTATAAACTTTATACACCTGAAAATGGCTGCAAACGGATACACAATGCTACAACAGCACATCTCTAAGTAAGACCCAGAAGCAGAAGCTAATTTACTGGATTTTTGATAATTTTTTCCTGCTGACCTGGCAACCCGACAGCAAGTGAGAATGTGATGGACGATTCCTGACAGCCGTGCATCTTAAAGACAAAAACAAGAGTGTTGGTGTAATGTGTAATGAAAGGAACAGCCTCATGTTTTCTCTTTAATTCCTTATATGAATGAAAGTGTTTGTGTCGATATACTGTTGAAAGTTACTCTTCTTTATACATTTATTTATTTAGTTTCTGAAACTTTGATGGTTGTTTTGGGTACAAGATATTTTTTATTGATTGATTTTCTGCTTAAATTGCTTAAATTGAATCATTACGTTCGCCTTTAAGTGATCTGATTTAGGTTGACGTGAGCCATTTCAGTTATTTCTATGGCTTTAACTCTAAAATAAACCCTGTTGCTGAAACCCAAATATTGAACGGGACTTTTTATCAGGACGCCAGCCTTTATGAAACCAACAGTAAAACGCAGCCGCTGTTTAAACACAGTTCTCTCCTTCTTCTGTTGCTGCTAAACGAGTCTAGTGTAAATAAGAGCGACGCTTTTAGAGACGCTGCGTTCGGCCTAATCTTTGATGAGGGATGAAAGGACGCAGCCTTTCAGGCCTTGCTGGGTGCAGGCAGCCTGCGGAGGCGCCCTCCACGCCTGCAGCGTTTTCCCTGCGTAGGAGATCATAAAGTTACCTCACAGGAAACAGGAAGCTGTGGGTGAAGGTGAAGCTGACTGCAAACCAGACCAGATATATCACATTTGTGAGTCCCTTTTATTAAAAAGACGTGGAGAATTTTGCAGCAGGGATGCAATTTCTTTAACGGCAATAAAATCTTCCCAAATGATCTTTGCTACCATTGATGAAAAAAACATTAAGAGTCCAATTTTGCCCCTTACAAACACACAGACGGTCTGAATCTAATGCATTTTAATGAATGAATGAATGCTAAGAAACCCTCAGACATTTCTGCGGTCTTATTGCTGTAGGAAGTTTAGGATTCAGATTTAAGTCGTGACCCAGCTCGTTTGCCTCCCAATCGTTTCTGGAGCTGCAGAAAACGATTCTGCAGCCATCTGAAGAGCGGACAAACGGAGAGCCATCCTGATGGAAATCCCTGCTCTAGCGTTTAAGAAGTCAAGGCCCACACCGACCCAGTGGGATGATGACAAATTCGACCACAATCTCTCCCTTTCTCTTTCTGCCTGTTGATCTCCTCCTACACAGCATCATTAAAGGCCGACAGATGTTAACTGCATCACTCGTGGATCGAAAACCCCCACCCACCCCGAGGCCTGCATTTCGTTTTAGATTTCATAACTCAGCGAGACAGAACCTATTTCCTTTGGCTTTGGCTGCCTGAAAGAAGTTTGCAGAACGTGTTTTGGTTAAAAAGAAAAAAAAACGGGGATCGAACAGTTGGTCAGCCATGTTTTCAGCTCCACCCTCTCCGGAGGACCAAACAAAACGCTCACCCCGAGGCTACAAACTTTGCCTGCTGCTCTTCTTTCACATGCAGGTAATCGCAAACCCTGAACCAACATGACTGGAATGCCGTCTTTCCCTCTTTTGTCCTTTTTTTTTTGTTAACAGATTCTTTTGTTCTTGCAGGATAATTTCACTTGGAATGTTTTGTCGTCAGGCTTCGGAGCTGGGAATGATGAGCGTGAAATCGAAGCTTAGACACAGTACCTTACTTTGTGAGATTTTTGATTTCATTCCCTGCAGTTTACCTCCACAAAGACCTCAGTAATTAGACACTGCAACTGATATCTTTAAAATAAAAGTTGTCATTCTGGATCTGTTCTAGCTATTAGATAGTCGTTAGTTCCACACTGAAGCGATCCCATCATTTTAAAATAGTGACAAGAGGAAAGTTGTTGTTAAAAGAGAAGCAGAGGCAGTCCTGTTTGCAGTTTTCTACCAACCATGTAGGCAGGGTCCCAAATTAACACTCGCCAGACGCCAAATGCTAGCTCTCTCACGCCAGTCGGTGTCAGAGAGCTAGCTGCAACATGGCGAGTAAATGTTTGCACCAAAATAAATCGTGTTTTTCAGTCATTATTTTGGGAAAATGCTTCTTTATCTTGCTCTGCTATCAGCTTGAATGACAACAAATACGCACACATACTCGAGAACTAAAGCAACTACGTCATGCCTGTTTGCTAACAGTTAGCGTTTAGCTCAGGCTAATTACGTAGCGGGATTATGTGGGGATATATAGCAGAGGTTAGGGTCAGAATTTATATTTTGGATGGTAAAAAATATGCTTGGCCGGTTGATTCTTAAATCTACCTGACAACTTGGCCGGTGAATCAGGAAGTTAATTTCGGACACTGCATGTAGGAGACAAAGCAAACATGTGGAAGAAGGTGTTCTGATCAGATCAGACTAAAAATGAACTTCAGAGCTCACAAGCAAAACAAAATAAGTGGATATAAAACTGACGCTGCGCCCTGAACAAGCTGTTCCCTCAGTGAAACATGGTGGTGGCAGCATCATGCTGTGGGAATGCTTTTCTTCAGCAGGGAGGAAGAAGCAGGTCATGGAAGGAGCTAAATGCAGGACAATCCTGGAAAAAAACATTTAAACGACTCTTCCAGCTGGGCAGCGACCCTAAATACACAACCCGCCGTATGGATTAGACCAAAGCATCGTCATAAAGACTTCTTTGGCTGAGATTCAGATTCATTATCCAGATCATTTTTATTTAATAAAGGAAACACTTTCATCTTTTTGAGTCCTAGATGAGGTTTTCATTAAATGAGTCTTCATGTCACAACATGCGCTTTGAAATGAACATTGATGTGGTGAGACTCTAGCCTGGAAACAAAGGAGAGAACCAAAAACACCAGAACCAGGCCTCCGTCTCCACGGAGCTGATGAGAAGAGCTAATTAAGGGGGCGTAGAAGGTCCCTGAAGGAGCAGCAACCACAGACGTTATCCTGCTGTTGGTGCTGTTCTGTCTGATAATCCATGACTCAGCACTATTTAGAAGGTTTTCTTCTCTTTAGATTTCCACAGCGTCTGCCTGCGTACCTGTGTCGTCTTGTTGTTTAGGAAGCGCCGAGGCTTTCATCTGCAGCTTTAACGCTTACAGGCGGATTATGAAGATGAAGTTCCTATAAAAATGTTCCGTGGCTTTATTCCAGCTCTTCCTACACACCCTAGTTTTTTTTTTTTATGAACAGACAGAATAGATAGACTGACCTTCTGCATGCTGAATGGAGAAAGAAAAGAAGGAAAAATCTGAGAAAAAACGACAAATAAAAGCATTTTACAGACGAGGCCTGTGTTTCTGGGATGAGACATTGATGCTCTCTTGCCGTAATCCTGGCATTGAAGAACTCCTGGCAAGGTTCCCCCACAGTTCTTTGCTTTCTCCATGTGTGGATAATGGTTCTCTCTGTGGTTCTCTGGAGTCCAAAGGCCTTATGAAGGACGTTGGAAAACTTCTCCAGACTGATTCTTTCTCCTCTAGTCTTGGATTTCTTTAGATCGGGTCAGGATGCGTTAGTGTTTGAGGTCTTTTAGCCTACTTCCTGTTGTCAGACAGGTTCTGTTTAAAGGGTTTGTTGATTTTACAGATCTTGGAGCGATCAGGCATTGTGGCGACTCGTGAAATTCTGGTCAACCACTTTAACATAGTGTCAGGTCGGCTTTTCACAGCTCTGCACCCAGATGATCCGCAATAAACCCAGGATGAAGTGGGCGTGGCCTTCCTGATTTACTGTTCCCCATCAGGCCTGGTTGACCGGGTTAAACAAACCCTTTCACTCCAGATCATCTAAAGCTCAACCACACATGCACCATGTGTTTTGGCTTGGATGGCTGAAGAAAACTGTTTGGTTGATGTCCTTTGAATCACTCAGCGATTCCCGAAGCCTGCAGTTCATTTTCTGTCCCTTTAGCGCCGACTTAAATCACTGGAGGACTTATTCAGTGCAGAAACCACAGCTGTGCTTCTCTCCAAACGGAAATGCAACATGGTGCAGAGATTGGAAGGTTTATCAGGTGTAAACAGTCGGATGCCCTTTGTGTCGTCTCTTCAAAGTTCCCCGTTGTGTAAAAACGGGGAACTCGTACGGATCCTCAAAAAACGACCCAAATATTTATGAAGGCAGCCGGCTCTGGCACAGACAGCCTCTCTGTGGGGCACGCAGCGCCTGGAGTTCCCCTCCGTCTGTTTGCCGGTCGGAGAAAAACGTTCCTGACTCACGCTCGTAACAAACCAGCGCAGCATTGTTTTGGCTCCTTCGGGAGTGAGTCAGCGAGCGGAAACAAACACCGACCCAGGCCCTGAGAGGCGGATCGGTTCTTCACCGGGTCGTCCCGCTGCAGCCGCGACACGGCGATGAACCCTACCTCCAACCCGGGTGCACCGCGGCCAGCGGAGGAAACGCCGATGAATAGTCACGTCTCAGCAGATCTGCTTTGCATATTTCTACCAGAGATAAAACCAGGAGGGCTCGGATTTCAGTTTGTGCTGCAGGAGAGCAAGAGAACTTTAACAAGCTGCAAATGAGCCATTTCAAGACAAACCAGGACCACATAAACAGTTCTTTTCTTTCAACACTGAGCGTGACTAATGTTGCCACATGTTTCCTTTTCTGCTAAACATTCTGCCATCTTTTTACAGCTTTTTCCTTCTCAAGAGAGCTAATTCACCAAAAAAACATCCCCATGTTCATGTTTAATGTTGCAGAGGGTTCCCACAGGTTTTTCATTTTAGAATTTCTGTTTTATCAGCGTCACATTTTCCATAAACAACCTGTAAACACAGACTAGATGGGTGGTTTGTCTCATAGAAGGATGGATGGTCTGATAAAGGGATGGATGAATGCTGGATGGACGGGTTGGATGGATGGATGCTGGGGCAGGGAATTTTAGGATGCAACTCCAACTATTTTTATGCTTTTTCGTTTTCCATAATTGCTTCCTGTATTTAATTTCTTCACAACAAACATCACCACGGCTGAACTTTGGGTCTGACTCCTTCGTTGAGGATCTGAGTTTTTTTCCTTTTCTTCACACGGCACTTCTCTCAGTTTACTTTATGGGCAGCAATAAAGAAAGGCCAGAACATTCCTCATTTGGGAAAGAGACTTAAAACCCAAAAACACAAACAAATATCTCATGGGACCGATCCCCAGGAGAGCGCTTCCCTGCTCCTCCACAGCGAGAGCAGACATGTTGCTGCAACGTTTCAGAGAGAAAAACTCTGAGAGGTCAGCAGGAGAATCATCCACATCTCTGATGCGTTTTCCATTTCCTCACTTAAATAAGTGTCTGGATAATTTATGCTTTCCTGCCCATTCGCTTATGGATGCTAATCCCCAGAGTCAACGCTACTAATTCCAGGCTTCCGATCTCCACGTTGGTTCGTCTTTGTGGGAAGTGAGGGTGACATTGTTGTCATCTCCAGCCGGCCACCGCTGCTGAAAACCTTCTGCGCTGTGGCCAAACAGCCGGTTGCATTTTCTCTTTGATTTGATGTTGCACAACCTAGCGCCGCCGCCGCTGCGGCTATCTTTAATCTCCTACCGGCAGCGGTTCGTTTTTGTTCTGGTGATTTTCCCCGAAGTAAAATGAGTTTGGCTGCAACCTGACATTGTTTTATGGGGTGACAGTACAGAGTTTGGCATCTGGACCCTTTTACCTCCTTTCGGGAGTCGGATGTCTGAGGAAGGAGAAGTTTAGACTTGTTGGAGCACAAGCTAACAGCTGGTATGTGCAGTTCCTGCGCCGACTCCTGCACCTCTGGACTCACCGTAGCTGCTGTTTAGGTGTCAGAAAAAGACGATACATCATCTTTACCTTTCCTGTCAGTTGAAAATACAGCCAGAGTAAAGTAGAAAGTACAGCCTCTCTCAATGTTAGGGGTTTTTGCCACTGTCGTTGCTTATTAAGCTAAGATGACGCGAAAAAGAAAAAGGTGCACCCATGATGCTGCTTCTGTTTAAAAAGGCTGGTGATAATTAATGCATTAAATAACTGATCGTTAGCAGTGTGGGAGCCTCTGTGAAAGAAGCCGCTTTGACCGTACAGGTGTGTGTTCACATGAGGTAAAGGTCAGAAATGACCTTCGAGAAGCAGCTGCTGCTGCACATCAACATAGGAAGGATTATACGGCCGTTTCCAAACTATCTGAGAGCTCCAAATCAGACTCTAACTTTAAACGTTAAAGTCCATGACAGGACAGATATAAATTATTAAGATAGGAGGGGTTGAAGGAGAACGCTTGGGTTGGCAAAGCTGCATCTGAATGAAGCACAGGACTCCTGCACCTTTGGACTTATGAGAGCAAAGTGAGTGGAGATATTTGACTATGATGCTCTGCACCATGTTGGAGAAAACGAAGCACAGTAGGGTCAGTGCAGACGCCTCATAACTGTGAAGCACGGTCTCTGGCCAAAGGACCTGGGCACTTTCCAGTCATTGGAGTGCAGAGGAGTTAATGGTCCATTTAAAGTATTCCAGGGTCTGATGTGAGGTCATCTAACTGGGTCATCAGCAGGACAATAATCCCAAACAAAGCAGCAAACTACTACCTTGCGTTCCTTGGCAACGCAAGGCCTCAATCAATCATTCGATGGACGGTTGTACTGGAACTGAATTTTCGATTGCAATGCAAATTGTAGTCGGCAATAAAATTGATTGATTGATTGATTGATTGATAGATATATAATGATAATAGAGAGAAAAGAATCAAAGCGCTCCAGTGGCCCAGTCAAAGCCCCCATTTTGCTGCATTTGAGAATGAAATAATTTTACATCCTGTTCATTAGTTTCATGCATCAGGGCATAAAACTATTGAACAAGATCTAAAAAGAGATAAAAGATAAGGGGTGTACTTTCTTTTTTACACCACTGTCTTCACAAACCTGCATGCTGAAAGCGGCCACAATTATAGAGGTACACTGATGACGATCAGCTAATTAATGCATTAATTAGTCCCGCCGGCTGATCCCTTCCTTTTTAAATCCAGTTCAGATTATAAAGCAGCTGAGAACGGCAGCAGATTTGGGTCAGCCTTTAGCTGGTTACAACAGACCTGCTTCGGTGAACCTTTTCCCCCAAACAGCGTTCCGTTCCAACGTGCTTCAGACAGCTTCGCTGTAAATGTGTAGCTAAACGGCAGCGGGACATTTTCAACTCCCTGACCCCGAAACCCTGCCCGTCTTAGACAAGCAGGGCCTGGATTCCTGCAGTGGGAGAGTCCCGCTCTCCATTCTTCTCAGGTCTGGAAGGCAGGTAAATGATTTGTCAGAGCGCGATGACCCTCCGCTTCAAGTTCACACACGACGAGCCGCGCTGCCCCTCTGGGAAACCTCAATTACCAGATCCTGATATGGAAATGTGTGCAGGCACACATCTCCAGACGTCCTCCTGGGTTTGATTGGCCGTTTGTTTCTCTGTTTAACCTTTAACACGTTAACTTTTGAAGCTGATGGCACGTTTTGATGTTAGGGAATAAACTCGAAGGCAGGGTTGGAGTTTCTCTGGAGTCTTTATCGGACCTGAGGGATTTAAAAAATATGAAAATGGAAGTTTTTTTTAGAATGATTAATGGAGGATTGTGATTAAAGGAAATTCTTATGTCCTCCTGTTAAAATAAAGAGGCATTTCTCTCTAGTTGTATTCATATAAACAGCCTGACAGCCTCGGCTGCAGCCATACAGGTGACCTCTGAGGGCTTTGACCCCCCCCTGGGATTTAATGAAGACCTGAATTAGGATCTATTTATCTATCAGGATCTATTTCCTAAATACTTACATAAAAGCCAACTAAAGCCTCCTATGCAGTTTTACAAGAGCCGGACAGATATAACAATTCTTTAGATGTTTAGAGGTACAGGAAATAAAATCATTTTAATAACTTCTACATCTTTTCTTGCTCTGTTTTATAGAAAAAGTAAATTAAGCTTACAGAAAAGCCGTGTCTTCCCCCAGTTTTTAAACAACGCATGAATTTGTTCTTCGCATCGCTTGGGTTTTCTGCCCGAGCTGCAGGAAGTGTGTCTGTCTTGCAAACGCTGTCAAGCTAATGATGCAGCTAGTGATGGAGAGCAGCATGTTACCTGAGATGTTTGGAAAAGCATGCATAATGGGTGTAAGGGTGTAGAAACCCTATTTATGGGCTGGTAAACGTCACGGAGCTTACATGTTTCCATCCCATCAGCGAGGAAACATCATCGCTCTGAGCGCCTGTTTGCGGTTTGCCTTGTTGTGCCGTCGCATCAACACTGCCGGTGTTTGGAGAGCTTTGCTGCGGATGAAAACAAGGAGCGTGTAATGACTTCGTTATCTGGAGGAGCATCGGATAAGCCAGCATTTACATGACACATAAACACGCCGCCTTTCCTTCCAGCTACACAGCGTCTGTTTTCCGACAGAGGATCCCTGATTGGCTCTTATCTCCCCGCAGCTGTTCCCAGATGCTGAC
Source organism: Fundulus heteroclitus (assembly GCF_011125445.2). NCBI lineage: Eukaryota > Metazoa > Chordata > Actinopteri > Cyprinodontiformes > Fundulidae > Fundulus > Fundulus heteroclitus. The sequence goes on from NC_046367.1 coordinate 40,372,904, forward strand.
AGGCTTCATGATTGCTGGGTTGGATTTTCCCCAGGTGTTTCTTTTTTTTTTTTTTTTTGTCAGCAGAGCGCCACCTGCTGGGGGGAAGTTTGCTTTATGTCGTTTGGTGATTTTTTTTTAGGATCAGTTGTGTTAGTTCATGATCGTGTTGCTGGTGCTGAAAAGCTCACAGCTAACGGGAAGGATATGGTATTTATGGGAGGTAAAAAGTGGGTTAGGTTACAAATGCAGCTGATGAAAGGCAGAAAGTTGCTCTGGTTGGTGTTCGTTTTACTGCACCAAAGTGAAGCTGTGTTGTGAGACAGCAGAGGGAGCCATTCTCCAGCTCACGTCCTGTAGATGGCATCTGGCCTCTGTAGAACATCTAGCACGACTTTCTGACTGTCAAAGTCAGGCTCTGCTGAGCAGGATGAGCATCAGCTCGTCTCCTCCAGCCAGGAGGAGGTGGAGGAGGTGCCCTCGCCACGTTCACGTCATTAGATCCTTCCTCAGCTTTCAGGCTGTGGGCCAATCACAGCCAGGACGGCTAAAGATCTTCTAATCGGGCTCATTAGTAGAGTATGTGTTGCTGCTGCTGCCTTTTATCGCCTCTTGGCTTTGGTCTTTGCAGCACATCTCATTGTACAACGGTAGGTCCGAAGGTTCATGTCCCCAGCGGTTATTGGGCAAGAGGCGGGGTCCACTCTGGACAGGTCACCAGGTCATCACAGGGCGACACAGAGACACACAGGAAAGACCACCAAGCACTCCTAGTCATGCTTTAGCAATGTGGGTGGAAGGCAGAGTACCCAGAGAGAACCCACGCAGCCACAGGGAGAACATGCTCCATCAGGTCTGGATCAGGACCTGGACCTGCAGCAAGGCAGGAGTGCTACCAGCTGCATCACTGTGCAGCCCTTAAAAACATTTATCTAACATAAAACTGATCACTTAAGAGCAGTTAATAATCTAAATAAAAAAGCGAAATTGTTTTGTAAAGATGAAAAGCAAAGCAAAACAGGTAGGTTAAGGTTTAGTCTCCCTGAACTTCCAGAACATTCAGCTCACTTAGCTGAACCCTAAAGGCTACTTTTCTAAACTCGCCCAAACATTTTAAATAACTTTCATGAAATGTAGAGATTACATTCACTATACCTGCAGGTTACTCTGACTACATTTAAAAAGTGCTTTCTAGGAGTTAACTGAGTTTATCTTTGTTTATAAACCACAGTTCCCGGATGTAACAAGATTTTCTTTAGATTTGAAGATTTTTCTTATTTATACAGAACAAAGGGGTTACTTTCCTGAACTTGACCAGAACCTACATATTACTTTCTTAAACTTAAACGTAGAGCCTATTTATCAAGAACTTGACCATTATTAGGGCAGAAATCAAAGTTTCTTTTGTTAACCTGCTCAGAACCTGTAGCTTACATTCACTAAACGGGGTAATTTTTGGAAACGTACAGTTTACGGTCCCGAATCTGACTGATCGCATTCCCTAATCTAGGTTACCATCACTTTATAGATTGGGATCAGTAAAATCATGGGTACTATAACTAAATGTACAGATCAACTTCCCAAAATTCCCTAAAAGTTATAGAACTGGAAGTTGCCAGTTACCTTCAGAGACCTTATTGGTTAATTTTCTAGAATTTGCATATTTCAGATTAAGGTTACTGACAGCAATCTGGAAAGAAAGCTGTAAGTTTTGGGAAAGTCCAGCCTCTCCTACTGATCGCTACACTGATGTGTAAAAGATTGAAAGAGTGGCAACCTTATTATCCACGTTATTCTCTTCTTTAGGCAAATAAGAGGAACATCCCTTTTATTTTAAATCATGGAAACCAAACATCCAGCAAACCCAACATATGTGTGAGAGCGACGATGCCTGGAGTTGTTCGTCTTTCTTTAAAGTTTCAATTCAATCTTCAACTTCTTTGAGTATTTTAGTATAAAACAAAGAATGTGAGTCGGTTTAAAATAAGACCCATAAATCATGAGGTCTGATTCAGCCGTAAAGCTACGAAGAAGCAGCTGTTTTTTTAGATTTATTTCTGCCATTTTAATCGTATATCGGGATTTAATTCATGTTTGGAAAAGCAGCCGAGCTTTGATCCAGCTACACGTGAATGTTTGGGTATACGTTGAAGATTGTATCTCGGTCAGAGGCGTTAAATGAAAATATTACCGTGGATCTTTTGTCTGGCGTGCAGAACACAGATCCAGCTCGTCTTGATACTGTATCTTTGTTTAGGCGCCGCAGGCTACATCTTCCCCCCGTTGTTCAGGAATGCGTCTCATAGAGAGTGACAGCCAAGCTGTTTGTGCTCGCCTGAGCACGACACGGAGGAACCCCCGCAGGGCTCTCTCTGCCCGTCTGCGTCTTTCTGCAGGATCCTGAGTCGATCGGATGAGTGATGGAGCTGAGGGGACTTTAAAAGGGGCAACAGATGCATTTTCCTGCAGTTTTTCAAAAATCTATACACACTTTATTATATCTGATCTGTTGCAATTTCTGTAAGCAAACACTTGCTTACAGAAATGTCATTAAAAATTAGATGTATTTCCTTTATACGATTTAACCAAAGTACATTGAATGTTTTATGTGATCAACATTTGTTAACATTCACCCATTCCTGCTTTTTAGCACTATATTTTCAAGAGAAGCAGGCAAAGGGGCCATTATATGTGTGACAGGAATAGGACAGAGCTGCACACCTGGGTTACCTGCCCTCCTGAACTGACTCTAGTCGAGATCATTGGAGGATTTAGAAAACAGAAATGGGCTGATGAACACTTGAAGACATGTTTAAGGAAATATTTTATGCCAAAATAACACCTGAAACTCTTCATGGCTCGGTATCCTGAGTGGCAGAAAGGTATCACAGGCTTGGGAGGATTAAAGGTAACATTGAAAGTGGTAAATATCCCAACTTTTACAGAGAGTAATGCACAATTGATGTGTTTCCTGTGTGGTTAGTGCCGGTACTTAGCGGTTTATACAATGTTAACAAATTAAACACAAAACTGGTTCTTATATGCAAAAAGCACTTTGCTCTAACAATTTAACATCTACTACTGCTATAACATTGTGTCCTGTGCGCCGGGGTAAATGAAGGGTTGAACTGGTGTGAGTTTCTCTCCATCGTTTCTTCCATTTACTTTCCTTAAGAAACTTTAACCGTTTATGGCCCAATGTCTAAGCGGGCCGCACCGAGCCCTCCGGCAGAGCCACTCAGTCAGAACCTGCCCCTGCAGGCCTGATAAGTCTCTTAAATCTGTGGGAAACAGGAACCCTTTCCCTCCAAGCGCGATAACTGTGACCCTGTGACCTCCATTCTGTCAGACAACCCCCCCCCGCTCCTCATTCTCCGGCTGTCTCACACACTCAGCGATACACATTCACTGCTCAGCGATCTGAGAGATGGAAGACTAGATGTCGTTTAAATTAGGGTCTTTGAACGTGACGGGCAGGGCGGGGCGGGGTGGTGGTGGTAATAGCCGGACCTGGTGGAGGCTTGGACGGGGACATTAGTTGTGTTTTCAGCAGAGTTTGCTGTTTACTCTGCCGTTGATGTCTGACAGGCAGGGCGTCTGCAGCACAGGTGTGTTTATGGGTCTGTATATCGGCTTCTTCATGGCCAGCTGTGGGTGTCCTCGTTGGTCTCACTGGACATTCATGATTCGACTAATTCATCGCAGCTCGCTCACGCACAGGCTACCATGTGAGAAGTCACAACTTCATGGTACTCACACTGATGACATGTTTTTTTTATTGTGCCCAGAACTTATGTTCGGACTTAAAGTGAACGTCCAACTTCTTCATCAAAACTAACCCACAACTTGTAGTTTATCGAAGGTTACTTTGATTTAAAGGTTCCTCTTTTTCTTTCTGTTACCTGACGTTACAGGCTGCTTTACCAGAACTCACAGGTTATGTTACTGTCCCTTTATTCAGTTTACCCAGAATTATAGAATACTTTTACTGGACTTACAGGTAAGTTACTGGAAATTTAAAGCACTTTTTTAGAACTGAGAGTTCACCTCCTCATATCTCTCAGGTTATTTTCCTAAAGCGTAAAGGCTTCTACCTTGGTCCTACACAGTGCTTTCCAGGAAAAAGTTTTTTTTTTCAAGACGAGCTGGATCTGTGTTCTGCTTGCCAGACAAAAGATCCACGGTAATATTTTCATTTAACGCCTCTGACCGAGATACAATCTTCAACGTATACCCAAACATTCACGTGTAGCTGGATCAAAGCTCGGCTGCTTTTCCAAACATGAATTAAATCCCGATATAAGATGAAAATGCCCGAAATAAATCTAAAAAACGGCTGCTTCCCCGTAGCTTTACGGCTGAATCAGACCTCATGATTTATGCGTCTTATTTTAAACCGACTCACATTCTTTTCTTTTTTTTTATACTAAAATACTCAAAGAAGTTGAAGACTGAATTGAAACTATAAAGAAAGACAAACAACTCCAGGCATCGTCGCTCTCAAAACTTATAATTTACAGGTTACTCTGCCTATATTTACAAGGTACTTTCCTAAAACTTTAATATTCCTTTCTTAAAAGGTATCGAAACTTCCAGAATACTTTCATAGAACCTGCGGCTGGTTTTACAGAACAAACTGCTTTCATAAACTTTATAGAATAAATTATTGGAACTTCAAAGTTATTTTCTTGAACCTATCCTGAAAGTACAGACTCCTGCTACCATTGAATTTATTCAGAAATTACAGGTTAGTTTTCTTTTCGTAGCACTGCTGGCCTTTATTTGATGGTAATAGGGTTGAGAGAGAGGGGGAAGACCCATGGCAAAGGTCCACGGGCCAGGACTCCAACCAGTCTGTCATAGACTGAGGACTGTTCTTTCTCTATAGAAGCAGATGTCAAAGATGTTATCTTTACACTCTTGTTTTCATCCGCTCCATTTCTGTCGCCTTTTCTCCCTTTTCAGCACTTTGAATCGTCTGGCTACTGAAAATTGCTTTGTAAATAAACTTGCCTTTTAAGGGTTTGCCTCATCTCTTTCTCTTCCTTTCTTTCCGTTTTTGTGTCCTTTGAATTAAAAATAACCCCAAAACAAGATGCAATGAATTTTTTTTTTGCATATATATCAGGCGAAACAGTAAAATCTGTTGGACTGTCTTTGGCATTAAGACAGCAAACCTTAATGCTAGGCAGCCAGACAGGACATTGGATTCTTTCCTACCACTGAGATCTGCATTTTCTTCCTGGCTCTGTAAACGATGTGCATCACTGTTTAACTAAATTTAATTTTTATTAAATTTCATTTAACGCTTAAATTATTAAATTAAAGTTATTTCAACACGTGATTTTTGAAACCCACATATCTACTTAGGTTGTTCTTTAAATCTGTGTAAATGTATGTGTATAGCACCCATCATGGCCTGAGGTGTCAAGGTGTTCTTCAAATGTTTGTTCCTGGAGTCAGAGCTGAACGAGGGAAAAAGGGATTTTAAATATGCTGCCCCGGTGCCATTGAATCATTTTCAGAAGGATGTAACTTCCTGATTACCTCCATCAGATATATTTTGTATTTGAACGTAGCAGTTCCTCTCACAGAAACTGCTTTCAAGGATTATGCAAAGGTAGCTTGTCTACCAGAGGACCCCTTAGCTGCTTTAAATGGTTCCTCCCAGCTTATAAGGGCCTTTTCTTGTGTTGTTCTTGTTTTATTTGTTATTTAAAACTGTTTTATTCTTAAATTAGCCTGTAAAGCTAAATTTAGAGGGGCTAAAACCGGCCCTCAGGGTCTGAAATGTGATATGAGAATTGGAGTGAGTGCAGAAGGACGTTCCCCCTGAGCGGAGGAGGGATGACTGGATGCCGCCGCCCTCTGAAGAGGTTTTGTTGGTGTTGGAATGAGTCGATCATTCACCTACCCATTGATGCTCCCAGGCATCAGACTCATTCTTGGGGTAGGGTTGCATCCTTTTGTCTGTGTTTAGTGAGGACAGACACGGGGGGGCGGAGCTGGAATTTCATCTCATCTCAAGATTTCTCAGATGTTCAAGGAACGGGACTTTACTGTCACTGGTTGTTTTCCAGCTCTGAATCACTTTTTGTGGACTTCTGGATGCAAAAGGGAGAGAGACAATAAGCATGAAAACATTTCTAGTCTAGGTATCTACACTTAGGTTTTTGAGACGTCTTCTGCTTTTTCCATTTTCGGCCACACAAAAGGCTCCATCAGGAGTACCTAAAGACCTAATACATTCATTACTATAGAACAGTTTTAAACCACTCCACATTCCTCCAGGTCTTCCTTTTTTAATGATCTAAGCTTTATTCTAGTCTGTTAAAGTGATCTTAATGCTTTCTGAAAGCCTTTCAGAGTTTTTCTGCGGACTTTATCTGCCTTGGTTTAATTTTGTTTCATTAACAAAAGTTCGTAGTCCTGATAAGTTGTCCTCATAAGCGAGGAAATCCGAGAAGAAAAGAGGGGATGTTAGACCTAAAAGAAGCTGCGCTACCTCTGAACGTTGTCTTTTTAAGGACTGGAGGAAGCCTGCGCTAAGATATCTAATATGAACTAGAACCTGGATTGTTTATATTGGTTCTGGACCAGGTCGGCAGGTCGGTACCGCCGGACAAGGAAACAATTTAATAGCAGCTGTAAGCCGACTTAAAGGAACCATCCCCAGAACTTGTAACCAAGTATTATAGCTGTACATGTAGTAAATCCTCCTCATCATGACTCTTAGGAGGACAGTAGTTTACTGCACCTTTACAAGCCGCCATTTTCATGTTTTTTCCTGCTCTGGCCTAGAAAGCTTCAGGTTGTCTCATCCCTTCATTTGGTCTCCTTTTCAGCCTTAGACACACAGGGCCAACTTTTCAACCCTCCGTGCTGTAATTAACAGTCTCTTTGAAACAGGAAGTCTTCCAGCCGTTTCTTCTTCAGGCCTCATAGAGACTCTTCATTGGCAGAAGTAGAGATGAAAGAACTGGTGAAAACAGCCACACATTTCTGACAAACTCTAAAAGTGGCTTCCATGTCTGATGTCTGCAGATGACACGTGCTAAAAGATTCAGTCTGAGGCTGTACAAGCATCCCGCGATGTAATTTGTGTTTTCTTTCCCAAACGGCAATTACTGCAGACAAGTTGACAATAGGCATGTTTGGCCACCCATGCCCGGGTTGCTACATTTTCTCACGTCTAAGTATGAAAAGTTGATCTCTTTTCCTGTCGTTGCTGAATTAACGGGTTGGTTTTTACCGTCATCAGCGATAACGGCGTCCCTGATGATTCCCTCGGTTTTGGCTGCATCTGAGAGGATTCACCGTGTTAGATGGAAATGGGGGGGCAAACATGATCATGTGAATCAAGAAATGGCTGATTTAGGTGTGAACCTGCCAGTAACAGCTCATCACTGCTGCTAAATCACCTCTCTTTGTTCTCTGCTACATTTTAGAGGTCTGTAAACTCCTCCGCTCTTTGTTAGGTTGTCTTTAGTCCACCATGAGGTAATATTTCCAGGAGGAAAATCAGAGCAACACTCTCCAGCTACTACTGAGGGATGCGCAGGAGCTCCCAGGCCTAACGGAGAACTTCAGGTCTTCTTTCAGTCGCAGAGGCTCAAATAATCTTTAACGGAGGGATCAAAAACGTCTTAATGGCAGATTGACCTGTCAGAACCACAGCCCTGTGTCCTCCTTACATACTGCGGTCGACCAATGAGGCGATCCGGTTGGACAGTGATGAAAGCGCTGCAGAAACTCAAAGAACACGATCCACGTTCTTTGAGTTTCCATGTATAGTTTAACCGTTCTAGGCTTGGGATGATATGGAGAACTCCACCCTTAAGTTCTGCTCCTTCTTTAGCGCAGCAGACTTGACCCCTGCCTCTCTGCTGCAAATAAAGTGCCGATCCAGTCATGCATCTCCTGCTCCATCGCTAAAGAACAATCGCCAAAGACAACTGAAGTCCTCTGTTAGAGGCACCGTTTCACCGCTGAGGATGTTTTCCTGTTTGGAACCAAAAGCCTGGAGGTGAAAACACTCTGAGCTTCGATGTGCATTAATCCACATTCGCAAAATACATTAGACGAGTCATCGGATGGATGTTTGTTTTTCAGCTGTTTAAAGATGTGAGGAAATCGGAGAGACACCCACAGTCTTAATAAGCTATAGATTTTGATTTGACCGTTTAAAACTTGCTCAAAAGTGGTTCAGTCCACGCTGAAGCTCATGTCTTAAAGACGCCAACATAGCCTCATTATTTACAAAAAACAGAAATCATACCCTGGCCTTCCCAACAAGACGCCACCTCCCTTTGACTACGCTTTGTGATCCTGTCCTGGGAAACCACACAGGATCAGTGACGAGGTGCAGCCATGGAGGACCAGGACCCGTTTGGCTCTGAGTCAAGAATCCAGACGACGAGAGCAGAGACCAGATCGCCACCGTCTCTGGCATCCTCTGCCAAGGCAACAGGCCGGTCTTCCCTGAAATCCTCACACCTCTTCTCAGGGATGGATGAGGAGGAAACAGTGCTCCTTCAATTAACTTTCAAGTGTTGTTTTACAACAACCCGGAGTAATGTCTGTGGCTTTTTAAAACTTGACCGGGATCGTTACTCCGATCAAGAAATCTTGATTTAATGTAAAATAAGAGGAGACAAAGAAAGAAGCAGGTGAAAGTTAACAGTGGTATTTAAAAGGGCCTTGAAATATCCTGTAACACTTCCTTATTCGATTGCGCTGCTTGAAGGTTATCTTGAGAAAGTCCAGAGCTGTCATTATTTTAATGGCTGTAATCAAATTGTCCCTTTTTGACAGTTTTAGAGTGACTGATAGAGTTTCATCCTTCTCGCCCAGAGGGCCGGCCCTGTGGTTTTCCAAAGCTGAGATCATTCTGCAGACAGCCTCTCATGCAAATACCTGCTACTCAGGCACAAAAAGCTTCAGCTTTTCAATCTTTGGCTCCTAGAGAATTTCTTTACTTTCTGCAAAGTGCAAGAAAAAAGACATTTGGCCAATCACAATTATCCATTTAACATAATTACCTAATTCCCTCCTTGTTTTATTAGGCCACAATAGCAGAATCCTTCCAGACGCAGACAGGGGACACTTGGCTCACTTCTGACCCCCGGGCGATGAAAGTACCTTAGAGTCGTCACACCGACATAAAAACATTTCTGCATGAGCATCCGAGAGCTTCCACAGCTTTAAAGAGACAACCGTTGCCTCTTTTTCTGTCGACAACTGATCTCAAAGCATGAGACGTAAAACCGCATTTCTCTTAAAGCCCACTGCTCAGAGGAAAAGCCAGACCTGTCTTTTCTTTTATCACCGAGCTTCCATTAGTCTCTGTGGAGGGTCTCTGTCAACCAAAGCCTGAGGCGGTGAAAGATACCAGTCTGGGCAAGAAGGTGAAGCCTGGATTACTGTGGAATCACAAGCCATCAAAACAGACTTTTAAAGCAAAATTACCATACTATACTATACTATACTATACTATACTATACTATACTATACTATACTATACTATACAATATTATACTATACTATACTATACCATGTTATACTATACTATTCTATACTATACTATACTATAATATACTATACTATACTATAGTATTCTATACTATACTATACTATACTATACTATACTATACTATATTCAGATTCAGATTCAGAAATACTTTAATGATCCCAGGGGGAAATTACTTTTGTTACGTGCTCCAGAATAATCACATTGTTATATATATATTTACAACATTCCACACAAGGTATTACCATATCACAATAGTGAAATCACTTCACTTGGGAATTCCAGTGAAGTGATTTCCTGTGGCGCTCAGTGGTAGCTCAGTGATAGTATAGTATACTATACTATACTATACTATACTATACTATACTATAGTATTCTATACTATACTATACTATACAATATTATACTATACTATACTATATTATGGTATTCTATAGTAAATTATACTATACTATTGTATACTAATCTTTACTATTCTATACTATTCTATGCTATGCTATATTATAGTATTATATTGTATAGTATAATATACTAAACTATAGAATACTACATCATTCTATACTATATTATACTATACTTTACTATTCTAGATATACTATTCTATACCATACTGTACTACAATATACTATACTATACTATACTATACTATACTATACTATACTATTATATTCCATACTATATTATACTATTCTATACTATACTATTATATACTATACTATACTAATTATAAAGAACTTTATAAAACAATACATGTTTAACCAAATAGGTGCACAAGTAAATATAAGACAATATTTTTTTAAAATACTTCTAAAATAAAATAGAAGTAGCTCACAACATGAGTATTTTACATTTCCTGTGATCACATGGGCCACCATTGCTGTCAGTGGTGTAAGAAATCGCACCTGTAAGCTGTTTCCCTCACTTAGACAGTCAGTGAAATGAAACAATAGGTGTGGTGTGATAGCAGACTAGCTCTTTTATATACAGCACTGTTCTTCTTTTCCTTTGATTCTGCATAAAACTACTTTATGATAATAGTTTAAAATACTCTAGACACATTTTCTAAATGTTTTTCACAGCTTTTTTTTGGCAGCTTTTTCATCACTTTTCATTGTCATCATAGTTTAAAACTAAGGAGATTCCCAAAGATTTAAAGTGCTCAGAAAAAGTATCGCCCTCTTAAAGATTCCTACTTTTTTAATTGTGTTAAACAGGTTTCTTCTACCTGTAGAATCAAGGAATCACCTGCAGAACCTGTCTGTTAGCACAAAGTAAGCTAGGATAGAATAGAATAGAACAGAATAGAATAGAATAGAACAGAATAGAATAGAATAGAACAGAATAGAATAGAATAGAATAGAATAGAATAGAATAGAATAGAATAGAAATACCTTTATTGTCCCACAAGGGGTAAATTCAGGCTTGACTGTGGCAAGAGCACGCAGAGGACAGCAGACTCAAACACAAGATTAATTCATGTGAGAAAAGCTATGTTTAAAACTAAGCTGTACAGCAGAGCAAAAAGACTTATCAGAAAGACAAAAAAATACTATGCAGTTATTAATTGATAGGAAGGCATAATTAGGTTAATATGAAATGTTCAGCTTCAAGAAAAAACAGCAGATGATTACGATGTAGAAACCTGTGTAATATACATGGACGTGCAAATACTCCCTGAGAAGCTAAAAAGTCACTCTCAACAGACTCAGGAAGCAACACATGATTCAACAATAGATGATAAATTAACTCACTGGCATCTTTCAGTCTGGAAAAGGTTATAAAACCATTTCTAAGGCTTTGGGGGCTACAGAGAAACACAGTGAGAACCGTTATCCAGACATGCTGAAAACACGGAGCAGTGGAGAACCTTTCCAAAGAGCATCAACAATTCATCCAGGTGGCCCCAGAAGAGGCCAGAACATTATCTAAAGTTAGGGTCAGAGATCATGATTTGGAAATGTCTGTCACGTTTACCACAATAAATAAAAATCTTGATGAGCCCCATGACTTTTGAGGAAATGTTGTTTGGACCAATGAGACAAAAACAAAACATTTCGGAAGGACATGTGTCCCGTCATGCGTACCATCTGGTGCCAAACTAACGCGGCGTGTCAGATAAAGACGATGTAAAACAATCTGTAGGGTCGTATTCTTCTCCTTTTCTGGATTGTTTCTTGTTTTTGAAAGACGTGACTTTAGGATGCCGTTCATTTACCTGGGAGAGTTTCTATGCATGTCACTTCTTCTGTTTGTCAGTCAGGTGAAAAAGTTTGGACTGAAAGTTGGTAGAAATTAAACCAAAGTGTAAAAAACTCTCCTGAAATTCTGAAGACTGATTGATCAAGACTGCTGTGAAACATTAGAACCTGCAGGAATGAAAATATACAGAAGTTAGGGTTGGATTTAAACATCTTAATACTAAACATTCGCTGTCGCTTCATGCTTGCTCAGTATGAGGGATTGCTGCAAAGCCATGTACAATGCAGACGACTCTCCCTGTGGCTCTACACTCTTTCAGGAGGAGTGAATGCTGCTTGTCGGGACTTTGAAGCAGTCAACTGGTTCCCTTATATAGGAAAATTTTGACCAATCTGTATAATATGATTGAATTTAACTTTGTAAAGTGCCTCAAGATGACATGTTTCATGAATTGGCGCTATATATATAAAATTTAATTGAACTGAACATTCAAACTCTATGCTAAAATGCATAAATGAACATGAGGCATATAACTCTAAAAATAATTGTGTAAATCACCGGTTTGGTTGTATGTTTAAACAATTGAATGCATGACTGCAGAGAGATTTTACCTGTCATTGGCAGCCTCATCTGTCCATTGGCAGGTCGTTGGCACAGTCAAACTGTCCTCAGAGTCTATAATGTAGCTAATAACTTGTGTTGAAAACCTGAATCAGCATATGTCTATATCTATAGTTTTCTAATTAACATAATTCAACAAAGACGGCAGGTAAGGGGGGTGGGGGGGACAAATTGCCCGTCTCTGGAGCTCGCTGAAAGCATCAGGATTGCAAACTGAAAAGGCAGGCTGCTGTAATTCTGAGGCATCACTCAGCAGGAGAGATCGCTTTTCACTGCTGCCACAAAAGGAGGAGGAGGAGTTAGTATACATATTGCTGGGGCACCTCCTCCTCCTTCTCCTGCTCTGCCCTCTTCACTCTCCTGAATGGACGCCCTCCTCTTCACTTGGGCTGTCTGTGCGTCTGCCGGAGTGTGTGTGGCGACAGAGCAGAGGGAAGGAGTGTGTGAGGGTCGTAGGGACATGTGATAGCTCGCTCTTGGAAGCCCGATTGATCTGGTGGACGTGGTTGGACGCTGCGACCATAATGAGGACCTGGTTTAACGTTTTACCTCTTCTGACCCTGTGGGTGGTCCACTCTGAGGCTTGGTTGTGGTCCTGGCGTGCGGCTGATACAACATTGGCCAACAGGTTGGAGACGGAGGGTTCTGGCAGCGTGGCGGTCAGTGGGGAGCCACCGTCTGAGAGCGGCCCCACGGTAGGAGCAGAGATCATTGATGAACATGTGATCCAAAAGACTGGGCAGACTTGGGATGAGACGACCGAAGCCCTTCAGCTGATGGCTGTAGTTCCTTCAGAGGCACCAGAGACGGGACATGGAGCAGAAACGGCTGCTGCAGGAAGGTCACCAGACAGAAGTACACCTGGTAATGACACATCTTCATTAAAGGGTGCGGGTTCTGGAGAATCAGATCTTTTAAGTCTTACATCCAGCACTGAATACGAACGGGACTCCGGGTCTGGCCTTTTGCCCAGCTCCAAATCTGTTTTTCTGACAGGAACTGAGATGGTTTTGGGATCTGACCTTGAGAAGGAACAGGTAATGCTAAATGATAATGGACGCGCTGTTAGCGGAGACAGTTTGAAACGTCAAAAACTACAGCGGCACAAGGAAGGTTCAGCTATTTACCTGGGCAGTTATCAAGGTAACCGCAAATCACCGCCTCTTAATCAGATTCTGCCTTTCCTCCTTCAAACTCCCCAAAACAAAGAAAACAGCAGTGGTGTTATTGGCGATGGCTTAAACAGTCCTAATGAAAGTCAAGATTCACCTGCTAGTGGCATCTTTTTACAGACTACTGTTGAGGAAGTAAAAGCTCCCCACTTACCAGCGGGTGCTAACGACCGCCCGTTACCTCAGGTTCTGCAGAAAACTCAACATCCACTTCCTAACCAGAGTTTTTCTCTAACAGAAACAACTCAAACGCCACAAACACAGATATACAGCATTGAAACAGACACTGATGTGCCAACCACAGCCATTCAGCATGAAAAATCCAGTCACGGACCAGTTTTAAAAACTGTTCCAGGTGCCGCTCCACCATCAGTAAGGGAACACCAGACTAGCCAGGCATTTTTATTCAACCAGGCGGCTGAAGGTGTTGAGGCACCAGCTGAAAACCTCACAAAAGTAGCTAAATCAGTGCTTGCCAATCATTCCTCACGATGCTTGAAGCTAGATTCTGTTCTGCCCTTCTGCTCCTCCGTGCCGGGGGAAAGGTTTGCCGTGCCAAATTACTTCAACCACAGCAGCGTGGAGGAGGTCCGAGCCCTCCTGGATGAGTGGGCATGGCTGCTGCGGTCACGTTGCCACCACGGCGTGGAGCGGTTTCTCTGTCTCCTCCTGGTACCAGAGTGCAGCCCTGCGGCCATGTTGCCCTGCCGAGGTCTCTGCGAAGTGTTACGTGACAGTTGTTGGACGCTGCTGGACGAGGGTCGCCTCCCTGTGGAGTGCCATGCTCTGCCAGATGAGGAGGATGACGGGTATCAGTGCTTATCAGTGTGTAACCAGAAAGGTAACCACTGGCTCAAAAGGAATCTTATATCTGGATTCGTTTTGAACCAGTTTTAAAATCTTCTTCTACCCTGTAACTTATCCCCAACCAGCTAAACTGACACTTGTCATCACTGAGTGAAAAATATTAACAATATTTAGGCTATTAATTACCTGGCCTAATTAATTTGACTAATTAGCCTTCAGGAAACGTTGTCTGCAGCCTAACAAGCTTGGATCCTGACTGCTCTTGTTGTATGTGTGTGTTTCTGTCTTGTGATTTCCTCAGCATGTATCGTGTATCAGGTCAGACTCAACTTTAACAAACTTTCTCCGCTAGTTATGTCAAGAAAGTACATATTATTTTTATATTAGGATGAGACATCAGCATAGGGACTTTTTGGCTGTAGGAGCCTTGTGTTGGATACGCATCGTATCACTAAACAGTCATTTCTTACAAGCAATAGCAAAGACTGTAATTTTTCACAAGTAGAGGTGCCAATAAAAGCTGTTGGCCAGTGTTAAAGGTGCATACACAAGTTATTTGACTTTTTTTTTTATACATCAGTAGCTCACTCTGGTTGCATACAAAGTTCTTATGAAAGATTACCACGTCCTGCTGGCGTATCAGTTGTTATGTTGGTGTTTTATGCTTTGTTTTTGATTAATTTGTTGGCAAATGAAGCCTTTAGTGTTTATTTACGATTTTAATGGAAGAGCGTACGGTGCATGTGCAGCAGGGGTTAAAACAAGGAAGCAGCTAATGGCTATTAGCATCTCCAGGCGAAACAATGAAGATCCAGTGGTCCAGGATCCAGTGAAAACAAACAAACAAAAAAAAAACACAAGAAAAATATGACTCCAAGAGGAAAAAGCCTGAAATGTCTCTGGGAATACAGTATGAAACCTGCAGATCACTCAAATGTGACCGGAGAGTGACTGACATGATGTTCTGATATGAGGCTCTTAAAGTTGCTGTTAGATCGGCATATTTAATCAATAATAACCAAAATCGCAGACTTGTGAGGATTTGGAAATTGTGTTTAATAAAATTGTGATTATATCACAAGTGCAATTAATTATCCAGACCTAGATTAGATGTTAGAACCTGGTAAAGTTCAGATTCGTTATAAATTAAATTCACAAACTGGCAAGGCTGTTTTTTCTTTGTAACATGTCCATATTGTTATGTGCCGTTGTTCCTGATTATTATGCTTGAATTTGTTCTTTATTTACCCCAAATCACCTAATGATCGTAGGGGTATTTGTTAGGTTAAGGAATTCCAGATAAAATGAAACTATTCAGCTGTAAACATAAACTCTACAGTAAGACGTGAAGAATGGTGCGCAAGATTTAGATGAAGACATCATAACTTTGCAGATATAGTTCTGTCGTATGTCCCTCAGTAATAACAGGACCAGCTAGGATGCAGATGAGTCCCTCGTGACTTAACAGAGAAAGCCTGACTCAGTTGTTTAGTCCAGAAAAGTGATTCATGTGAGAAGACTCAGATTTTTATAGTTTTGTATCAAACAGTTTCATGAGGGAAAGTCTATTCTTGCTCTGGCTATCTGCCCTCGTCCTGGCCCACCACGGCGGTTCATATCCCTGAGAGCTGGAGAAGGTCTTTTTACAGCAGCGTTATCTGTCAGACACCGCGCTTCACTGACAGACCCGAGTGGACATCATGTTTCTGCTTCCAGGAGTAAGAGAGATGTCTGGCTCCAGACACATTTGACTTGGTGTGAAATAGTTTGAGCTTATAGAAGGATTACGGTAAGGTTAGCACTAAGACTCCCTAAGTGGTTAGATGTTGCGGTTGTGGACACACCGGCAGGTGTCGGCCGGTAAACGATGCTTTCCTTTGGGACAAAGATGCCTCAGGTGATAAAGTTTCAGGTTATCCAGACACCGGTGAATATGAAATGACAGAAAGTGCACAAGGTTTTATAAAACGTCAATACTAAAGCAGATCCAGTTTTCACCTGCATTTTAAAACTATTTAATCCTCAATTGAAAAAATAATAATAACCTACAACAGATTATACAAATTATTCATCAAACGCAGCTTCTAGAAGGTCCTTCAGCAGCTCTAAATATAAGGCAGAGGTTTCCTGCCTGACTCAATGTCTCTCACATCATTCTACGGGACTTTTGCTCCACTCTTCTTCCAACGTTGCTTCCTTTCCTCGAGGTTTCTCTGAAGGTCCCGCCGCAGCAATCAGGTTGAGATCTGAGCTTTCACTGGGCCATCGCAACATTCTGCAGTACATCAGCTGCTCCGTTTGGATCATCGTTCTGTTCTCTTACTCTTAGTGGAAATAGTGAGGCTGTACTTAGTTTTCCACGCAACGCTTTTCCATTTCTTTTGTTTAATACAGAGGCTACTGACAGTCTGGAGGCTCACCTGAAGCTAAACTTCAATAATTGAATGGTTAAAGGGAAAAAAAATGCAGTATTGGTTTTGGCTTTATGTTAACTATGTGGGCTTCTGGAGCGGCTGGTAATTATTTAAAAAGGGGAATATTAAGCTGTTTTAGTTACATCAGAGATAATGTTTTACAAAACTCTGTTAATGTTTGCCTCCAACCCCAAGGAAAGCTTTGGTTCTCATGATTATTAGTCTCATGACTTCTTGATGGTGTCCACCCACTGAGATGTCCTCTGACCCTCCACCCTGATGATGACCAAACCTCAGACATGTTTCATTTCCTACAGAAAGCTTGATTACCTGGCTGTGGGCTGGAGCAGCGTTCCCTGATGCGGCGGCTTTGCCATGAGTTATTACTTTAGATCGGTTTGAACAAAACGCCGTAGCTTCTCCAGGACGACGGCGGATATATTTTTTGTGGACTAATCAGTGGGAATCACATCAGGCGTGATCCCTTCACTGTCAGGGGTCAGGATTGTTAGGGCTCAACGGCTCCTTTAATTACCTTTTCCCATGGTTACCGGCCTCGCTCTTAAAAGATGAGCAGTCATTCATATCAGGGTCTAAAGGTCAACTGCAATTTATCTCAGAGGGTTTGAGACCATACCCCATGGAGGAAACCATTAGTCTTCTCCTTAATTGACATGTTCAGGTTGTGTCCACAGCCGTGTGTGTTCTGGAGCCTTTGTTTTTAACTTTTTTGTCTGTTTTTAGTGAGCTGACTAATTGTTTGGGTTCTGGTTCTTCTGGGCTGAAGGTAATATATTTTTCAGAGGTGGTCTGGTGCTTGATGGTGGTTCTTGGCAGGGAGTCGTCCTGACTCGGCTCTTGTTGAGCTTCCAATTATGTCCGCAGAGACACTGCTGCGTCACACCCGTTCACCTCTCTGGCTTGTGTTGCAGAAAATATTGTGGTGAAGCTATAGCTGAAGTTTTGAGACGTTTTGAGTTGGACCGTGGCCTGACGTTCCAGCAGACATCATTAACCTGAATTTTAATGCTTGGTGGAGTCTGGTGGAGAGTAGGGAAGGTATAGGAACAATCAATTAAAAAAACAATATGAGTCGTTTTACTGCTTTTGGGGGATGGATACAACTTAAAATTGGACCTGCGGTTATTAAGTTGATTTTAGTTTGGACACAAAACAAAGCATGAAACAACTATTTAATGAGTTCTTACAGAGAAGGGATCAGAGAAGAATCTGTATTTAGTAGAGCTGCAGCAGCCCTGTTGGCAAACATGGGCAAATGACACTTTGTTTGACACCTAAAAAGGTTCACAAAGCATCCATCCATCCATCCATCCATACATACATCCATACATACATCCATCCATCCATCCATACATCCATCCATCCATCCATCCATACATACATCCATACATACATACATACATACATACATACATACATACATACATACATCCGTGGCACTACCGTGGCAATCAGTTCTATAGTCGCCACTTTTTATTTGTTTCTCTCTGCTTAAGCAGACTGAAAATATACCGAAAAGCATATTTTTAGTTTTCTGAACCCGTCCTGGTATTTGCTGCCGGTGCTGTCCACTCCAGACTAGTGATGCTTGGTGGAGTCTGGTGGAGAGTAGGGAAGGTATAGGAACAATCAATTAAAAAAACAATATGAGCCGTTTTACTGCTTTTGGGGGATGGACACAACTTAGAAATTGGACCTGCGGTTATTAAGTTGATTTTAGTTTGGACACAAAACGAAGCATGAAACAACTATTTAATGAGTTCTTAAAGAGAAGGGATAAGTGACTAGTGAAGTCTGCTATAGGATTTGAAACAGAGCTGGTTTTACTGAGTCCAGACGTCAAGAAAGGAAGTGAAAATGTCCCGTTGTCACAATGCCAAACCAGAACCTAATTCCAGCTCGTTGTGCTTTGGGTCTGAGTTTGAAAAACCAGCGGTGCTAATGGGGGAGCTGACGTTTGCTGCTCAGTACTTTTAACTTTGTGGTTAAGTAGGTGCATTTAGAGGGTTATAACGCTTCCTCTTCTGCAAGCTTTAACATGTAGGAGATGAAGATAGCTTGTGTCTTATCCTCATTTCCACACTGTGCCACTTCAACTCGCTTTGCTGGGGGTCTGCTTATGAGCTCACCTAACATTTTATGAGGCACACCTTGTTAGTCCTGGGTTGGACCTCATCAGAGCTGCCTTCACTCGTCATGACATACATTCAACAAGGACTTGGAGCCACTCCTCACGTCCACGCTAACATGACACCAACACAGAGTTGCTGCGGATCTGTTTTCTTTACTGCAGAGGTGAGAATCTCTTGTTGGGCTGGGATCTGGTGGCCATGGAGGCCTTTATATTGTAGAGCAGCGTCCTCACATTCATGTTCAAGAAAAGAGATTTAGATGATCGGACGTGAAGCGTTCTCCATCAGAAGACGCACGGTACAGTAGTACTCAGCCAGGCTGGAGCTCAGGGGTCCACAGTTTGTATCTGCTGCTGTATTGCTCTGGTCACCCGGTTTTCTGGGCGGACCTTTGACTCTCGGGGTCAGACGGCGCAGCCCCT
Organism: Fundulus heteroclitus; assembly: GCF_011125445.2. Classification (NCBI taxonomy): domain Eukaryota; kingdom Metazoa; phylum Chordata; class Actinopteri; order Cyprinodontiformes; family Fundulidae; genus Fundulus; species Fundulus heteroclitus. The sequence goes on from NC_046367.1 coordinate 40,392,200, forward strand.
CGCAGGGTAAAAGCAGTGACACCTACAGAGATGTTTGAAACGCTGATGAATTACACTCAAACCTGATTTGCCAGGAATGCGCACGGTGTCCTGACGTATGGACCTCCTGACCGATGTGGCACGGCAGGCTGCAGCTCCCTGTCCTGGAATGCGGGGGCGAGACAAAGAGCTGCCTTCCTGGTTGGTAGGCGGCCAGCTCGACAAGACAAACTGTCACCATAAACCCGGCAGCTCCTTTCATCAGCAGCTCTTTTATTTGTGGTGCCCAGCTGACCTTGAAGCAGTCATTGTTCAACAAAGGCCATTATGGGGACCCGAATTCAGATTGCACTTAAAATGCTAATGATGAAAGCTTTGTGTCGCTCACACTTTTGATCTCTGAGAGGGGCTGGAACCGCCAGCTCATTGGAGCCCATTCTGTAACAGAGTCCTGTGCAAACAGCCGAACCGGTTGAACTTTCTGACCTCCGGTAGATTTCACCTTTGAAATTTCCTAATCACAGCCTCACAACGGGCAAACTATACAAATTACAGATTTCTCCGCTCATAGAAACGTTTCGTGTTTTCGCCAACATTGCACATCTGTTCTGGGGGAGCGACGCTTCCTGTAATGACAGGTTTAGAAAGTTTCCTAAAAGAATTGCATGCACGTATGACGCGTTGGCTGAAGTATTAAAGTTAATTACACGTGTGAACTGTAGAAGAAAGGGTCGGCAGAGAGGAGACTAAAGCTGATTACCTGCTGCAATCACAGAGGCGTGCTCTCCGTTACTCGTGTCTCTGTTGAAAAGTTAGAAAGAACCAGAAGTTTTTAAGGTTTTCAAAGCCTCAACTTTTACACCAGAATTTGAAATGCTGCAATCGGAGCTGGACTACGATGTGCTTTAGCGGTTTTCCGGCTCTCCTTCAGTTATGAATGGGCTCCTGGGCAGCCAGGTTGAAACATGCGAGCACAGGCCCCTCGCTGGGACCCTGGAGGTCCCCCATTCTGAGTTTATCTGCGTAAACATCTGCTCCGCTCAGTGCAAATGACTGTTTATTGGTTCCTGCCATTCACGCAGCAGTCGAGGCGTACCCGAATGCTCCACAACCTTCAGGTGGATGTGTTTTTACAAGGCGTTTTGGAGGATGAGGCCCTGAAAATGATTGATAGAGCACTTTGTCAGGTTAGTTGTGGGTTCTTCCTTAAATCCTGTTTATTGAATGCAGAGAAAAGGAAAATTCCCTCTTTTTGCCATCTGTAAACACCAACAGCATGCTCTTCAATCCCTTTGATTTGGGATTTAGTGAAAATCAGATAATGTTAGAGGCAGGTGATGTACAAATGGGGATAATTGTGTAATTCCTTAAATTTCTGTTGGATCCAAAACCAATTCCTCCGCCAGGAAACCTGCGTCACGTTTTAATCTGCCTTTAAGATGTTGAATTAAAGCTAAGTTTAATCCCAGTTAGTTCATCAAATATCAGTGATTTCAGGCAGTTGAAGCCTGATCAGTGCAGAATGCAGCGTTGCTGCTGAAAGAAAAATACATTTGAAACGTAAAGAGACAAAATGATCTAATTAAGTCATTTTAGTTTAGTAGGAGGAAATTATCTTAAAAAACAACGATGGATTCAAAAACAATAGTTGTTAAAAACTCTACACAGAATTAGTGACATTTTTAATTAAAATATGGATAAACCAGTTAAATATATTGAGAGTTCAGTAAACATGGCTGTTGTGGAGAGTATAAGACCTTTTAGTGTCCTGGAGAAAACTGTCACTAATCTTAATTTAAGGACTTTAAACTATCTCTACTGTATGTTGGAATATTTGAGCAACTTTGTAAAACCGTGGTACCAGAAACCATCTGACTGGTGTTCCTGATGAAGGCTTTGAATTTGGGAGAGATCTTCATAAGTCAGGAAACTGCTCCAAGCAGCGGGTTCCTCACCAGACGGGCCCAAGTTGGTCTTCCACCACTCACAGCAAGCCTGACGGTAAACAAGCAGAAGCAGTTTTTCAGTCTGACATTATCTTCCTGCAATAAAAGATTCATTTTTAGGGCTTTTTCCACATTTTTATCAGGGGTGAGAATGAATGCAGATGTATTTAAAACAGGGAAGCAGCACAATCCTCAGTCAGAAGCCAACATCTGCTGTCCTGTTGCAGCCTGACTGGCCTCTCTGTCAGTTCAGGCTCAAATGAAAGCGTCTTTATTCCTCTGACAGTGCGCGGCCGATTTTTATGGTTTCACAGCGGAAAGGACGACGTTCTGTTCGGAGCGTTCTACGTCTCTGAACAAAACCAACAGCTCTCCTGCCGTCATGGCCGCTGGACGGCTGCACAGACACAGACGCTCGTCTCTCACCAGGACGTAGCCTCAAACACTTCTTCAAAGCGCACAGCGTACGTCACACCCCACCCAAAAACAGTCATTTGTTCCAACACGTGAAAATGTTGTTTTTGAAGGGGAACCGCTTTTTATGCTATGACGTGATCAGAGTCAGGGAGCGAGGGCAGAGAAACGCTTCAAGTCCAGGTGCAGAAGAATAAATATCCATTAAAGCTTTTCTCCTACGTTACAGACTCAAGCTCTGCTGTGTTTGAGTGGGAGTTTAAATGCTTGGCCAGCAAACAGCAGTGAACAGACTCTGCATCATGCAGGGTGGATGCTTTTCTTCAGCAGCGACAGGTTGATGGAGATAAATGCAGGAAGAGAAATACGCTTCGCTTCTCAACACTATTCCTGACAGCTTTGGGTTTGACAACAATGGCCTCAATTATGGGTTCAGTTCATATTTTCCACTCAGATCCTCGGCTTCATGCTGAGAAGAGGACGAGCTGCATAAGAGCTGAGATCTGGGAGGAACGCCTGGGCTTTGTCAGTTTTTATTTTGCTTGACATTTGCAATAATTCGCCTTGGAGATCATTATTGGCAAACTTTAGTTGTTGCAACCAAATCAGCAGCTGATCTAGAAAAGGCATAAAAACGCCTTTAAAATGCAGTTTACCTCATCAGAATCACGTCGGCTTTCTTTACCAGGTATGTCTTCACATACGAGGAATTTGACTCAGGATTGTGCAACGCTCACAAAGTGCCGACTTATACGATAACACGACAGCAATAACGTAGTTATAGAAATCAAACACAGCCTGTCGTATCTAGGGAGTCATTTTGACAGCACAGAATTATTTTGGGCACTTTCCCTTCATGTACGTAAATCCAATCAAAAATACATATAATTTGTGACCATTTTAAAGAATGCTCTGTTAATTAAGGACCATATTCTTTTCTGAAATCAACAAAAAATAACTTTATCCTCAGAAATGGGCTCACAGTGTTACAGTAGGTCCTGGGTTCAAATCCCACCCTGGGTTCTTTCTGCATGGAGTTTGCATGTTCTCCCTGTGCATGTGTGGGTTCTCTCCAGGTACTCCGGCTTCCTCCCACAGTCAGAAAACATGACTGTCACGGTAAATGTTGCGTGCAGTGGTTCTATTTTTCCTGTGTGTCTCTTTGATGGACAGGTCCATTATGTGCTCGGGTCAAAAAAACACATTAATAATGTTTAAGATGATGTTTCATCAACTAATGTCTCTTACTGTTAAGCTCTATAAAGGAGCAGGTTGCAGCTTCAGCGCGGACTTTATGTCAACATGATGATCGACACAAAACTGCTCGTAATGCATCAAATGGCCTCGTAATGCCAAACTAAAATAGAGCACATTAGTCACAATTTAAAAAAGAGGTTTATTTTTATGGTGCTAATTCATAATTTAGAGAAAGCTGGCTGGTTAAAACAGTTAAGTAATAAAGATCTGGGTCAGAATCAGACTCCAGACTTTGGAACATCTCGTCTATTTTTGGAACATCTCATCCAAATCATGCAGGGTAAACCTCTCCGTTGAGCAGAATGTGGATACTGAACTGATTATTTTGGAGATTAATCTTTAAAATAAATCAGTGCGTGTTTGTAACAGACTGTGGGTCATATTCATAAAGGCATTTTTTAGTGCTAGATGTGTGCAAACCAGATTGGAAGCCTGCGTCTACTTTTGAACCTTTCCACCAAGGCCGCTGTTCCTCCAACACGGCTTTACTGGTTAAACTGCATTTCAACCACATTTAAATGACATATTTCACATAATTATGCATAATACCTTCTCATTCCTTGATGAGAAATAAACCATAGGGCTCTTCTTCGCGTACTAACCTCTCAGATTCCCCCTTCTATACGGCTCATCCACCGAGGGGCAGGTTGGTAGAAAGCTTGTGGTTAAGTGGGGAATGTGGGAATCAAACTAACAACCATCAATTAGTAACACGCCTGCTCTCTGTGATTAGCTACAGCTGGAGCTGATGGAGTCACTTTCAGTTTGGGGTGAAGAAGTACCCTCTGCTGAAAGCCGGTGGTGGCTTTAGAGCAGGAGAACAGGAAGGATGAACCGGACCTGCGGCGCTGCAGCTCCATCAGAAACGGGTCATAGTTTCTATCACCTCTGTAATCACGTAAACGTTGTAAACGATGTAAACGATGTTCTAAATCAAGCCAGACCAGGAACCCTGTGATTGTGGAACAGGCAGAACTGAAATAAACAGATTCTGTAAAGATAATTAACTTCTCTAATGCAGCTCAGGTGAATCTGTCCCTCTGGGCGATAAACCAGGTAGATGTGTGTTGAGTTTTTGTTGATTTCGTCTTTTCTTCTGATGATGGCGATAGATTAAAGTAGAAAATCACTGGTTTGTCTGTGATCCTATGAGCAGAGCTGCTTTTTAAAGCCTTTAACAAGATTTTTGATTTCCCCTCAGTGTGTTTTCTGTGTTGTTTTTGCATCCGCCATGTTTGGTCCTGACCCAAAGCCCTACCTGTGATCTAACACCAGACTCTGCCATGCAGCCCCCCCCCCCCCACCCTAACATCCATCCGCTCTGCTCAGACTCCAAACTGACTTCCTGTTTCTGTCCTCCAGAAGACGACGGCGTCTCGCTGCTGCAGCTGATCGGAGACCCTCCCCCCGATAAGATCCCCCAGGTGGTCGGCCCGGACAACAGCCCCGCCTACCTCTTCGGCCCGGACTCCACCACGGGCCAGCTCGCCCGCGCACACCTCCCCAACCCCTTCTACAGAGACTTTGCCCTCATCTTCAACCTGAAGCCCACCTCAGACCACGGCGGCATCATCTTCTCCATCACAGACGCCTCGCAGAAGGTCGTGCACGTCGGGGTCAAACTGTCAGCGGTGCAGGGCGCCGAGCAGGACGTGGTTTTATACTACAGCGAGCCCGGCGCCGAGCGGTCCCACGAGGCGGCCAGGTTCCGCGTGCCTTCCATGAAGGACACCTGGAACCGCTTTGCCGTGGCGGTGAAGGACGACAAAGTGATGTTCCACCTCAACTGTGACGGGGAACACCGGGCGACGCGCATCGAGAGGTCCCCGGATGAGATGGAGCTGGAGAACGGTGCCGGGGTGTTCGTGGGTCAAGCCGGAGGGGAACATCCTGAGAAGTTTCAGGTATGGACGTCAATCCGGTTACGTTTCATTCACTTCTGGTGAAATCCAAAACTACCAACGGCGTGCAGGAGCTTCCTGGTTCTCTGTGATGAGACAGAACCTTTGGTTCAGTCCAGTTCACTGTTTGGGTTTTCTGTTGCCATAATAGATACGTGCAGCTGATGACTCTCATGTGATCCACTCGCCTAAAACGGGTCGACACCAAACTTGCTGCTGCTCTCCCCCGCGGTCCACTTCAGCTGAAAGCCCTCCCTGTTTACTGTCATTACCATCAGTCAGCTGACTCAGCCGTTTGGGCTGCGCTGGTCCAGTAAAGGTGTCGTCTGATTATTCAGCCATGGGAACGTTGTTGTTTCCATCACCTCTGGAAGATAAGATGACATGTTTTTAGTTGCATGTTCTGTTAAGGGTTCCTGCAAATTCTCCCGACTCTTCCAGACTCGTAGTTCTCAGTTCTTTTTATTCATTTGCTTTTATTTACATGCAAACATTGATTTGAATCAATGACAGATTTTGACAGAGGCCAGGCTTTTAATATGCAACCTGGATGGGTAACTAGATGGACATTTCATGTTTTTCTGGAGTATATAAATGGGCCATACTTTCTGATAATATTCTAAAAACAACTTTGCAAAAGTTAAAAAAATACATTATGTTCTTAATCCTTTGTTAAAAACTCTGATTTCATTGTAAAAGTCCTATGTAAATTAGTTTTAATGGCATTTATCAATATTTCATGATAGGGGAAGTGCTACGCAACAGCTAAAACAAGAGGCAGATATAAAAACTGCTAAAACCCCTAAAATATGAACATAGCACAAAACAATCTAAATCAACCAGACATCAGTGACAGACTCACATGAAGCCAAGTGACATTCAGCCTTTTTTAAATAGATAAAACAATAAATATATTTGGTAATTTCCAAATTTGCTGCTGCAAACAGATTTCCAATCAGTTTAATTCTCTGTTTTTAAATATTAGTATAAATTGTATTTTTAAGACTAAAGTTGTGAATATGTTACTCTTATTTAAATGTTTTACAATTTCTGCTGTGAAAAAGCAAAAATACATAAAGACTAGAATAGAATAGAATAGAATAGAATAGAAAATACATTTTCAGTCCCATAATTGAGAAATACATGTGTGACAGAGGCAAAAACAGAAGACACCAGAGGTACAAACAGGATGAATTATTATGAAAACTAATTCTAAAGTTAAGCTGTAGAGCAGAAAAGAAAAACTTATCAGAAGGTGAAATATAGTGTTTTGATCATTTATAAATAATCATGCAAATTCATATTAACATGAGGTGTTTAAGTTAAAAAAGAACAAAAGATTGGTCACTGAAAGAATCACTTTATTCAAATCCTGGTTTTATTAACTGTTTAACAGACAAGACGCCAATCCAAGTAAATGAATGAAAACTACTGCTATGCTGCATTGTAACAAAAACATAAAAGCCAAGTCTAGACTCCCTCCATGGCTGGAGATCACTGCTTGTGCTGCACGCTGATGCGACTCAGCGTAAATTCTCAGTTTTGGTGAAGTATAGTTGAACTTTAGAGGATGAGGAAGAACTTTCTCTGTAAAGTTTCTTAAAGACGTACCAGTTCCTTCACTGACAGGTTCCAACCTGACCCTGGGGCCCACAGACGACAGGAAAATAGTTTGGTTCGTCCATGTTGGTGAAATATTGGTGTATTTTCTTTATGAAGTGGCCTCAGTTTGTTCTAAAACCTTTTTAGTTTATAGCAGCTCATTATAACATGAATAAAATATGTAAGGTAAGCTGTTAGAAAGCCTTCTGTTTTGTCTGTGTATAAATAAAGTGTAAATGGAAAACTCAGTGGACCAAACATACATACATTTGGAATTACAGCTTTAAATCTGCTTTTTTTAAATAACGTAACAATATTTTTTATTTAAATATTACATATATCCCATATTGGGTTTGTGCTGTTAATACTATTTTAGCTAAAACAAAATGGGCATTTGTTATTCTATTGCAATATCTATATCTATCTATCTATCTATCTATCTATCTATCTATCTATCTATCTATCTATCTATCTATCTATCTATCTATCTATCTATCTATCTATCTATCTATCTATCTATCTATCTATCTATCTATATATATATATAATGTAATATCAAATTATATTACACATAATCATTTGCAGGTCATAAATGGACAGAAAAGTGAATAAAATATATGAAATTGTGAGTCTGGAAGAGTCTAGAATACAGAAATTGCAGATATTTGGGATTATTTTACTGATTTAAAGAAGTTTATCTCCAGATTCTAGTTACGTCTTAACTCCAGCAAGCCTGTGAAGTTATTTTTTCCCAACTAGAATAGCGTTTTGGCCAAAATCTTTGAACATCTTAATATTTGCAATATCTTAAGATTTATGTTGAAGATCTGACGCGCTGCGATAAAAGGAGCCGTTCATCTGATCCTCGGACAGAAGGCCTGAACACTGCCGTCAGAGGTCAGCACAGAGAGGGTTCTGACTGGACCGGGCTAACTGGGCTAACTTCTAAAACCCTTTGAACGCGTCACTCTGGACATAAATGTGTCCCAAGGAGTCAACTTCAAAAACATCAGACGCTGCTGACGGCTCCTCTGAGGAGACATGACTGATGCTGCGAGTGTGGGAGCTTTCCGCGGCATCAGATTAACAGATTGGACGTTTGAGGCGCAGATAGCAGCACTTGACACAGAAACGGGCCAAAAGCAGCGACTTCAATGGGCCCTCTGATTTAGCAGAGGCGGGGGGAAATTCCCAGAAAGCAACGAGTTCAGAGACAAACATCCAGGTTTCTATGGCCGTGGTTGTTGTTGTGTGTGAATGATTATAACGTGTGAGTGGAGATGAAACGGCAGAGGCGTGTTGTGTTTCAGGGAGCCATCAGCGAGCTGAGGGTGGTGGGAGACCCCCGCGCTGCGGAGCGCCTCTGCGAGGAGGACGACGACTCGGATATGGTGAGCTCCGTCTGATCACGTCTTTGGAGATATCTGACAGTATGCGCTTCATTTTCTGGCCTCACTCTGATGGATTTTACTTTACAAGGTTAAGGGAGGCATTTATAGTTAAATAACATCTTTCTGACTCTGGCCTGGGTGTAATCGGGTTAAAGGGTCCATGTGCTGCAGCTTAAGCTCCAGATACTGTTCTGAACTTGATGTTCTACTGTATAACAGGTTACAGCGTAACAGTCCGTAATTATAATAATATACAACGTATTGCAGCACGCTCCACGTTTACTGGTAACTTTACTTCATTTATTCAGTCTGTTGCCAACAGTCTTTTTAATCCTGGGGGATCAAAAGCTTATTTTTTTCCTTTTAACCTGGAAATAAATTCTTAAACTATAGGTAAGGTGTAATTTCTTGGTTTTTGCTTAATATTATTTGTCACATTAAAGGTTTTCAGGTGGTCAAACCAACTTATATATCAGAATGAAATGATCAGAGTTATAAAAAGACACACGGTTTAGCTTTCCAAACCAACCTGGTCCTACGTGGAGAACTGTTACCAACCCCCCATCCCCCTTTAAATCATAAATTAGCTTTTTTGTAAGCCTGGTCACTGCCTAACCTGGAGAATCAATAAATCGTGTATACTGAGTCATGAAGTAGGAAGAGGCTGCATTAAGCAACACATCATTCCCTGATCTAAAGACATCTTAGAGCTCTGAAGAACATCCAGTGGTTTAGAAATGGCTTACAAAGATATTTCTGGGTCTGTGGGACTCCAGAAAACGACAGCTGGAGCCATTTTCCACAAATCACAGAAACAATGAACAATGGGGAACATCTTCAGGAGTGGCCAGCAAAGTAAAACCACTCCAGGAAAGCATCATGAACTCATCCCAGAGGTCATAGAAGAACCCAGGATAACAGCTAAAGCTCTGGACTGGGCCTGGTTGGTTATATTTTCCCTCTATAAGTCGAATCATCATTTGAAAACTGCTCGTCTACTCAGGTTATATATTTGTCTGATATAACATCGGTTAAGTGATCAGAAACATTTAAGATAAAATATAGGAGTTCTTTCAGGGCTCTTTTGTCACAGCACTGTACAGTAAAATGAAGCCACCATAAAAATGGAGGCTGAGCGTTTGGAAGTGAGCAAACGTCTAACCTGAAGACCAGAGAGGAGCTCTCCTGACCCGGACCACCCACACATAGACACATGAGCCTCACTGCGGTCCACCAGCAGCCGGAGCTCTTAGTTAGTGAAACAATGGCAGCTGCTCTGCTTGTTGGAACCACTAAACAACACCTAAAGAGTCAGACTTCATCACTTGTCATGAAATCTTTAGTGATCATTCAGGGTTTTCAGCTCAGTGTTTAACTCAAACCTTCATCCTTTTTATTTAATCTTAACGATTTGTATCGGTTTACTACACAGCCCCTGGTGCATCAGTCCCTCTAATGTGCCACTCCATGTGGTGCCAGTGCAGCGAAGAAGCCATTTAATCAGGTTCTTATGAAGTTACACCTTCCTAAACGGGGAATATTTGCTCCTCCACAAGCAGGCAGCAGCTCCTAGCACCACAACGCTGGTATTAGGCCTCAATCAAGCTCCAAAGCCATAAAAAAACTTTAGGTAACTTTCTTTTCCTAAACTGAATTAAGAAAAAAGTGTTTATTTTTCCCTGGTATCCTTGTTTTCTATTAAAAATAGTTTGGTGATTTAAAGTTTGTCCAAAAAAAAAAAAAAAAGCAAAAGCAGACAAAATCTGGAAAAGAGATCAAATCATTGTCATTGCTTTTTGTATATTTACAGTTAATCCCAAAATGACTCTTACTTGCAGCTGATTTAAATTAAAATTCTTTTTTCTTTTTTTTTTAAATCAAGAGGTTTGTTTCGCAGAGGAAATTAGGCAGAAATCTCTTAAAACATGATAAAACATTTCAAAAGGATGATGACTTATAAATAAATAAATCTACTTGGACACACCGTTTGATCATTAAAATGTAACCCTTCTCAATAATTAGTGGAAAACCTTTATTGGTATTACAGCAATTAAACCCTTCTTGTAATTCCTCACCAGGATTCCTTAGTGGTTTTCTCTGAGTTTGGAAGGTTCTCCTGGTCATCACCCTAATTTTAGAAAATACGCGTTGGTCAAATTTAAAAGATCACTTTAACCTGAATCAGCCAGAGATGTGAGCAGACATGACAGGAAACACTATCACAGCGATTACAAACGGCATCAGCTGCCAATTTGTCTGATTCACAGAATAATCTGCATCTTTTATTTTAATTTTTTTTATCTAACCTTTATTTAACCAGGAAAGTCCCACTGAGATTACTAGTCTCTTTATTAAGAGAGTCCTGGTCCAGACAGCGGCACAGATCGCAATAATTCAGATCATTATAGACAGTTTCATAACAATTTCATAAGACAATTAAAAACATTTTCAAACCTTAGATCAAAAGTCTAAACTGACTTGTTCCTCTAACTTCCACGTTGTGGGGGCAGAATACTGAAATGTCAGCTCACCAGCTTTCAGACAGTAGCGGTGAGTCTCGTGAGCGTAAAGAATAAAGTCCAGCTGCTTTTGGTCGACTATATTTAGTCGGATATGAGGGGAGCGGACGTAGGATAGCCTTACCGACGTAGCTGACGGTATTAAGCAGGAGAAATGTTCTGTAAAGCCTGAATTAAACATCTGATGTGTCCCTCAGGCTTCAGGAGAAGGAAGTGGCTACGGAGAAACCAGACGGCCGAAGCCTTACAGGGAGAACCCGCAACACACGGTAGGGAAAATGTGTTTTTCTCTTTCCATTTAAACTTATCTGAGTTATTGTCCTGCAACAGTCGCTCTGACATGGCTTTAGAAACTCCTCATCAGATGTTAGGACTGGATGGAAGCGCTTAAAGCCGTCGGTTCAGCAGGCCGTGCATGGAGCTATGAACAGCAGACCCGGCCTCGCTGTATGAATAAACATCCAACCCTGAAAATCGAGATGCATCTGTCTTTTACATTTGGAGACATTTTTCCTTTACCGTCAGTCTGGGACGAGTTTCTGCTCACGCTCCCAGGATCGCCCCCTAAGTTCTTAGCTGCCGCTCGTCAAAGCTTCCCTGAAGGACTTTATCTGCATGTTGGTCTGATTTTTATCTCCTTTGCTTTCTGCCCTTTTTGCGCTTTCACGCCGCAGACAGCCGGCTCCTCTCCTCCAGCCCACAGACGTTCTTGCAGGCGTTCTTCCCGCCAGTACAAAGCGAGCATGATGCATTCACAGCTATAGAGGAGCTGGGAAAACCAGATGTCAATTTGGATCCGATCCGAGTCGGAGGCCCCCCCCCCCCCCCCCTCACCAACGCCTCCAGGCTTTGTTATTTCCACTGGTTTCTCCATCAACCTGCGTCCAGGAACCAACAGAGGGGGACGTAAAGCTGCAGCGGGGCGTTTGAGGAGAAGGTCGGCTGGTTCATGTGGGACGTCTCCTCTGGTTTATTTGCTCTGCAGCGTGTTGGATGGAGCGTGGTGTCGGAGGAAAACAGCTGGCTCTTAATGTCCACCTGCCAATGTTCCTCCGTCTGATGAGGATCTGTTCGCACATCCCGCCCCATCCTCCGCTCCGTCGCCCGGCCCGTGCAATTAAGGCGAGTCCGGGCAGAGACCGAGCGCAGAGGTGAGACTTTCCATTTCATCGTGCTGGAATTCGCGGTGATGGATGGTGGAGCGAGTCTTTAACGGGTCAGCGCCAGATCAGTGTGCCCCCCCCTTAAGCACGAAGCCCAAACCGGGAATGCTTTGAAGCCGTTATTTTACAAACTGTGGGTTCAGGTTTAAGGAATGCTGCTCGTTTTGCAGAATATCTTATGAGACGGTTCTACAAACGGGAGCAAAACCCAATTATCACCAGTTTCTACACAATTAATTAATCCGACTGCATTTAATATGCAGCTCCTGCCATAAACTGGCCAATTTCAACAATCAGAGTGATGAACGAAGGGCAGGAAGTGTGGCAAACATGTTAGGAGGAGTACGCAGGTTTATCTCCCGCCACACAGTGAGGAGGACAGTGGGTGGGTCAAATCTTCTAGAATCAGCAGCAAAGAGAGGCCTTCTGGGGTTGCCAAGAAGACTCCATCTGCACACTGGCGCTTTGGGAGAAAACAACTAAACTTTACTGGGACTTTAACTGACACTATGAGTTTTGATCAGATAAGACTCAGATGGAGTTTTCCAGGATCAAACACTCCAGTGTGTGACGCAGGATGGATATGTGGGAAAATAGCCTAAGTCCTCTGCTGCGTACGGTGGAGGATATGTGATGCTGACGGCCTGATTCTCCTCCAAAGTCCCGAGGAACCTTGTTAGAAGACGTTGGATGACAAAGTATTTTAGTTACTGGGATATTTTAAATAAAAATCTACAAAAACTCCAACAGAAAACTGAAAACGGAACGTCATCTGGTTTCTCTGCGGGATACCGAGCCAAAACATGGGACCCCACCAGCACAGGCATGGATCAGCAGACACAAAATCAGCTTACCTTCAGGGTCATCTCAGTTCCCCGATCTAAATGCTGAAGATCTGTGGACTGAGCTAAAGAGCCGAGAGCATCAGAGAAGAACCGGGACTCCAGCAGGGATGCTCGAGCCCCGGCCTTAAAGAGCTAACATCCTGCATCTCTTCTTAGCATCCATGGTCCCACACGCTTATCAGCCCTGCTAACGATCCAGTCATCTGATCCTGATGCGTTGGAGAGGATCCGTCTAAAGGTTGCAGGATTGTAGCTATCCAGGTCTGGACTTCAGCACCACTGATCTACATAGATTTTGCTCGGAGGAATGGTCCCAAATTCAAAACATGTTACAAGATGCCACTAAAATCTGTCCTGTTGGCAAAAGGGATGTGTCATCTCTCCATTTGAACAAAAAAAATAATAAAGTAGCTGATCTGTTGCTGGAGTGAGTTTTGTTGGCACACAGTTCTGCTAACCTCTGGTGGCGTATTTTCTAAACGCCTGTCGTGTTTTTATCTTTAGTCTCTGGCCAACATCTTCCCAGGTCCTCTCTGTGATTCAAACGTTAAACGACTGCCCTGCTGCACGGCTGTGGAGGCGCGCCGTCTTTACCCGGTGCTGTTAGACTGAGAGGACGTGAATCCATCAACACTATCTGTCCAAGAATCCGAGCCTCCCGCCTGTCATTAGCAGCCATGATGGATGGAGGAAGGGATCCGGAGCATTTTTCATCACAATAATTCATAAAGCAGGTTAAAATAGTGAGGATCAGCCATCGAGCGGAGAATGTTTCCCTGCTGAGCTTCAGGTGCTCCTCATCTCCATCCTCCTCCTCCTCGTTGAACCTCTCTTTATTTAAAAATGTCGTCCTCATTTCCTCCTTCAGCCCTGGTGAGTTTATCGGTTGGCTGACTGCAAGCTGAAACGAACGTAACCACAGCGGGCTTTCAGAGCAGAACGGGCCAAACCCCCCCCCCCCCCCCCCCCCCCCCATATCCTCTGCAGCGTGAACGGCATCAAAGGGCAGCCATTAGAAAGACAAATCACACAGAAACTGTTTCAAGTACAAATGATGTTTGCCGATCACGTCCCTGAACATCTGTCATGGAAATAGACCCGTTTATGATTTATTTAACCATTCATCTCACATAGCAGGCAGTCGGTGAGGTCAAAAGTTAGAGGGGGTGATGCATATCAGCCTGTTTTACCTGTGTTTGTGAAATATATATATAAAAAAATAACTATATTCTGGAGATACCATAAAAAACAGTCCAACACTTGTTAAAATGTAGGATCATAATAAACTACTTAAATGCTTTCCGTATTTTAATGTGACAAATATCGACAGCTCTATAAAAAAAAATCTTTCAAGGTGAAAAAAATATTTTGGATAAATTTAAAAGCTGCCAGAACCTGCTTGCATCAGTGTGCACACACCGTGATACTATGCTGAAGCACATTTTGAGTCATTTTCAGCTCAGACGGCCTTCACTTCTACTAAATCTTAATCTGAAATGCAGTTCTGGCAGGAATGTCCTCTTTTTTTTTTTGCTCTCTTGCTTCTTTTAGCTGAAAAACATAGTTTGCTGAGCGGTAACAAGGAATCAAAGGGATTGCATTCAGCTGAGACGTCATTCAGGAGAAGGAGTGCAAATGTCACTGACTGTCATCAATAATGGCAGGAAATCTTGAACAGGGCTGGAGATTCTGCAAAAAAACTGAGAAAACGGTGAAACAAACCGAGTAGGGAGGCTTCCAAGAGCCTGAAAGCACCGCAGAACGAGCTGCAGGAATGTGCAACCACCGCTGGCTACGGCCTACATGTGACCACGATGTCCTGCGTTGTCTGTGCGTTTGGATACGAGGCAGAATTATTATATATCCAAAGAAATCATCCATATCTGGCTTGAATGGAAATGGAAAACGTGTTTTCATTGGAAGGAATTAAACTAGAACTTCTGGACCATAATTCCAAAAAAAAGGTTAACACTGATACTGTGAAACAAGGAGGTGGCAGCATCATGATGTGGAGCCAAGAAAATAAAAGTGTCAGAATGGCTTGAGGAGGATTCACAATCTGCTGACCGTGGCCGACAGACTGGCTCAAACTGAGAACTGAGTCATGGAATGCTGTCTGCAACCAGCTTTTCCCACACTCTGTAGGTTTAGTTTGTTTAGTTTGTTTTTCAGTTGACTTGTAAAAGCTCAAATGTTTCATTCAAGGTAGAAAACGGTGGTAAGCCAACAATCAGATGTGCCATTCAGTTTTTTTCCAGGCATCTGATGATGATCTGGGGATCATATCTGTGTTCCTTCGCAGCCTCAGGCAGATAAACATAGTTATGCGACACATGTAGAGTTAATTGCCAGTAAATGAAAGGAAAGCGGCGGCATTAGCCGCTCCGCTTGTGCGTGCCGTGCTGAATGGGTTCTGTGCAGAGCTGGGATAGTTTGTACAAGCTGAACTCCCTTCCAGCCTCCAAACATTAAAGCGGTTTGCAGAATGTGACTCATTTGGTTTTGTGATTAATGTTTACAGGGAGGAACGTTTTTCCCATGATGGAGCATTGTTTATAAAAGCTTTTCTCAGTGGGAGGTAGAGATGGAGCCGCTGAACGCTGAGCGAAATCCCTCTCCATCCCCTGGCGTTTGAAAATCTGGACCCGTGTTCTGTGTTTCTGCAGAAAACCGTGATGTCTCTTCAACCCATCCCACAGCCGCCACTGGACAGGAAAGAGGAGGAGGTAGCCTTCAGAGAGACAGGTACAATTTAATCTCATTTCTTTGTTTATTTTAAATTCTTACACTTAATAGGCGTGGATTAGTCACATTTCCTGTAGATGCTCAACAAATCAAATGGATCTGCTGTCAGCTGATTTTCATGAATTTCAGGGTTCTCTGTTTCAGAGGAAAAAAACACATCCTTGGCTCCAAAGACAAACCTAATTGTGATTTTATTCCCTCCTCTGTGATCACATGGTGTAGCAGGAACAACTGAGATCAGTACAGCTGACGAAATGTATTACCTGATAAATGTCTCCCTCTAGTGGAAACTGTGAGTAGTGCAGCAAAGAAACGTTAAGTTACAGAAAGAAAATAATCTTCAAATTGTGAAACAAAATATATTTTTTTCACCTTTTGCACAGCGTATGACAAAAAATAGGATTTTATAATACATTTCTATTGTATTTAAGACGTTTTTTTCTTTTAAACAACTTTATCATAATAAAATTGGGACCAAACAACATGATTTTTATTTAGATTGATTGCTGTAATTGCTGTAAACATGTAAATAGCCTCGCGTGCGTAGTGCTAGACAGTAAACGTCATTACAGATGGGAGTGTTAGAGGGGAACTAGTCTTCAGGGATCAAAGATTTCCCTACCAATGATTATGACCAGCTAACAGTTTTCAAAGCAGGGCTGCACCAGGGGGCGCTAGAAGGCCGTCAGAAAATTGAATGGAAAGAAGGGGAAAAAATTTAAATCTAACTATTTTTTTATCATTATCATTAAATCAAATCTGATTTAATTGTTTTATTTTTATTTTTGTTATAATATATAATCATATTGAGATGACAAACTCAAGGACATTGAAAACTGAACTTTTCGGCTCTTCTCCTGTCTAACTATGTAAGAAAGGACTATCCCACCTCTGCTGACAGGGTACTGAAATGCATTCCTACGTTCTTGTGTGACTCTGACTTTTCCACTTCAAAGTAACATGTTACTCTTGGACAATAACATGCATATGGCCCCACCTTCCCACTATACACATTTAAGACTTTTTTATTAATTTTGTTCTGTTCTTCTCAACAACAGTTTGTTGAAAAGTTTGTTATACAGTGGGAACATAATACAGTGACGGTGGAGGTGTTAGAGGGTCTGTAAATACATATTTGCATTCATGAGGTGCTTTGCATCGACCATTTCTGGTGGAATCTCGGCCTGTAGAGGGGAGAACATGAGGCACAACCTGGTACCAGACCTGCAGGTGTAGCTGTGATTTATAAAGGAAAATTGTGTGCATGTGTGCGTTGTTCTATAAATCATTTTGTTTTTGTGTTCGCCATTTTTGACGTTTGGGCATACAAAAATGTTTAGTATAGATCCTAAATGCTGTTTGTATGCAGGATCTATATATCCTGATTCATAAAACCCTGAAGGAGGGAGTAGATAATCTTTTTTTCATGACTAAATCCTTATAGTAGTTTGTGAAATCATGCAGGGTTCTGAAACATGTTTGTGTTTGGTCAGAGGACACGTAAAACTGAACATTGTGACAGAAAGTTGTTTAAAAATATATAGATTTATCTAAAATCTTCAAAGAAAAAAGAGCTGGAGTGGGAAGAATCTAAACTTTCTTATATAAACTGATGTTTTAAAGTAGGTTAATAACACCATGAGGTGCTGTTGGTTTATTTCATGCTGCCGTAATGTCTCTGACTGATAACCTAACATACGGTCATATCAGTCATGTTTCCAGAATTCATTCCATAAAGCAGCAGGAGGAATTTCATCCCATGCTCACTGAAAGTCTCATTTATGGGGACATGAAGCATGGCGGGTCAAATTGGGTCAAATCAGGACGCCGTCACATTCAGGTGTGATGTGAGATCTTCTCCCACCTGAAAATCTTCACCTTGCCTCTAAATTACAGAATTACAGGCGAGCGCCGCAGGACTGCTGCTCCATTATGCAGGAGGTCCTTTCCTTTGCTACTTCTCCTGTTGGGATTCTTTTCTTTTGTTTGTTTGGGATACAGCCATTAATCACCGATAGAAGGTTTTCATGTGGATATTAATGGATGTGTCTCTTGGTAATGCTTTCCAGGTGCAGTCGTTGCTAAAGGAGAAAAAGGCGAAAGAGGGGACAAAGGAGAGAAAGGAGACAGGGGCCCGATGGGGCCAAAGGGAGAAGCAGGCTCCGGCTCGCAGGGCGGAACCCGTGGACTCAAGGTCAGCCGCAAAAGTCAGAACGATATTTATCCAAGCCTCCCTTCTAAGGGCAAAATCCTGAGCTGATTCAGCAGAGTAGCTGCAGTGTCACCAATCAACAGCAGGGGGCGCAGGATGCCCTAAAGTCAAACAACCAAAATACATAATTTATTCTATTACAAACTGCAATATTTATTCCTATTAGTAGCTGTTAGTGTGTTTATGGACTTCGGTCATTGTAGAGATCTGATTTTGAATAAATAACCTGGAAATTAGAGGAAATGCTCTTGCTGTTCGTAGGGATTTTCCTGCTAGTTAGAATATTATTTCCTGCAGTCCAAGAAAACATTTTATGTTCAGCTAATGAAAATTAAAGCCTGATTATGGTTCAATGAAATGTAATTTTACTTTGTAAGATGAGCATATGTATCAAATATATAGTAGTTTGACATCCACTGTATAAGAGGCTGAGAGTAAAAAACAAATGTTTCTGCACTGCAGGGCAGATTCAACATTACGTCACTTTTTGTTTGATTTTCAGGGAGAACCTGGTGACAAAGGAGCAAAGGTATGTTGCAGTTCCCTCTCTGTTCTTCTCGGTGAAGTCTGAGAAGAACATTCATAAACTCTTTTGTAAAAGAGCTAAACTGATCCAATGTTTAGTGGAATAAAAACTTTTGTTTGACGCTTCGTTTAATTCTAATTAAATCTTTGCCCGGCAGCTTGCGGGGGGTGTTTAGAAAATGAACATACAAACTAATTCCTGCTCCGTCAGAGGTAGCTGGAAACTTAGGTGTCATTATCAATGACCATCTGCCCTTTAAAGATCATGTAGCCTCAGCTGCTCGATTGTCCCGCTTCGTGTTGCTAAACACAAGAAAAACCCATACGTGCCTAACCCAACACACCACCCAGCTCCTAGTGTGGTCTATGGTCATGTCCCATCTTGACGACTGTAGCTCCCTTCCTTACCCAGTCTGTGCTGTGACACCTTTGCGGAGATTTTGAGCATGTAGCACATCTTCAGTCAGCTTGAAATAGCTCATCTTCCCTTTCTTCGTTGAGCTCCACTGGCAACCCTTAGCCACCCGCATCAAATCCAAGGCAGCGATGTTAGCCAACAACGCCCCTGAACTTCCCACAATCCAAATAACAAGCGATAAATTGCATGGACCAACAAAAAAACAAACAATAATTGAACGTACAACAAATGGCCGTGCTGCGGGCGATCTACAAAGATTGCGTTTGCAATGGAAAAGACGTGCAAAACCAATTGGGTCCGCCACTTTGAAATGAATAAATTGTGTGTGCTACCGGTATTGTGAGAGCTGCCATAAAAGAAAGACGAAGTTCTAAGCAATGGAGTTGGAGGTAATAATTGTACTAATTATTTTTTTAAATAATAACACTGATAATAGTATTATTGTAGTGTGTTGTAAGTATCTACAAACAAAGGCATGACGGTTCTGAAGAACTAGCAACTGTTCAGCTACTGAACATCTCCTGGTCCAGTGAGCGCTGTATGAGAGCTCCATGGTATGGACCTTCTTAAACGTTTCCCTTCTCCCAGGGCAACGCAGGCTTTGGATATCCTGGCACAAAGGGTGAACCGGGCCCTCAAGGACCACCAGGACCCCCTGGTCCTGCAGGGCCCGCGACAGAGTATTCAGTCTCAAGGGACGGGTCGGTTGTTTCAAAGGTTCCTGGACCCCGAGGACCACCTGGATCTCCAGGTCCTCAGGGACCACCAGGAGAAGATGGCGAACCAGTGAGTGGACGTTTACTTTTTTTTTTAAAGATAGTTTCCTTTTTACAGTCTGAACCTGAAGGAAAAAGTCACTGATGTGCTTTTCTTGTTTTATTCCTGCAGGGCGATCCTGGCGAAGATGGAAAAACTGTAAGCAGCTTCTGCTTTTTCACAATAACGCCTGCTAAACTGAAAATTAGCTTTGCACCTTCTTCACCTGGATGTTGAAGCTTTGACGTTTTTTTTTTTTTTATGTAGGGGCCTCAGGGACCTCCAGGGTTTCCGGGAACCCCAGGTGACCCAGGACTGAAAGGAGAGAAGGTTAGATAGATCTACGTGAAATGTTGAAAGGATTTTAAGTCTTGTGCAGAAGAATCTTGTCCTAACGAGGCTGGGCACATACAGGGTGACCGTGGAGACGGCCAGCCCGGCCCCAGGGGACCCCCAGGGCCTCCAGGGCCCCCGGGTACCGGATTCAGATCTGTGAGTTCATCTACGTGGTGTTGTGTTAAAACAGAACTTTCTCCAGCTTCCTGCAGCTGATAAATAAACTCTTTCAGACATTCGAGGACATGGAGGCCTCTGGATTCCCTGATTTATCCCTTCGGGTGAGAAGAAGTTAGAAATTGCTTTCTGTGGTCCTGAATCATACAGGACTCTGTTGTAGATGAAAATATGTTCTTATGGGTGTGAGTCTTCAATATTGTTGATGCAGGCGATTCCAGGTCCACCAGGTCCTCCTGGTCCCCCCGGTCTTCCGGGGCCCCCCTCAGACGTGAACTCTGGAGCTATGGGACCCCCGGGAAAGGATGGGGCACCTGGTCAACCTGTAAGTGGAACAGTTTCCATCTTACCCTCCACTTTAATCAGAAACCACATCATGTAATCAGGAGCATTTCACCCATCTTCTCTTGTTTTCTTGCTGTTAATTTCACCAAACCAACACACTGCCTAAACAGTTACGCTGATGATAGAACGGTCTAACTAAATCACGTTCCAACAACCAAATATTTTGGATTTCAGGGTCTGCCTGGTGTACCTGGTGCTGATGGTCTCCCAGGAGCTCCTGGTTCTAAGGGAGAAAAGGTACTGGTTCTCAAACTTTGATCCTATCAGGAGTTTTACTGAGATTTCTGTTTAAATGTTTGAATTACAATGCTGCTTTTTTTTTTTACTTGTACTAACAATAACAAACTTATCCAGAAAACACTGGAAATCATTTTGTACTGAAAGAACTAGCTCTTCAAAGCTGCAGTAGGTAACTTTTATATAAATGCATTTTTTTTACGTATTTGTTAAAACTCCCACTATGTCCTGACAGTAAATATGAGACAGACAATCTGTTTTAAAATACGGCTCCTTTGGCTCCTTCCAGTGGTCCTACTGCCATTTGCCGAAATACACCGCTCCTGGTCAGAAACAACCAATCAGAGCATGGAAGAATGCCTGGCTCTGATTGGTTGTTAACATAGTCAATCACTCTTGTGTATGTGCTGCTCACACCCCCTCCCCACCTGTCTTTGTAAGGTGTGCTTGTTCATAATGTTCAGACTAAGTCCACATTTTTCTTAAAACTTCCTACTGCAGCTTTAGGTTGTGTTCACAGAAAATAAATAAAACTTAATATTTCAGTTATAACAGTATTATAATGAGTTATTTCCACTGGAAAAAGTTCAGATTTTAGTCCTGTTGTGACTGATAAAGTTTTTCATTGTCCTTTTTACGTCTTTAGGGGGATTCAGGCGAGCTGGGACTCCCAGGAGCAATTGGACAAAAGGTCATTTTCACTTTTATTTTTCATCTTAACTTTGAGGTGCTTTAAAGTTTATTGCAAAATTGACTAAAACAAACTATACAATTTTATTACACATGCAGTAAATGGGGTATTTATAGGTTAGCACAACACAGATGTGTTTGAGGTACAACAATTTGTATTTGTAGACTAATCTAGGAGGTTTAGTTGCTGTCTCATGCCTGGCTGTTTTTGTGCAGAAGGGTTTTATCTTGTGTTGAACATCTTAATTTCAATGATTATACTGATTTCCACAAAGCAAAATGAATTTCAAAGACCCATGTTTCTCTTCCACAGGGAGCTCAAGGAGAACCTGGTTTCTCTGGACCTGCAGGAGAACCTGGACTGGCTGGTCTGCCAGGACCCATGGGACCAGTTGGTCGTCCTGGGCCTCCAGGACCTCCAGGGCCTCCAGGACCGGGTCATCGGGTTGGATTTGTGAGTTTTGCTTTAGGTGTTTGTAAAGATGCCCTCTATGGTGCTGTTGTTTCTGGATTAGCTCAGGTCCTGCTGAACTAGTGAAGTAACATACAGAAATGCTGAAAGGCTCCAGTGCAAAGCAAGATGGAACCTACTTTGGAAAGACATAAACCTGTGAGGGCAACAGGATGGCATGAGAAAAAAAAAATGCCAAAGACGGTTAAAATGCCTAGTAACTGGTTGCTATGGGGATTCCCGCCTTTTCTGTTAGATCACAATGAAACAAATCTTGAATGGTGAGGTGCAGAAAGTTGTAAATGCCACACGGCTGTGTAAAAACAATAAAAGTTGTTAAAAAGCCAGTTCAGCCAAGTGCAGTTCAACTTTCTGTGAGCTGTTTGAACTTCCAACGCTTTTTCTGTCCAGAAGTTGAGTTGAGCTTTCTTCTTCTTGAACGAATGTCCAAATCAGTCTGTGGCAAAAAAAAAATCTGTTTTCGTTTTGCAACTGTCACAAACACTGTGCAAATGAAAATCCCAAAAGCACACCTTTCTTCATCGAGCCACAAATTTTGGTGTTTTTGTCTTTATCTGGGTTTTTTATCACTGCAAGAGGAGAAGCAAACACAAAGTCATGAGGAGGGAAATAGCAATCGGTTTACTTAAATGCTTCTGCTCTGGTACCTTTAGTTAAAACTTCAAGTGGAACATTGGAAATACTAGATATCTGAGACGATAAATCAGATTGCCCTCCCATAATACTCGGGCCAACATGGAATATATTATTTAGGATATATAACAAAGGGTTGTTTCCAGTAATACCTGCAGAAAAAAAACCACTCTATAATGAGTAACTTTATGAAATAAATCTTTTTCTGGTTCTTCAGGATGACATGGAGGACTCCAGTGGGATTTTCACTAACGGACTTCCTGGGATCAGAGGACCAGAAGGAATACAGGTACTTTCATTTCTCCTAAATTCTTATAAAAGAAAACCTGGAATATATGAATCGCCACAGAAGAACAATCTTTACACCAAATCTGTTAACTCTGTTGAAGCGGAACGTTTTTATCAAAATTTTAAAAAGAAGTTTAGTCTCATTTAATTTAAAGGTAGAATCTGTGATTTTTGCCAGAAGTTTCCTGCACATGCGCAAACACCGTTTTACCTGCTCTTCCGCCCATCGGGGGGGTCACATACAAAAAAATCTCCAGAACCAGAACTCTGACAATTGGTCAGAGTTTTTACAGGCCTGCAGCTTACACAGAGATGGATTTTTTATATCTATTGCATGACATCCATGCATGACTGTTAACAATTAAACAAAAATAAAATTGGTAAAATATCCTTTTTGGGTGTGAACATTTTATGAGTCCTCAAATAACCAAAGCAAGTGTTGTGCTTTCAGGGTCCTCCTGGTTCTCCTGGACAACCGGTGAGTAACAAGCTCTGGTAAACTCATTTTGTAATGATTAACTGTTGTTGATCCTGCCCTAAAAATTAAAACTAAAAGCCAAAGGTGTCTGCTGGTTTTAGTGACATGCTGTAGTAAGTTTACAAGCATAAAGGTGCAGCTCTGGGTTATGAATTTGAGTTTTTCATGCTTTTGGCAGTTTATAGATGTAATCTGCTGTAAACATTCAGTGATCATCTTTAGGTTTTAAAAACATGAAAGTTGGGGGCTGGAAAGCTGATGCCAAAGTAGATAAATTAATATTAGCCTTTTTGTTAATTTGACATATTTCATCTTCTTTTTATACTTATTTCTATATTTTGGCCTAAAGAAAATTCCATTAACGATAGGGATTCGTTTCCATTTATTTAAAACAAACTAATTTTCATCCCACTATCACAAGTAATCTTTCTGAACATGGGTGTCTTTCCTGAGTCTCTTTGCCTATAATATGAAATTGTATTTGCAGGGCAGACCCGGTTTGCCTGGTACACAAGGTCCGAACGGTGAGCAGGGTCCTCCAGGAAGAGACGGACAGCCAGGCCTGGACGGATTCCCGGGGCCTCCGGTATGGTGCTGAATCAGATTATGCACACATTAATCACCTAGTCTGACAGAGTGCACAATAATTAGCTGTTCTTTTTAGGTTTAAATAAGTTGACAAAAACATGTTTAAATGTCTACAACTGTCTGTAAAAATATAGATTCTAAATCTATATAAAACACACAGATTTAGTTTATAAAGAAAACAAAACAAGTCTAAGTATTCAACCTTGATGCACTCCTCACATCAAAGGTACTTAACATGATGGACCAATATAAATTGTTAAATAATTCTTTGTGATAGAAATAACACACATAACACATCCTTTTTTGTCTATTTAGCTTTTCAGATGTACCCCTAATTCACCAGGTTATTACACGGAGCGGTGCTTCTCCTGATCTATCAAGTAATTATCTATCTCGTTGTCTTCACAGGGCCAAAAGGGTGACAGAGGTGACAAAGGAGAGACGGTAAATATGATATTTGGTCCTGAATAAATTATTGCAGGTGAATGTGATAAACATTCTAACTAAAGCTTGTTGTTATTTATACAGTATCTACCATTGTTAAGAAATGTTTCCTGTTGTTTTGTGTGGTACATAAGGAGTTGGTTAGCTTGGTTTTGGATGTGGAAGCTGATGGAATATTACATTTATTTGTTGCTTGGTTCATTTGTTTTTAAAAGGGTGAAGCCGGTCGGGATGGAACTGGACTCCCAGGTCCACCGGGTCCGCCAGGACCACCAGGACAGATAATCTACCAAACACCTGACGGCGTGAGTTCACATAAAACAAGTCTAAACTTCAGCCCATTCCCACCGCTATTCCTAATGTCATGACTGCTTACTGTTCACTTGTGTTGTATTTTAACTTCATTCTGTGTAGATACTTTCAATGGACAAAACACTCTGACTCTGGTTTATTAAGTAACATTAACACAAACTAGGGCAAAATAACTCTAATACTTGTTTAAAGTTGTACCTTTGCAATTATGTTCACAGATCAGTAAATAACATTTTTAAAAAGTCCTGAGCTTGCTGCCTTTGACTTTGGCTGACAGGTGGACAAAAATATTTAGCCATAGTATAGAATGATAAAGTTTTTGTTTTTCTTTATGGAGCTGCAGCTTGTGGACACAGCACATGAATTTGAGTCCCAATGACTGATTGAAAGACCAAAGAAATAAATAATTTCAGCTGAAAATTATGTATTTTTTCCATCATGAGGAGATCAGCCCATTGATTGCTGTTAGAAATGATAAACTGTCTATAAATCCAATCCTGAATGTTTAAGAAGAAAACATTGAACACTGGTCCAAAACAGGCTGATATAAGCTGGTTTCTGGTTCTTCTTAGGAGGCCTCTGGTTTACCTGGTAGAGCTGGATTTCCTGTAAGTGTTTAAGATTTAAAATTATTTTTTACTTTATTTGCTTTCCTCGTCATTTCATCATTTCTGCCGTTCTTGTAGAACCATTCTGTATTTTTATGTTGTTCATTGGTGGCCTCAGAGTGCCACATACAGGTCTGGCAGAGTTACAACAGCGTTTTGGTGTGAATGTTTGTATGTGAAGACATTTTTAAAAATAATGAGTTCAGGAGGCAATTTTGGAAAAAAATTACATTGTTTTACAGAAAAAAAACAAATGTTTTTCTATGTCATAACATTAAAGCTCATGAACAAGGAAAAAGGTCATTTCTTGACTCAACATAACTCGTGCTTAACTGCAGTAATATTCAGTTCCTACTTGAATATTTTTATTCTCCTCCCAGGGTCCTGTTGGACCGAAGGGGGACAGAGGTGACCCTGGTCCCTCAGGTTATGGCCTGAAGGTAAACGCTGGTTATTTAGTTCAGCTGATAATCAACGCGGTAATCATCGTCGTGGTCATCATCAGCTTGTGTGTTCAGGGTGAAAAAGGAGAGCCAGGCTTGATAATTGGACCTGATGGAAATGCTTTGTTTCTGGGCGGTTTAGGCGGCCCCAAGGTGAGTCTCATCATCTCGCTCTGTTTATTTCTTCTAGTTCCTGTTTGTTACGGCGCCGCACTAGTGCTTAAAGTAATCATCTCTGCTTTGTTTCTTTAGGGAGACAGGGGACCTTCAGGACCTGTTGGACCTGCTGTAGGTTTGCATTTGGAAGATTTTCAATCTTTTCCATTCTTTCGTGTTTTATTACATTATTTTGTCTTGTTGCAGGGGCCTCAGGGGCCTCCTGGACTGAAAGGGGAAATAGGAATGCCTGGAAGACCTGTAAGTACAGTTTCCAAGTTTATTTCTGAGTTTCAGAAGCTTTAAAAAGTGCATAAAAAATATGCAATAACTTTTATCCATCAGGGTCGACCAGGTGTGAATGGATACAAGGGTGAAAAAGGAGAGCCAGGAGGCGGTTCGGGTTACGGCTACCCAGTAAGTTGCATTATTTTCCCTTTAATATAGAAATGGTAACATCATTCTTTTTACTTTGCAACTAATTAACAAGGCAGTTTATCTGTTTCTTATCATAACAACTTTGGATTTGGTTAATGTGTTAGAGATAACATTTTTGAAAGTTAAATAGACCAAAGTGTCTAACACTTGGTTCACATTCACTGCTGAAACCAGTCCACCCGCTGTTTGTAACTTACTGCTGCCACCTCAAGGTGGCGATGGTTAGCAGAGCCTCTGCTGCGGGGCCTGGTCATAATTCATCGCTTCTTTTTCATGGTGGTAGTAAACAGACATAGACATTTATACGTGTATAAATGTATGCATATATAATAATCTATAAGTTTCTGTTGTGAACTTTGTGCCCTTGTTGTAATTCCCGGCAGCTACCATAAGGTGGCACTAATGAGTAGCGCTTTCTCTGCAAGATAGACCGCTGAATATAATGTGCATCGGCTACCACAACATGGAGGTCATGCAATAGCTATAAATGATGAAGATGTTGGAATAAGGCAACAGTAACGTGTAGAACGGGCCTGGCTTGTGCTTCGTTCTGTTTGGACCTGGGAAGGATTTCACATCCAAGTTGAGGCTGTTCCAGTTGTGAAATAAAAAAAAACGAGTGATTTGGTGTTTGTTGCGACCAGGCTGACAACTATTAGCAATTCTTCCTACGTTCCCTCCACCCATCTTCGAAAACCTATTAATCTTTGCATGGTGTTGGGTGGGGTGGGGGCTGGTGCCTATCTCCAGCTGTTAGAGGGAGAGAAATGAAGTACGCCGCCAACATACCTCCAGTCCATCACAGGCAGGTAGAGTGAGAAACACGCAGACAGATATTCCCACCGTTTAAAGGCAGTTCAGGGAAGCCATTTAACCTGAGATGCTTTTGGACTTTGATAGGAAGTGCTTAGAGAATCTGCTGAGGAACCGAACATGCAAACTCCACACAGAAAGACCAGATTCAAACCCAGGACATTCTTGGTGTTAATTAACAATGCAGACATCTGCCCCACCACACAGCCTGTGTTATTATCGCCAATAAAACAACGTTTCTCTCTGTTCTGCGTATTAAAGGAACATTTTGACAGATAAATGTGAACTGCACTTCGTCTACCACTAGTTAAATCAGATTCAAACTGCCAGAAGTCCTGATAAACACTAAGTAACACCTGTTAGCCTGTGCAAAGCAGCCATATTAACCCTGACATTGAAGCGGAATAAAAGAAAGACGACTACAATTCCTAAATCTCTCCAACAACCTTGTAACCATTGAAGCCACTGATTACAAGGCAGGGACAAAGGCAAGGAATATATCTTCTTGTACCCGCAGATTTTGGTCTGATCGGATGAGGTCAATCAATTGTAGCCAAATTAACTGTTGTTAATAAACATAGAAAATGAGGATCAAACACATGTTGAGGTTCTGATTGAGAACATACCAGGGCAGTCAAAAGTAGCCGGTCAACGGCGGCAAATCGCCGTCTATAGCAGTTCTATAGATTTTTTTTTTTTTGCTTTTTATTTAATTTAAAACATGCACTCTGACTCGATTATTTAAATAATCACCTGTCTTGAAAGCTTCCAAAATACATCAGGAAGACTCTATTTTTCAAAATTCTCCCCTTCGGGGCTCGGGCACTGGCATAAGTGCACCCTCCTACCTGAAGGTGTGTGGCCTGCTACTGTAAAAAAGTTTGACTGCCCTGGAACATACTACATTTTTTTAAAATCTTCATTTAGTTAGAATAACCGTTGCTCGTATTCCATCCGTCTATCCTTGCACCTCACTCCTTACTCACCAGCGCCACCGTCTGGAGCTCACGCACACCAAGTCAACAGCCTCAACGCTTGGCTCTTTCTCCAGAGGGAGTGTGTTTCCATCAAAAACACGGCAGCAGTTGCTCATCAGGCTCCTGAGAGCATCTCGTTCTGAATCTCCACCAACCAAAGAGTAACCTACTGTGTTTTTTGTAGGGTGTCCCCGGTCCACCAGGACCTCCTGGACCACCAGGCCCAGCCATTCCTCTGGATCGCTTTAACGTGAGTCCATAAGAGCCACACCTGGTAATAAGTGTCAAGTTATCATCTACCTCCAAACTGATTTCTGTTCTTGTGTTAATTTTTGTCATTTTAGCGCTTTGATGAAAGTTCGAGGAGCTATCAAGGTATGGGTGTGATTTCAAAAATTAACACATTTTAAACCACATAAACGTGTATTTTTAAGAAAACTTGCAGACTGTTTTCTTTAAATTAAATCAGGACACGCTTTGATGAAAAAGAGGAGATTGTAGATTTTATTCCCACCTAAATCGATTGTGTGTAACTTTGCTGTAAACTGTTGTTTTCTGTTGCAGTGGTAAAAGGAGAGAAAGGAGAACGTGGAGACCGCGGACCTCCTGGGATCCCAGGTAATCCAGAAACATTCAGCTCACAGCGTATCCCTCCTCAGGAGTGTTTTCATCATTAAAGCGCATTTTCCTCTTCATTACAGGGACGGTGTCAAATTTCGATGTTTACACATTTAAGGTAACCCACCTCATCTTAGTGGTCAGTTTTTTACGATGTTCTGGATGGTGTTAAGCTGATAAAATGTCATAACGCTCTTCAACAGAATGAGATGAAGGGAGAACAGGGAGATCCAGGAGTGAAGGGAGAGAAGGGAGAGCCAGGTGGTGGATATTATGACCCACGTTTTGGAGGACCACTGGGCCCTCCAGGACCTCCAGGAAACCCGGGCCTACCAGTGAGTTCACAGAGAGCGGCACACTTTTCTGATGCTAAATGTTCACCTCAAAATCAAGAGTTTGTGCTGTTGTGAAGACTCTATATGATCATCATCAGCGGTTTTCTGTTGAGACTTGGTTCCACATGAAACTGTGGCCAGCATCAATGACTTTAGTGATTATCTTTTTTCAGTTTCTAGATTGAACAAACAGTCAACAACAAATATTAGCTTAAATCGGTTAGCAAGTGGTTCTGGAGGTTCTAGAAAGTGTTTTAACTTGATAAGGCCTGTTAAATGCCAGGCAGCCATCAGGATTGACCGTAGCTGCTAGCTTCTCTTTGCAGTATAAAATAGATTTGCTTGGCAGAACTAATCAAATCAAAACTAAGGAAATTGGTTTTGATGTTTAGAAACTATCCAGAAGTTACCAAGGTTCAAACCTGCTATCAACTAGAAGTGTCTGAACTGGTTCCTGTGCAGAGGGAAGCCATTTTTAAATCTCCCGGCCATCCAATGGACAAGCTGAAGGTCTCAAATCATCAGAGAGAGGACACAGATTGACCACAATGCCAACAAAAATAAGTTTGAGGAGTCAAAGTGACATTTTTAAACCTAAGCAGATGGTACCAACTATAATGTCTGGTGTCAGCATAATGGGACACCAGACATAATGGGGTTTGCTTTCCTGCTCGTGATGCTGTAACATCGTGATGCTGTAACATCGAAGAAGGACGATTACCCTCAGAAACTCAAACTTCCCCTCAAATCTACGGCTAGATGGTTAAAACTTGGACACAATTGATTGGAGCATGAGCCCAAAACCAGATCCAAACTGGTTCTGGAATGCATAAGCATGTCAACACCAATTGCTTCGACCTTAACACCTTTGAAAACGTATAGCCACTTTTTAAAAGCCAGGTCTGTGCAAGAGAACCAGCCAGATGAAATAAACTCAATCAGTTCTGGCGATCAGGAGGCGATCAAATATTGGCCAGAATGATGCCAGAAGCTTGTTGATGGATGCAAAAACGGTGTGAAGATGCAACTTCAGCCATTCAACCAAATACTAATGGGGCTAGAAATATATACAAGCCTTTATGTAGAATTTTGATCCTACATAAGGATTATCCACAGTAAATTTAAAAATGTACTTGGGTTGTACATTGGATCACAAATGTATCATCATTGTAGGTATGTAAGGTATTAGTATCACACTAGACTGTTGGGAATGTAATGCTTGTTGGTCAATGCTTTCCAGGAGTTCAAACTTTGATGACGTAACATATAACTCTTCGGATGGAGCCTTCTAGCTGTAGATACCGACATCTGACTCAGATTGCAGAGTCCAATATGATAAAGAATGAGTTCTGCAATAAAAGAAAAGTAGTGGCCAAACTGAGGATTGCTTGGCAGTTTATTGTCATCAAAATAATTTGTTAATAATGTCCTCATCACTTGATTTTCTGTCATAAGGCCTGGAGCCCTGCAACGGTATGTTGTACAGTCACCCACCCTGAGTAAAGAACAGATAAAATCAGTTAATAATGTGATATAACATTAATACTTTCTGATTTACTGGTCCATACGCTTGGCCCATTGACCCCCCCCCCCCCCCCCCCCACCCCCCCCCCCCCCCGGTGCAGCACCAGAACTCTGAGAGGTCCAGCTTTTGTTCAGCCTGCTAACCCAAAGAAGAATCAGCTCTAGAAAACTTTGTCATCAGTATGACGCTTTTTCTGTTCATAGTTTTAGCAGCAGAATTTGTATAGAACCTAAACTTGGATTTGTTCTCCCCTTTCCTGCCAGGGTCCAAAGGGGGACTCTATTGTGGGCCCTCCTGGACCCCCAGGACCTTCTGGACCACCGGGGGTTGGTTATGATGGACGTCCAGGTCCAGCAGGTCCACCTGGCCCTCCGGGACCTCCAGGCTCTTCTTCATTCTCTGGAACATACAGGCCCAATTACCGTAAGTAGCTTTTCCTGAGGCCCAGATATCAGATCCAGGTTGTAGAAAACACTGGTCCTGACCCACCAAACCTTAATCAGGATACATAAGTCGTTGAAAACGTGTAAAACACAGAGCTGGTTTGTTTGCAGCAGAAACAACAGATGCTTAGAAATAAAGTTGATGTTTTTTCAAGACTCACCTTTCCAAGGGTCACATATGTTCAGCAGCAGCTGTCCCTTGTTAGACGAGCTGCAATGGAAGCAACAAAAAGGTTCTGCAAGGATTCAAACTTCTTTACCAAGAAACTAACCGGGCTATTAGAAAATGTGTTGCAAATGTATTACAAATAAATTACACCCTCTGCCACCACCATATAAATTGATCTTTTGTCAATTAATCTGATGCATACAGCTGGTTTTCAGCACTATAGCAAAATGGAAAGACATCAGCAATGGCTTCGGAGAAGCAACTGTTGCTGCCCATCAATATGGGAAGGGTTATTGGGCCATTTCCAAACCATCTGAAGTCCAACACAGATAAAATTATTCCTAACTGGGATACATCTCAGACAGCAGCCATTCTTCCCAGGGGTGGACCAACAAGCAGGTCCAGCCCAAGTTCAGCCTATTCAATGCTCGAAGAAATGACAAAAAACCCAACATCTCCATCTCAGTCTCTACAGGCCTCAGTTAGTAGGTTAAATGTTGAAGTCATTACAGGACAAAAATTTTAAAAAGAAACAGAAAACGTGGCTGTTTGGGAGACCGTAATGCACAGAATCCTGGTTGGAGAAAACCAAACGCAGCATGTCAGCATTAACCTCTGAGTGGACCATGAAGTCTTCTGTAGTCCAAAGGGTTGTTGAGTCAAAAGGTAGAGAAGAATGGGCCAGGATAACGTCAGAGTGTTGTATGTTAAACTGAAAATGACATGTTAATATTCCATATTGTAACTGATACTAAATTACATCTACAGTCCTGAATGGAACCCGTCTGTAGTTTTTGTTCATGTTCAAATGATTCATTACTTCTGACTCTTTGTGTTTTGACTTAAAGCTGTCAGTGTCCCTGGACCTCCTGGTCCCCCGGGGCCACCTGGAAGTCCTGGGTCCTCCTCTGGGGTACGTGTCATCTAAATATCTGATCAATCACCTTATGTCTCTCACTTCATGTGTTGTGTATGTATGCATTTAGTTAAATCCAGTTTCTGTTTCCTGCTTTGTTCTATAAAAAAATGATGTCCCCAGGTGACGGTGTTGAGGTCGTATGACATCATGATGGCTACAGCCAGGAGGCAGCCTGAGGGCAGCCTCATATACATCATGGACAAAGCCGACCTTTACCTGAGAGTGCGGGATGGACTCCGACAAGTCCTTGTATGTCTTTTCAACGCCGGCTTTGATTTCCATCTACCAAGTTAGATGAAAAGCAGTTTGAACAGTTGCTACCATGCCTCTGTGTTATTATAATAAAACAAGTTTAATATAAAACGCTAAACAACAGTTTTACTCCTCAGCTCGGAGACTACAGAACCTTCTTTGGAGATCTGGTGCGTTTTGAAGAACAAACAAGAACAGCCCAGTGTGACTTTTACTGACTCGTGTCTGATCACTGAATCTCTTTGCTTTTCATGTAAAGGGCAATGAGGTGGCAGAAGTCCAGCCTCCGCCGGTGGTTGTGTACCCCCACACCCCAGACCAGACCTCCAACAACGGAGCGGGTCATTACTCCCAGAGCAGCGCGGTCCTCCGACCCGTCGAGCCCCCGCTGCAGCGGCCCAGCCCCCCCGTGGCTGCAGCTGAATCATCAGAATCAGGAGTGAGTGCATCTGATGAAACAAAGATTAAAGCACGTCACTGTGGGTCAGAGGGATGTTCGGGGCTGTAAACGGTCGTTGGTGTGTGATAAGTTAGTCCCAGATACTACAGGACCATCAGCCATTATTGACTCTGTGGCAAAAAAGGAAGAAACTGTAAAATAACTACATTTTCTAATGATGCCGCTTCATTTCAATTAAAAAAGGGAAAAAAGCCCAACTTTAGTCTGTTTATTTAAGTCAGAGCCTTTTTTTCTCAAACAAAATCCATGTTGTCACAATCATGGACTCTCCTAATAATAGCTTTAAATAAATTTAATATAAGACCAGCACACCTATTTTTTTTGTGTCAAGTAAATTATTAAATTGTAAACCGTGACTTACTGTTTCGCTGCGATAAAAATATGACAAAACACAGAGAACCCTTTCACATAGACACTTTTTAAAATGGGAAAGATAAGAGAACCTGCCTTGCAACTCAGGCTAATGTGTGTTGATGTTCATCAGGCAGGAAATGGCTGCAAGAAAAACAGGAGAACCTCGTTAATGTGCATTGAAATACAAGAACATCCATCCATACGTTTTTTTATACTCGCTTATCTGTTCAGGGTCTCCAGTGGTCAGGTGAGAGGCAGTGGACTCTTCCAGAATATAGAAACTGAAGCTTTTGGTTCTTTCAGCTTCATATTGATCCATAACAGATGGTTAAATCTCTTTAAGCTTAGTCTGAAAACCTTAAAGAGACAAGAGCACCAGTAAGGACCCAGGACACTGGACTATCTAGAGATTATGGATTTTTGTTCATTTCAAACTAGCCTGTTTTTGTACCGTTTAGAATCAGAGTGTTTAAATGCAGGTAGAATTACAGTTTTATTGGCAGCATTTTGTGGTTCAGCTAAAAATAATGACCCTGTTTAAATAACATGCAAACCGTTTTCTTCAAGAATGACAAACAAAGATTTCTGGAAGTAAAACTCTCCAGATAATTTAGATTTAAAGCATTGTGACTTAGTTAAAACTCCCGCACCAAATAGTATTGCATGTGAGGTTCTGCTATTTTGTTGTAATCCTTTCAAAAACTGGTGGAGGAGAAAACGCACTGCATAATTGTTTAAATAATTTTTACATTTGTTTCCCAATAGAATAATATTTTAGACAATAACTAAAACTTCTGTATCACTCATCATCTAAATTTAAAATATGAGGAAATATTTAAAAATGCAAAGCAAAAGGTTTGGACTTTAAGAGAAGATGTTTCTTTTTCAGCTCCACCTCGTGGCGTTGAACGCGCCTCAGACTGGAAACATGCGAGGCATTCGCGGCGCGGACTTCCTGTGCTTCCAGCAGGCTCGTGCTGTTGGTCTGAAGGGAACATTCAGAGCCTTCCTGTCCTCCAAGCTCCAAGACCTCTATACTATCGTCCGCAGGTCGGACAGGAACGGATTCCCTATAATGAACCTCAAGGTGAGACAAAACCTCTCCAGATGTACTAACACTCTGATCACATCTCTGTTATTTCAGCTGTTTTTTTTTCATTATTACATCCTTTAGTTATCCAGCATAAAAAGCCTCAACAACATTAAAATCTGTTCCCCAAGAGAACTGGTCACAAACACAGTAGAAGAATAACTAAAATCTGACAGGATCAGAAGAAATACAAAATAAATTCTAATCATTTAGGCAAGTGAACAACAAAAGAAAAACATGAAATGCAGTTCCACTGAAGTAGGAAACTCTTCTCTTGTATTAAATGGACTTCAACTTCCTTAAAGTTACCGGTTCCTGGAGTTTTAGTCCTTTCTGAGTCTGGGAACAGTAAAATATTTAGAGTGTGCCTCTTTCTGGGTGTGGTATGGATACATATAAACACACTGATATGAAGCTAACAGCCCAAGCATTATACATCTTCATCCACTTAATGAGAATGTCTGCAAGGAAGGAGGTTTAGCAGCAGCCTTAAGAAAACAGGGATGATTTCCATGTGCAGTAATAAACACAAAGGTAGAAGGTATCCAGCGTCTTCAGGTACAGACCACGTCCATTCACCAAGAGCAGATCACCATAATTGTCCATAATCAATCACCATAAACGTTTTTTTTCACCTGAGGAAAGGAGGCAAGGATTCTACAAGAATTTAAAAAACATTCTACACTTAATTTTTTATTCACAGACACTTTAAATTATAGATTCTGATCAATAATTATTGTTGAATACTTCAAAAACTTTACACTTCTGAAGTTAGGAAATTCTTTGCCTTGATTTGGTGCTTAAATACAAGATAACTCAAATATCTTGTATTTAAGCACCAAATCAAGTTGTGCTTGACTAAACTTATTAGCATTAAAGGCAGAGGGGAGAAATTCTGACGGAGCTGAACATTAATTATAGTAATTGTGTCATCGGCATAACGTAATATTAACTAACACTTCTAGCTTCTAAAAAGTTATCAGAGAGAGTCTTTATGTAGAGAGAGAAACGCAGGAAACCTAATATGTAGCCCTGAGGAACTCCTTTGGGTACTAGGAGTAAGGAGGTAAGTGATCTAAAATGGTTGACAGCACTGCAAAAATAGAGCTAAAAATAAGAAAATTTTTCTTGAAATTAGAGTATTTTTCTTAGATTTGAGCAGGTAAATAAGATTATTTGCCAATGGAATAAGATTTTTACACTTAAAATAGGAACAATTCATCTCCTTCGTCTTATTTCAAGTGCAGTATATCTAATTATCTTATATTAGGGGTAAAGATACTCATTCCATTGGCAAATAATCTTATTTACCTGCTCAAATCCAGGGGAAATACATTAATTTCAACAAAATTGTACTTATTTTTAGTTCTCTTTTTGCAGTGAGCTTGTGCTCATTCTGGGAAGTAATTTGAAAACACAACAAACAAACCTACATATTGCTGACTGTTACCATAAATAGTGAGGTCAACTGTTTGAAAAGCTTCGACAAATCAAGGCAAAGAAGAACAATTTTTTTTTTTGCAAACATTTGCATTGATAAGATTAATCACCATTCTAACAGTGGCTTTTATTGAGCTGTTATTTTCTAAAACCTGACTGGATTTGAATGAATTGATTTTTATTTATGTGACTTTCTTTTCATGAGTAAAATGTGAATCTAATTTCCTGTTTCCGTCATTCTCCTTGCAGAACCAAGTGTTGTTCAGCAGCTGGGAGTCCATCTTCAGCGAGGACAGCAGCAAAATGAGGGAGAACGTGCCATTATACTCCTTTGATGGTAGAGACATCCTCAGGGACAGTGCATGGTGAGTCTTTGTTAACCGGGCCAGATTTTAATCAGCGGCCGTGTTTGTTTTCACGCCGGATTTAAAGTTGTTGTCTGATCTTTTTTTTGTTGTTGTTGTGTTCTCCTCCAGGCCAGAGAAGATGGTCTGGCATGGATCGAGCGAAAAGGGCCACCGGCAAATGGATCATTACTGTGAAACGTGGCGGGCGGGCGAGCGCGCTGTGACGGGCCTGGCGTCGTCCCTGCAGAGCGGCCGCCTCCTGCAGCCGACGCCCAGCAGCTGCTCCGGCTCCTACGTCGTCCTCTGCATCGAGAACGCCTTCACGTCGCCCTCCAAATGATGCATCCATCCTCCTTTCCTGTCATTCCCCTGTGTTCAGGGCCCTAGTTAACACATTTTTTGTAAACTCAGCTGATACATTTTTTTTTTTATCCCTCTCCTTTTAATTTTTTATGCTAACGCAGCTTGTAAACATGTGGCATCGGATGAACTGCCCCTGAGGAGTTTCTTGCCTGGCATCCATAAACGCCAAAGAAACGGCTCCAACAGGAAGCCGTTGGTCATTTTTCCCCCAGGATATTGGCACATATTTTCCTTTAAGTGCAGAACGGTGTCTTTCTCAAAATGAATCTTGTGTTTTTAAATTCTGTATATTACATGTTTGTTATTTGTGGTCATTTTTATGTTATCTATGTTTGGAACGTTTCCTTTTGTCTTTATCCATCCTCAGCTTTTTGTTTTTCTTTCTAGGAATTTAGCTTTTTGGATTTTTGTTCTTCTCAGTTTCAGTCTAGATTTGGGGTAATGATGGATTGCATCAAATTTATAAGGATTATTTTAAAATAAGAAAAAAATGATAATAGATATTTATTTTTAAATGAAGTTATAAAACAAAAAAATGGAACATTAAAACTCATTTTATTTCCACACAACATAAAAAGAGGCTTTGATGAGAAGCTGTGCCTTATCACACACCTAGGTTTGCTTACAGACAACAATAAACCACTAAGGACTTTTCTGGTGACATTTTTCAGATGTTGGTAGATTCTACTGAATTAAAGTGACTCATTTTGGATATCTAGGGGCAATTTTCCTGTTAAATTTGAAAATGATTATTCTGAGATAATGATTTTGCCCTTTTACCAACTTGTTAAGTCTTTATATGAGCAAAACTGGCTAATATTTTTCAGGAAAACCAGCCTTTTGAGGTCAGAGTTTCATACTCTTTCACTTCCGTTTCACAGGCTGACGTAGCCTCAGTGTTTCAGACGTTTCAACTGTATCTGTGAATATACTTTTTTTTTTTTTTGGATGACAAATTGTGCTGTACTGTTTCACCCAGGCACTGAATTAAAGATTTGTTCAATTACTGTTGCGATTTTCTATCTAGAAGTTTGTATTTAAATCTTTAAGTATTCGCTTTTGTGTTAAAATTCTTCTAAATTGGATCATAAACTCTTTGCCTTTTACTTCGTCTATTTTTTTCCAACAGTAAATTGAAATAAAAACTGCAGTTTGTGGTCAGGAATAAATTGTCAAACAGCTATCTGAGTGATTCAGAGCAGACTATAGCAGCCTGCCAATTTGGTGAACATCTAAATAATATAGAATCAGCCATTTCAATATACAGAAAATAGTCTTAAATTTGAGGACAGCTGCCAACATGCCCACGTCTTGCTACTCCAGCAGGTTCACCCAGAGCGCAGGATGCTAAAGGAAATCTCCAAACACTCGTCAGCGGACCAGCAGCAGAACGCTGCTCCTGTTGAGGTGGAAGTTACTACCTGTACAACCAGAGAGAGACTGCACACGGTTAAGTTTCATGGGAGGTGTGCAAGGATGAAACCTTTGCTTTCTAAAGACCAGGACATCTGGAAAAAAATCATCTTTGGACCAAAAAGGGTAAAGTGAAGAACAAAATGTTTTCTGTAAGTATGAAGAAAGGACAAAACAGGGAAGCAGGGAGCTGCTGCTACAGGACCTGACCATCATGTAATCTGCCATAAATGTTTAAGTGAGATGTGAGGCAACGTTAAAAACATAAATAAATAAAGATGAAGGTGAACTAGACCCAAAACAGACCAGTAAATCCAACACGGACTGGCGTAGAGTTATGAAATGGAAAGGCCTAGTCAAAACCCAGATGTTGTTCTCATGGAGACGCTTTACTGGTGACTTGAAACAAGGCAAGGCAAGGCAAATTTATTTATATAGCACAATTCAGTACAAGACAATACAAAGTGCTTTACATGATTAAGATATAGCATAATAATAAAATGTAGATAGAAAATAGAATAAAAGCAAGTAGGGATAGAATGTAGTAACAAAAAAGAACATTAAAAACAGTAAAACTGTTTAACTAGAACAG
Source organism: Fundulus heteroclitus (assembly GCF_011125445.2). Classification (NCBI taxonomy): domain Eukaryota; kingdom Metazoa; phylum Chordata; class Actinopteri; order Cyprinodontiformes; family Fundulidae; genus Fundulus; species Fundulus heteroclitus. Next base: position 40,430,628 of record NC_046367.1, read on the forward strand.
TCAAAGGCAATTTTAAACAGATGTGTTTTTAATCTTGATTTAAAAGAACTCAGGCTTTCCGCACTTTTACAGTTTTCTGGAAGTTTGTTCCAGATAAGCGGAGCATAGGAGCGGAGCATAGGAAAACAGGCTGAAGGGACGAGAAATCCCTCAAACATGTCCCAGGTGAAAGTAAGCAGTGTGGCAGAACCTTCCTCAGACTGAGGTCAGAGACTTCACCCAAACGTGGAGGTAGGCTGTCGTAACTTTTTCCCACATTAGACATGTTTTTGATTTTTTTTTGTTTAATGAAAAATACATTTATTTTCCATGTATAAATAATGAGTAAGATTAGACGGCGATTCCATGAATTAGACTTCAGTTACAGTCTTCCCAACATACATTTGGTATGCATTAAAAAACACTTTTTATTTAGAGGAAAAGGGTGAGGTTGAGTTGTGAAGTTGCAATATCCAATATAAAGGGACATAAATCTGTGATTTCATTATGTCATTGTGACAAAGTAGGTGACAACACCACTGGCCCCCAAGAGTTTAGTCTGTTATTTTCCGTTGACATTCTCCCTAGCTCAATTTAGCCAATCCCCATCTTCTGTAGTCTGCAAACATTTAATATCCCAGATTTACTAATGTTTTGCATTTTTACAGATTCGTTGCTGGAGCATCTTGATTTAAATCAGCACTGATGGACAGTTTGTGGGTACAAACAAAGAATTAGACTTTTGATTCCATCCACTTCCGAATACTTGTGAACTATATTCTATTCTTTTTTTATATCTAATTTATAATAAATAGTTGTATAGAGATCAGTAGTAGTATTCACTCCCTACTGTGTTTCTGTGTGACTGACTGTATTATCTGAATATAGATTATTTCGTGCATTGGCTCCAGCCAGACTCATCTAAGTTTGCTCATGAGCATTTGATAAAAGATTAAAACTTTAAGATCTGTGCTTGTCAGTCAAGAGGAAATAACGGCGTGCCGTCATGGGATTAAAAGTTTTGGAGCCTGAAGGCATCATTTTAAGGATCAAGCCTCAAATATATCCATTAGCCCACTGCATGATAAATAGCAGGACAACCTAAAAATAATCAGCACAAGCTGTCACTTCCCACTCAGTTTTATCCAATCTGCTTGTTAAGATTTACAGCTGTGAGCGGTTAGAAGGCTTATATTAATTGAGCGGAGGGCTCAGTGTTCCTGCAGACTGACAGCAAAATAAACCAGCGTCATAACTTCCTGTTAAGTTCCTCTCTGTCCTCGCCTGGGTGAATCTGAAGGAAAGAGACGCAAAACTCCCTGAATGGCATGTTATTTATTAAAGTCGGTTGAGTGGGAGCGTACGCTGACCCACAGCTGTGGACTGGATTCACACAGGCTGCCTGAGGACGGCTGTATTTAGTGGAGGTTCAGTAATAACTAAGTACTGTGAAACCGTGAAGTGAGGGTAATGACACAACCACGCGACAACCACGTATTCAGTGCCTTTAATTACATTCAGGGCGGAAACAAAACGCTGCAGTTGTCAGATGTGGAAGCTGTATTTACTCACTGCTTCTGACTCCCTAACAACTAACCCGAGATTAACTCAACGTAGAAAGCCGCTTTGTTCTCGGAGTTTCTAATATATTTATCTACCACAGCTTGTGTCCTGAGAATTAGAGAATAAAAAGACCTCCAAGTTTACATTATCAATAAATATCTTTACTTTTTCTGGGACTGCTTTAGTTTTCTTTTAATTTATACAGTTATGTGAAAAAGGTATTCGCACCCTTACATGTTTTGAACATGTTAAATGTCAGACAAAGACCACAGGAGTAAATTTAAAAATATCTAAATGATGATATCATTAATTAGGTGAAACAATAAATTGTTATTGAGTCTATTTGTTATTATTAATTTTAAAAGCCAGAGCAATGCCTGATTACTGCCAGACCTGTAAAATCAAGAATCAAATTAAATAGAACTTGCCTGACAACATGACTTAGACTTAGACAACATTATTTGTCATTTTGTATGCACAGAGTGCGTACAGAACGAAATTTCGTTTGCATACAGCTTGAAAATTAAGGAAAATTACAGTAAATTACAGTAAATTACAGGATAAAGTGCAGCAGTGATTTAAAAGTAAACAATTGAAATGTAAATCTTAGTTTGCTTATGAGCATTTGATAAAAACATGATGTAAGTTCTGTGATATGAAAAGACAAAATACATACCCCAAACCAATACATTTAAAAACAGATAAGAAATAAGAAATGTCTTATTTCTTATCTGAAATAATATCTTGTTTCTTATAGAAATAAGAAATAAGAAAAATATAAGAAATAAGACTATTGACATCTAGCAGAGCTTTGGGAAAAGCTTTGGGACTTCAGCAAAAACAAAAATGAGAACCATGATCCACAAGTGCAGAAAACATGGATACAATTCTGGCACTACCAGTTATTGGTGCAGCAATACAGAGTTTGATTCCCAATTTTGCAGCCTTTGCAGTGTGTATATTTCCCTTTTAGCCCATTTCAGTAATGATTCATTTGTACTTGTACTATAGTGATGAAAATGGCCATCTGTATGTTGTGAATTTTGCCACACTGTCATTTAAATATGGTGGAACCAGTGAGCAATAGAGAATTTAAAGGGATTTATGACCAAAAATGTGTCCTTGGACCAAGAACAGAAATGCCTTTTGAAACCTTGTTATTTTGTTGTATGTGAGTTTTCTACTTGATTTTAGAATCTGTCCAACACACGTTTGTTAAATCTAATTTAAGGAAAGAATTGTCGTACTCTGTGATTCAGTTGCTCTTTGACGTTAAGTATAATTTAAATAAAATAGAAGATGGACAAATTAGAATAGTGTTGGGTATGAGTTACCATGCTGATAGGCATAGCCAAGAACCGAACCAGATGCTAAAAATCCAAAAACTTAAACCCTGTGCCATCCTGTACCAGGAGCTGTGCAGCTCAAACAGTTTTTTTTCATCTGTCACCCAGATTCCTCCGGCAGGTTATCTTTGACCTTAACTTGCTACCAAACACTTTTATCTCCATTTAAGAACGAGGCACCTCCAACATCACCTTGTTCTCACTAACCGTATCATTCCTCAGCTGACATACATCTATCATAGCCTCATGAGACCATCCTGATCTCGCGAGCTTTCAAGGTTTCACTCGCAGATCAGTCTGGCTACTTTCCATTAAAGAAAATTTGGAGCCGTTCACCAAACGAACGTCCAATCAGCGTTGGCTTTGAGGCGGGTTGAGGTGTGACGCAACGGGAAGCGCGACAGTTCAGTCTAAAGAACATGGCGGCTTCAGCCGATGAAACTAGCGTTAGCGTGGCTATCAAGCAAGTTTTATCGGAATTATAGAGTATTTCTTTGCTGAGCTAACGAGCCTTTACCTGCAGCAGCAAGAGTAGCTTGGCTTGTGGTTGTGTTTTCGTTGTCGCTCTGTTACGAGCGACGAGGAATCTGATTGGTTCATTTGGCCCGTCTATCACCAACATAGGCCAATCAGCTAACCAGTATTTTCGCCCCTTCCCAAAATTACTTCAACGGAAGGTTTCCAGATGGATATGCGAAGCAAATCTATCTGGCGGAGTCAGGTAACATCTATCATGCATCTAGGAATGAATCTGAAGTCCTATTCTGACGGGATTAGTTTTACCCAAGGACCACATGGAATTTGTAATAATTATATGTGTTGTTAATCCCGTGCGAATCGGCCATGTCAGTTATTTGTTAAGTAAGAATTCCCCCGAAAATGACCTATTATATTTTGCTGAACTACAAGGTCCTGTGTTATTACTAATCCAGTGTGAATAGGCATCTCTGTGATTTGAACAGAAATGGGCAGGGTTTTTATTTGCTTTTGGTGTAGAATGAAGGCTGCATTGGAGTGTTTAGAAAACCTTTGGAAAAGAAGCCCAGTAAGAAACCCACCGCACTGCAATACAAGGCCTGTTTCTATAAAGTATAAATTGTTGTGTGTGGGTGTGGGGTGGGCTGGTGGGTATGTATGCAGAAAGATATTAAAGCTCTAGTTGGTAATCCTGTTCAGAAACACTTTTTGCTATACTGGGTAGTATGGTCCTTTCATTCTGCAAGTAGTTAATATATTATGTATTCAGAAAAAGGAGGTTAAAAATTAGATCTGCAGAGAGCTGCAGGCCTGGTATCACCTTATCTATTAGTTGTCCCATATGCCAATCACTCTGACGCGCTCACGTAACATCAGTGTGCGTGCTTTTCTTCTAAGCTGAAGTGGTGGCATAGTGGTCAGAGCACAGAGCTTCAGTCCCAGAGGTTCTGAGTTCAACTCCCACAAGCTGCCATTCTGGACCCCTGAGCAAGACCCTTAACCCCCAATTGCGCCGCACAGTGGCAGCCCACTGCTCCCCAAGGGATGGGTTAAGATGCAGAAGTGAATTTCTCCATTGTGAGATCAATAAAGTTCAGTTATTATTATTATGCATCCGGTTAGCTTAGCGGTTAGCTTCTGTGCTAGCCATTCATTGTAGCGCCGTTGCTCTCCCCATAAACTTTTATATACCAACTGTATACAAGTTTATGAGAAGAAGAGGAAGGCCTCAGTTGAAAGGAATAACACCAGAGTAGATTTCGGAGATTTTTTTTTTTTTTTACACAATCCCACTGAGGAGCGGAAGAGCGGGTAAAAAAAGGGACTTGGGGAAATTCTGGAAACATTGCAGACTCTACCTTTAACTGGCTGTAATGCAGCAGCAGCTCGATGTCTCTTAGCTCTTGTTGCACAGTCAGTGCAATAGACAGGAGGAGTTCTGTTGGGGAAAAAAAAAAAGACAAGCCCAAACATGTTCACAAACGAGCCCAAAAACCTTGGCTCACGAAATTTACAAATGAAAACAGAAAGCTCAAAGTCGCTTATAAGCAGAGTTGCACTGGCTGCACTGCTTCTGTCACACAGCCACTCACGTACACAAAACGCAGCAGAGATGTTCGTAAATTTTAGCAAAATTATATGCTTCGGTTATCCCGTGTGAATGCACCAACATAAAAAACTGACATAAGGGTGTAACTGTTTTATTTCATAGGGTCCAAAGATAATGGGCAAGAGTTCACAGAAATGCCCACTTAACACAGCCAGCTTTAATTTCTGAGACAACTACACCTGCTTTTATTCATCTCCTTGCGTATCTATTTGTTCTTTGCTAGCTCCTCTCTGTCATAGTACATATTCCCAAATGCAGGCAGACCAGAAACCGCGCAGTAAGTTAAGGATCTAATAATCAAAATGGATTTACAAAAAATGGTAGGAGAACAGGACCAAACCAACATGGGTGTAATGGAAGAAAGCAGCAAGGAACAATGAAAACCAGCAAGCTTTAATACGGAGCAGGACTGAAGATATATGAAAGCACTACATAAAAATTTACAAAAGCCAGGAGAGTCTAATTAGGGGAATCCTGAAAAACTGTAGGATTGAACAGGGCAGGAAAACCGAGGGAGGAAAATTATTCCAAACAGAGTTGTGTTAAAAGCAAAGGATCTACAATATAAAGCACAACATTAACAGAGTTGTCTAAACCATAATGATAAGGACAGACACAGGGGAAGTAAAGAATGAAACTCAAAGGAATAAACTACGTATGCATAGACTACCCTAACAACAATAATAGAAAAACACAACAAAAAAAACTGAACATGGTAAGACCTGTCTAAGAATAAAGAAACAGCCTAGAATTGATGCATAGAAACAGCTGTGGATCATGGCCGTCTGTCCATTAAAACCTATCACTAGCTATGTCTACATGAACATAAGTAATAATAAAAATGTGTCATGTAAACATGGCAACTTGGATTAAGAATGAGGCGGGTGGTTTATGCCAATCGTTAATCCAGAGTCAGCGTCCATCTAACCATTTGTTCCAATCATGTCGTATGGATTTTGTGAAAACTGCCCTGACTCTGCGTGTGTCCTATATCTCTGATCATGTAACGCAGGGACATCAACATGATCTAGTGCTAAGCTTGTGGCTTTATTAGCAAGTGCAGTCATTCCTCAGCCTTTCTTAGAAACTGGCATGGGTCCATTCTGGGCTCTCAGAAAACAGAACCAACATACTTCAGCTTTTATCTGTGTAGGTATTTCTTGTTAATTTTCAGGTTCCTGCGATAGACTGGCGACCGGTCCAGGGTGTTCCCCGCCTCTCGCCCATTGACAACTGGAGACGTGTTAGAAAATGGATGTTTGTTGTTCAGTAAAGGAAAAGCTAACAAAAAAAACTTCAGATTTTTCTTCTGTACAGTTCTGTGGTTTTTAGGGAAAAAATGTACGTCTTGGTCGGATTAATTAATTTTGTATCCATATAAACAACGTATTCTGATTTTTTTTTTCAATCTGAAAGCATTTCAACCCAATCAAGGAATATTTTTACATGTAAACATAGATAGTGTCTGCCTCACCAGTCTGGTTTGGTGGTATTTTCATAGTCTCTGTGAGATGGACTCTTGGATTCCTGTCTGTTGCAGGTTTTGGTTTATTTGAATTTTTATATTAGATGCAGTTAAATTTTCACAAATGCATGTTTTCCTGTAACCTTCAAGTTCTGCATTTGAATCATTCTTGAATGCAAGCATGTTTTGTTGAGGTTTATCCCAGAAAATTTGTAATCACGTATTGTTATATTCTTGTCCTGACTTTCAATAAGCTCCTTTTTAACGATGCACATCTTTATTGGCTTTAAAAAAGTGCTGGTACAAACTTTAGAATAATATTTCCTCTTGAAACATTGGTATAAATAGTGTTTAAGACCTTTATGTTCACTGACATTTAAACATGTATGTGACACAGTGCGTGTCTTTAATTCTCTAGGTGAAAATTTTGCCATGTAAGAGTGTTTTTATCTCCATGTGTCTTTAAATATTTAATAAGCGAGGTGATGAGCTTGGATATTCCTGGTTTTATTAACAACGCTCAGGTTCTGCTCTAGTTCTGACACAGTCGCACGGATCTGAATCTGAAGCTACTTTTTCTGTTTGGCTTGATTTGGGAAGATCCAAAGAGAAAACCCACGACGGATTTGAGAAAGGAGGTTCTCCAGAGAACTGAACACTTGCAGAAATTTCTTACAGAAGGTTTTTAAATTTAATTTACTTAGAATTGTCTCTGCTTATGTGTTTCAATCAGTAACAATATAAAAAATGCAAAAATCTGTATTTACTTTTATCAACATTGACCATCTTGAAATCAAATACGTATTTGCTGCATGTCTTCATTTTCATATTTTTCTGTCGGGATCTCCATCCTGGCTCATGAAGACGCTCAGTTCTGCAGGATCGCGCTTAAAGCTGCTCCATCGTCCGCACACAGCTGACTGCACTCATCAGTGCAGCCAGCTACATATTCGATGTGACATCTCCTTCCACTCTCTAATGAATTTTTTATGTCTCTTCCTCTCCCGCTGACACACAGACTGGCCTCATATTGGTCCTGTTCTGTAAACTGTGCCGTTCTAAATGGCAGCGCTGCCTTTGGAGTCTGGGCCTCCTCCTCTCTGCTGCTGCCATGAACGGCTGCGCTGATGGTCCTGGTTAGATTTATCTAGGTACACCATTGTCCACCAGCTACTAGGACATTCATTTCCTTTCCAAGTTATCAACGGAAATTAAAAACAAAGCATAAACACTCCTGCACTTGTAACTGGAAACACATAAATCTAATCCTAATGATACTTCTCCTTATAGTTGAGAGTTCAGGACCTTTAAAATACTTAGAGGATGCCCTAGGAACACGCCTGAAAATGTTTATTTATTTTAATTACCAGTTTAGATGAATGAAAATTAGAAAATTAATGGTTCTTTATTATAGAGCAGCACCAGAGGAGCTTGATTTTGTTTTAATTTTGAATGATAATTCAGTAAGTGGTCTAGTCACATACTATGACTTTACGGATTTCTACACCAGTTGCTCACTCTGGTTGCATACAAAGGTTTCCTGATTACATTATAGCACCCTACTGGCTCATTACATTTCTTTTCTGTGTTAGCCCGTTAGTAAAAATAAGAGATTTTCTGTATATTTACCACAACAAGACCACAAGACCAGAAGTACAATATTGTGCAGGAGTTAAACAAAGACAAGCAATGGAGCCGGATGAGTCAGCAACATCTAGCTGAGGTGCAAAAATAAAGACTTTAAGCATAACACTGTAGACTGGGTTGGTCTTCGACCACGGCAAGCTTTCAGGTTATCGTGAGGCATTGCAGAATGTGATAAAGTAACGGTGACTTTCCTGGTTAAATAAAGTTTTAATAAATAATAATAATAAAATGGTTTACTGGCTCTTACAGTAGCTGTGTCAGATGGCACAACAATGTTTATGTCTGCTGATCAGCAAAGTTCTTTTCAGACTCAAAAAGGAACAAGTAAACACTATCAAAATGAACGCTTAGTGTATGCCGTTTTATGTAAAGATGAATACATGTTTTTTCCTGTAATGGTCAAAATATGCGACTGGCCCCTTTAAGCTAACTATCCGTCCGTCCGTCCGTCCATCCAACCGTCCATCTAATATCAGGTTGCCAGAATAATGGGTCCAAAAGGGAGACATCTCTTTCAAGCTGATGCCAAGGTCTTCCCAGAAGAGAAAGGTAACATAATCCTTACAATAAGTTCTGGGTCTGCCCTGGAGTTTCTTCTTACTGCCCAGAAAACCTCCTGATCAGCTGCCTGAATCAACTCAGCTGATACATTTTGATGTAGGGGATCAGCAACTCAACTCCCAGCTTTCCTGGGATGACCGACCTCTTCATCTTATCTCTGGGTGGAGCATGGTCACCTTATAGAGGGAGCTCATTTCAGCCACCTCTGTTTGGGATCTCAGTGGCTATGATTCACTTATATCAAGATAAGGTTTTGTTGTTTTCAGAAGATCCACCTATATTGTATTAATTTTCATAGTAATGACAGAGCTGATTGCTTTGAGTTCTTAAAGACAACTTAGTTGTGCAGTCTTCCTCATACAGAAGTGAATGTGGCAGCAATTCCCTAGGAGTGGCTGTTTGGGTTTTTTTTCCTCTCCTTCATCTTGGGGAAACATCCATTGGACCGGCTTTGGAACACCTGGACCAATCACATCTGCTGAACCAACACCTGATCCTTCAAAAGGCAGGGGCAAATTTGGACTGAGCATTACAGTTTGCACTTATGTGTTCAATTCAATTAAATTTTATTTATATAGCGGCAGTTCACAACTAGTCAATTCAAGGCACTCTACAAAGTTAAATTCAATCATATTACCCAGACAGATTGATCAAAAAGTTTCCTCCCCAAGGGAACCCAGCAGATTGCATCAAGTCTCTCCAAGCAGCATTCACTCCTCCTGAAAGAGCGTAGAGCCACAGTGGACAGTCGTCTGCATTGTTGATGGCTTTGCAGCAATCCCTCATACTGAGCATGCATGAAGCGACTGTGGAGAGGAAAACTCCCCTTTAAAAGGAAGGAACAACCTCCTCCTGAAAGAGCCTTGAACAGCCTGTGAGATGAGAGACAAGTTCTGTTGTAAGCCCATCTTAAAACATTATATGATGTTACTTCCTTTTATCACAGCAAAGTGGGGTTGTAACACATGCAGATTGTCTAAATTAATTATGGTCAGAAAAGAAATTGTTCAACGGACGAAAATCAATCTCCTTCTCCCTTCAGCTAACCTATGGGCTGAGCGGAGGAAAACATCAGAAAGAAACCAGAATTGTGGTCATCTTTTGAGATTTTGCACAGAGGAATGGTGAAAATGCATCTCTCCTTTTAACCAGCAACCTTGGGAAATGTTATAGAAGATTAAATACTGTCATTTTGACAAAATATTATATATTTTTTCCACAATCAATGAATTCTGTGAAATCGTTTTTATAAATAAGAAAAATCTGTGTGCTTCGAACGCTATTGGAGAACAGTCTTAGAGTAAGAGGCTTGTGTCTGGGAAGAGACAATTGGTTTAAGACAGAATTATTTAGATGTTGTTTTACTGTCTTTGTTTGTGCGTTTGACTGTTGCATGCAGGCTGCCAGCTGACACTGCCTGATATTTTTTTTCATGTCATTGTTTGGTTTGTGCATAACTGATCCAGTTCATAGTAGGTCACTGAGTCTGCTCTGCATGATTGGTTAGATTGTTACTAAATTGAAAACTCACACTGAAAGGTCTGCTTATTCTGCTGGCCTTTGCATTATTCACCTTGTGTTTCACTAATGCACACTCACACACCTGTACCGGTACAGATGTACACATGGGGTCCCACAAGCTTGTGTTTGCCTTTGTTTGGTCCTTTTAATAGTTGTAGTCATTGTTTCTTTGTTCTAAGTTAGCACCGGTTTTCCACCTGGCATAAACACATGATGTTTTTATTTTTATCATTCAGCTTTATCAATTGTGTTTTTAGTATTTTCATTTTACTTTGCAGTTTAGTTGAATGTTAGCTTAATCAAAAAGTTTGCTGTTTGGTTTTCTTCACAAGCCATACTGCAAAGCAGTCCAAAGCACCTTTTGCTCAACTAAATAACTATTTCTGCAAGGTAATAGGACTTTGACTTTAGCTCTGAGGTTTACGGAGTGAGAAGGACTAGAGTACAGTGTCTGGTGGTACCCCTTTGCTGCTGAGCACCTGGTCAGACACATGACCCTTACAGATACAGAAACTGTGTTTAGTTTTCATGTCGCCTTTGACCCAGGTAATAAAATCAGGCTGAACCGTTATAAATACATGACAAAGTCAAATAACACAATGCTCACAGTGCTGCCTTGATTATTCAGATAACAGTGGGTTTGTTGGAGCTGGTACATGATGGCGTCTTCAACTCCAACGCCATGGCAATAAGAAAACTGCAAACTACTGGGGTTTCTAAAAAATCCTTGCTTGCTTATCCAGGTGGGCCAACAGGATTGTCTCCAGGACTTCGATGATGTGTGATCTTGGGGGAGTAGAAGTAAAATGACCGACCTACATCTAAAGGTTGTAGGACACTGGCCCCTAAGGACTGGAGTTTGAGACCCTTCCTTTAGACAGGTTTTCTTTCTGACCTTGTTACCTTTAAAACCCAGTCCTGGATAATAGACAGGAAATAAATGGTACATTTAGCAGCAATAAAAAGCTTTTAATTTCCATTATCACAAGTTAGGGAGTTTTCCTGCCACTGGCGGGTTGCCGGTTCAATTCCCTGCTCTGATTCTCTCAGTTGTTGTGTCTTTGGGCAAGACACTTACCTTGAATTGCCTGCTGGCGGTGGTCAGAGTGCCAGCTTCTGTCAGTCTGCCCCAGGGCAGCTGTGGGTACTAACATAGCTCACCATTGTCAGGGTGTGAATGGGTGTGAAGCACTTTGGGGTCGTCTGACTTAATAAAGTTCTATACAAGTACAAGCCATTCACAATTATCATGTGGTTTTAATTTTTTTTTATTAAAAGATTTCTCTACGTGTAAATCTGAAAGCTGAAGTGATTGAATAAACTGGAAGCACTTTATTTAATTTTTTTTATTGGAGAACAAAATTGTTTACATCAGGTTATGATTACAGGATGCAAAAAACATCACCCCAGGCTGCTTTGATGATGTCCAGGAACTTTAACCATGTATTCCTATTCTCCACCCTCCCGACCTTTAACAAGTAAGTTACCTGCAACCCTAGAGACAATAAAATACTAGACTTATTGTATGTAAGTCTAGTATTTGTGATCTGAGCCTCTCAGCTCCTGAGGGGCTCAGATCACAACCAGGTTCACCTCCAGCATGTGTACAAACCTCTTGTGCACTGATAACCAGTTGTGATGTGCACAGTGTAGAGAGGTTTTGAGAAGGCTGAAGAAGGCCCGAGAGACTGCTTCAGCTCCACTGTGTGGGATGAACTCTGCTATCCTCATGGGAAGTATATTGATGGAATAACAATACATCACGGACTACATCAAGTTCTGTGTGGACTCTACTATGGCCCTCATGAAAGTTAGTGCTTATTCAACAGCAAGCCCTGGATAAACCCTAAGATAAAAGCTTTCCTAAAGAAGAAGAAAAGGGCTTTCAGGTCAAGATAAGTTAAAGGAGAAGAATAGGGCTTTCAGGTGCCTTTTCTTCTGCCTAGAACTGTACAAATCTCAACTTTGAGCCATCATCCACCACCTTCACTTCAGATGACTGCTTGAATCAGCCTTGCTTCTCCATCCTGTCTTTCTCAATGCTCCAAGTGAGGAACATTCTGTGAAAGACCAAAGTGAGGAAGGCTGCATGTCCAGATAGCATCAGCTCCAGGCACGTGGGGTGCTGCACAGATCAGCTGTGTGTCATTACGGGGCACATCTGAAACATGAGTCTGAAGCATGAGAGAACACCACAGCTGTGGAAGACCTCCTGTATAGTACTGGTGTCTAAAATCGCACACCTCAAAACCCTTAACAGCTACTGGCCAGAAACACTAGCATCACACCTTACGAAGACCCCCGAGAGGCTGATCCTCAACCATCTTCAGCCCCTGGTGAAGTCTTCACTGGATCAACTTTCCTTTGGTTTCCGTTGTTTGAGTGAAGGAACTTTGTCTAAGCTTGCTCTCATGTTTCTTTTACCTTCCTCTCTCTTTTTCCTTGCTGTTGAATTACCTGCCTCTGAACCGCATATGCTTATTTTTTAAATTAAAAGAATTTGTCTGTCCCATGAGGATAGATCCAAACCATGCACAGTCCACCTTCCTTAGAGGCTGTAGAGTGTGGTCAGAATTCTAAACAATAACTGACTTCAGAATAATATTCCCATAACATAGAGTTGTTTTCGTTTTAACTGAAAGTTATTTTCAGGAATGCTGAACTCTGTCCTTCAGAGAAGCAGCTTTCCATGTTTCTCTTCACTTTATGATTATTCCAACTGGACATGAGGGGCTGCAATGGGGTTAGGTAGCTTCTCTCTCTCTGCTGTTATTGGCTAACGGGTCTCCTCTCTGCCTCCAGCCATTGGCTGGCTGCAGCAGGGTGGGAGGACCAGCTCTGTAGGTCCTCCCGTCCTCCTGTGGCTGGGCTTGTAAATGTAGAGAGTATTTCTCTTGCTTTTATCTGAGACTTCAGCTTTCTGCCTCTGAGCGAGTGTGCATGAGTGTGTGTGCTGGAGGGAGAAACGAGTTAAAGAGAGGAAGGGAGGGAGGGAGAGCCAAGCGGCATTTATTTTCTTCCCCCTGCTCCCTGTCACTCCATCCTTCCTCCCCTAACCTGGACCACCCTCCAGCCCTGCTTCCAGCCCAAACCAGGACCCCTGACCACCCCGGGACCCTTTGACTCTCCTCACTTCTCCACCCCACTAACCACCACCCCAGGTAAGTTACTGTTTCTCTAACCTAAAATACCTGCTGCTCTTCACCCACTCAGGATTCCTCTAAAACCACTCCTTTTAATTGTTTTATTGCCTTAAATATCCCATGTCCTCTTTGCCTTTCCTGCATGCGTTTTCCAAGTTTTATTGCCAGCTCCTCAGAACCAGTCTCAGTAAAGTGTAGCAGCTGCTATCAGTGAGGTCACCGTGTCTTCCCTCCTCCCATTGATATTCTGATATGAACTTCCTCCTGGCTGTCTCCACAATCTCTCCTCAGCATCTCTCCTCGTGTTTGTAGCGGTCTCATCCCCTGCAGCTTTCATGCAAATTCTCAGAGATCAGTATGATTTTTAACTTTCAGCCAGGAGCAGCGATTGACCAGGAAAGATGCTGGAAAGGTTCTATTTGTCTCGGTTATTTATAGCTTTTTTTTTTGCAAAGCTTTGGCCACTTCCAAACGGCAGAATAAAACACAGGACTGTCAGTCGGCTCCAGAACGCATGACGTTGCACAAAGTGTAATGACTTTACAAGGCAGTGAGACGCTTGATTGAATCAGGCAATCCTTCTGGCAGCAGATCGCCAATATTAACATGGCTCATAAAGCATTGCTGGCAGCAGCAGGGAGGAGAAAAACTGCTTAGTTCTTCAGCCGCACATCCTGCACTCCACCAGGAAGGGGAAGAGCTCTCTGTGTGTGAGAGAGAGACAGTGTGTGTGATTATACTGAAGTGCTTTAGACATCAATACAGCCAGCCAAGAGATTTTAAAGCCACTTTATCAAATCTGAAAATTGGACCTTGCAGCATGGACTGAAAAAAAAGCTTATAGTATTCCCCTGCAAATCTCTCCAAGGTTGGGCATTAAAGAATAAAGAGATTCCTCGTTTAGTTGTAAATGACCACATTTGCTATTTAGAATTTTGCTCCATTCAGGGCTGTTCTCTTTTTTAATTCTAAGCTGATCATCGTGTTTTCTTTTTTTATGGCGCACTTTTCAAAATTCCAAAAATTAATTTAGGTATTTATTATCATACCATATTTATCTATATAGCACTTAAAAATAAAACAAGCAAAACAGGGTTGACTAAAGTACAACATCAGTAAAATACAAGGCACAGATAAAACAATGAAAATTTAAATAAAATCAGACCAAAAAAAAAATTTAAAAAAAATTCAATGCCAGACTCATAATGTGCCAAAACCCAAAGAGTAAAAGTGTGTCTTTAAGTAAGGTTTACAAAAATTAACTGAAGGAGCTCCTGTTTGCAGAGGCAGGTCGTTCCAGACCTGTGAGGTTAGAACAGAAAACACTCGATCGTCTCTCAATCTCCTCTGTGATTTAGGAACCACCAGCAGCGACTGCTTAGTGGACCTGAGGGAACGAGATGGGGTGTAGGGGTGCAGCAGGGTGGATAAGTACGCTGGTGCAGGGCCATAAAGAGACTTAAAACAAACAAAAGAAGTTTAAAATTGATCCGGAAATAAATGGGCAGCCGGATTTATTATTTTTTTTTTGTACCTGTTAAAAATCACGCAGCCGGATTTATTGTTAAATAGTTATAAACACAAAGGGAAAATATTACTAAGAAATATTAGCAAATCAATATGTAAAGCAGATAATTTATTATGCATAAATACTGTTAAAATATAAAATAACCGTAAATATATGTTCAAATTACATTACAATATGAATTGTGATCCAGCATTAATATCAAATTATTTCAATGTAATTTAAAAGTTGAATAAATCTAAATGATTACACTTTAAATAAACTACTACACTACTTTAAATAAAAAATACATATATTTATTGAATTTTAAATTAATTTAATTATATTTAAACAATTTATATTTTAATTTGCATTTAACACATTAAAACAAACTACTGTATTAATACACATGAAATATATTAAGCTATTAAATATGTTTAACCAATCCAACACAAATAAAATCAGATACATTGCACATGAAATGACTTTACAGCAGTGTTTTGGGGTTTATGAGCCGGTAATATCAGACTGAGGATCA
Source organism: Fundulus heteroclitus (assembly GCF_011125445.2). Classification (NCBI taxonomy): domain Eukaryota; kingdom Metazoa; phylum Chordata; class Actinopteri; order Cyprinodontiformes; family Fundulidae; genus Fundulus; species Fundulus heteroclitus. Next base: position 40,445,981 of record NC_046367.1, read on the forward strand.
GCCACCCGTTTTATTCCTAAAGCTGTGGGAGCGTGCACGTGTCACAGCGTATAATTAAGAGATGAAATGCTGAAAGCTAAATAGTTTAACTTAATAATTAGCCAGTGTGATATCAAGGTGATGACACGGCTATCTTTTAAAGTCAAGGCAAAACTTACAATAGTTAGGATCATCATGACAAGAGACATTTTTTATTTATTGTTCAGAAAATCAATAGTTAGAAAATACATGTTTTATTATTTATATGTGTGTAAATCGTGTCCTGAAATTCTTTGATTTTGAAAAAATTTTACGTAATTTTTGAAATTTCAACTAGGAAGTATAAATCTCAGAATTCAGCATTAGAGGTGATAGATCTTTCCAATATGCAGGAACGCTGCGTGGACTGAAGCTGTATAGACTTTTAACTGTCTTGTTCTCTCAACACTATGTGGACAATTGTCAGGAGAGCTGTAGTTTATTTTATTTTTGAACAACTGCAGTGCTCTTTGTCAATCCAAAATGTCAGTAAGCCTCAAACATGAATATTTAGGAAAGATAAAGTGAGACTTTGGCTTTTGTAGGAGAATATCTATATGTGCACCATGATTGGGCAATTATACAACTATATATGCACAGAATTGTTATCCAACTCAATAAAAACAAATGAAGATTTTGCCATCTCCCTTGTTTTCCTCACTTAAAGTGAGAATAATAAACAAACAACTCAACATTTACTAACATTTGACATTTCCGCAAAAAAAAAAAAAAGTAAATAAATAAAAGAAAAAATCAGTGACCAATATAGAAAAATCACCCTTCTTTTGAATAACAGTTAGCAGCCTTCCATTCTTGGAGTCAGTTTCTTGATCTGCTGACCATCAACATTTTGTGCAGCAGCAACCACAGCCTTCCAGACACTGTTCAGAGAGGTGTACTGTTCCCTTTCACCACAAGTCTCCTGTTTTAGGAAGGCCCCACAAGTTCTTAATAGGGTTTAGGTCAGGTCATCTTTAAGGCCTTTACTGGCTAGCCACACAGTGGATACTTGCCATGGAGCATTATGCTGCATAATAACCATGGTCTTCTTGAGCGATGTAGACTCTTTCCTGTACCATTGCTTAAAGTGTCTTCTAAAAACTGGCAGTATGCTTGGGAGTTGAGTTTGAGTCCATCTTCAACCCAAAAAGGTCTATCTATCCATCCATCCATCCATTTTCTAACACATCTATCCCCTGTGGGGTCACGAGGGGTGCTGGTGCCTATCTCCAGCAGTCAATGGACGAGAGGCAGGGTGCACCCTGGACAGGTCACCAGTCTGTTGCAGAAGGTCTATCTATCTCGTCTTTAATAATACCAGCCTTTACCAGTACCTGACGTCTAATGTGAAGTGGAGCTCTGTGCCCATTATCGATACAGCTATCCATCTGGTCTGTCAAGGGTCACTCTCATGTCATCAGTCCATAAAACCTTTGAAATATCTGTCTCCAGATATGTCTTGGCCCAGTCTTGGGGTTTCAACTTATGTGTCTTGTTCAGTGGTGGTTGAGTTTTAGCCTCTCTTACCTTGGCCTTATCTCTGAACACCTTGTACTTCTAAGCACTCCTGGTAGGTTGCAGTTCTGGAATATGACAGCACAGGAGGATAATCAGTTCCTGGTAGCTTCATGCTTGATTGTTCTCAGATCTTTGGCAATTAATTAGCTTTTTGTTCCTCAACATGTTTCCTCCCTGTTGACTAAGAGCAGCAAAATGTTTGATGGTTCTGTGATCACACCTCAATATCTTGGCAATTTCACTAGTGCTGCAGTCTTTCTATAATTTTTGACTTTTCAGAGTCACTTAAATCTCTTTTCTGGTCTATTTTGCCTGAGGAAAAGAAGCTGCCTATTAATTAAGCACACCTTGATATAGGGTGTTGATCTCCTTAGGCCCCACCCTCCCTCATTACACAAATACACATCAGCTGGTTTGCTTGAATCCAATAAGCATTCAAGTTTATACAACTTGGAGTTGGAAAATATGTATATAAATGGTGCTATGGTCAAAAATACAACTTGCCTAATAATTGTGCACGCAGTGCAAGAGGACAAGGCAACAGAATATTCAGATGGGACTTTTTTCATTATTTTATAGATACATGGATTTAGACTAGGAAGGTTAGAGATCAAACCAATCACCCCTACTTTTGTCTGTGTTCTTCATCTCTGCCATGTCTTTTCTAGCCTCGTGCTCCAGAGCTTCATGAAATTCCAGTTTAAGCTCATCTTTAGGTCCATACGCTGTATTTAATGTCGACAGTCCGTCCCTCAGCTGTCTGTCGGGGCATGTTGGGTGTTTTGGTAAAATGTCGACAGAAGGTTTTCTGCAGAATTTCCAAACGAGCTGTTTTAGGGAGCGACAACAAACCAAAAGGCTTTACCTTAGCTATTGGTGAGACTAAAGGAAGGTTGCTTAAATTAAAGATGTGTTATCAGAGTGCTGCCCTTATGATGTGACATAGCTGGACTAATAACAAAAGCCTGTAGTGAACAGTGATCCCTACTTCCTCCTGAGTCAACACTCTGCAGGAAAGCAGCTGGCTCTTTGTGTCCTGGCCTTTTTGAACCGTTCCGGTTTTCCCGCTGGCCTGGATCAGTGCTCCTAATGTGCCGGGAGTTTCCTGGGAGGGATCTGGCTTGGAGCTTGATGGTAGATATTTCAAAGGGATAAATAAATCACACACACACAGATACACACACACACACACACACATATATATATATATATATATATGTATATATATATATATATATATATATATATATATATATATATATATATATATATATATATATATATATATATAAAATACATTTATTTAAAAAAGTGGTATATACTCCTTCAGATGCCATTCATGCTTTCTGAACAGTAGTCAGCTCATTATTACAAAAGAGTGTTTTACTGAAATGCTTTGGAAACGTGAAATTACTGTAAACACTGAAAACACACATTGTTCAACCTATCAAGTCCAAATCAGCAATTGCAAGGACTTTCTGCAAACTACTGAATCCAATAACTGACAAAGTATGAATGGGGGTTGAGAATTTGTTTTATTTGTGTCGTGAGACATACTCCTCCTGCTGCCTTGATGTTCAACCCACAGCATTCTTTAAGAAAGTTTTGCCTGTCATAGCGTCTGACTCAGATAATAAACACGTCCCTTCTGTCAGGTGTTTTCCCCTAGTCCCTAAAAACAGCAATTATCAAACCACTGTTGAAAAATAACAATTTACACAAACTACTTCTGCAGAACTACAGGCCCATCTCAAACCTCCCCTTTATCAGTAAGATTATTGAAAAAGATGTGTTTAAACAATTAAACACAATCTTAACAACGACCAGCCGCATTGACGTTTTCCAGTCAGGTTTCCGTGCTCACCACAGTACAGAGATGGCCCTTATCAAGGTGTTTAATGACATCTATATTAATGCGGACTGTGGAAGAACCACAGTGCTGGTTCTATTGGACCTCAGTGCAGCATTCGATACTGTTGATCACAGGGGGGGTTCCGGTTTTCCACAAACCCGACTCACACTGCTTGTAGGTCAGCTGTGACTCCAGTTGTGGAAACAGCATTGGCGAGAACAGAAGTTCACATGGTCCTTTTTGTTGCTATCCCTCATAAATGATTAAATAACAGGCGTGATTTTCATTTTTTAGGGCAAAACTTGCTAGTTCATATAAAGTTCATATCACCTCATTCATATAGTAAATGTATGCACTAGTTTGATAAGTATTTAGTCGTCTGCTGCACTGCAATGCAAATCTATATGAATCAAAGTCAGTGGGTGACGCTCTCTAATAAGATGGAAATGGATAAAATGATTTTCTTTTTGTTTGTCGTGCATTATATAAAAAAAAAGTTTTATATTGACACCCCTCAGAAGCATATTTTGGCCTTTTATCTATTTATTAAAGCCTATTTAAAAAAATAAAAGATTCCTTTTATCAATACTCAACAGGAAGCTCTTTGTTGGCATTACAGCAGGTGAATCCTTCATGTCATTGCTGAGCAGCGTTTTACATGATTCCTATGGTATTTTGCTGACTTGATTTCAGTGAGGAGATCCAAATTCTTGAGGCTGGAAGGCCTCCCGACCATCTCCCTAATCTTCAGCTCCCCCTGCAGATACGCTATCAGATTTAAGTCAGGACTCTGGCTGGGCCGATCCAAAACGTTTTAAAATAACTTCAAAACCAGAAGAAACATGATGCCAAAATTTAGATCCCTTTAAATCTAAACATTTATCAAATGCAATATAAATGTATCTATTTTGCATTCTTAAAAAAAAAAAAAAAAAGCTTGGTTCTTTGTGATGTTAAATCCTGTCATGTTGTTACGTTTGTCCTGTAAACCAGCCGGGCAGGACATCCCACACCAAACGCTGATGCCTCTGGTTCCACAACACCGACTCAGTGCGAGGAAGTAAAACAAGTAAAGGCGAGGATCATGGAGCTGGGTCGTAATATATCTGTAGTCTATCTGATCATGGCTGCAGACTTCATGGCATCAACACCAGAGAAGCTTATTATCAGAGGAATGTTTAGCAGTAATCCTACTGTAAATGATTGGTCCTTAAAGCTCCTGAGAATACTGTTACTTTTTACATCTGCGTTATGCCCACATTTAATTTATGTCTTTACATAAACAAAAATCTCCCCCACAAGGTTTTTTTAAAGATAATATTGTACACACGGGATCGTTTTCAGAAACCTTTTCATCCACACAAACTCACACAAACTATTTGCAGCCTCTTGAGCTCCTCAGAAAGTGTTGTCGGTGCATTCATCTTGAGCGTTATGTCTTGATTTGTGTCTGTGTGTTATGTGTTCATTCTGAGCCGGTGTCTCACCAAAATTTCCTTATGGTTACATAATGACAATAAATAGCCTTGATTCTTAAATGGCCACTGAGCGCTGTTTCAGCAAGTGAAACGCATACGGGCCAGTGTACTGCAAAGCTAAAATGTTTAAAAGTGGACTTCAGAATTTTCTCAGTATCCTCCATGTTTAAACTATTTTCTGTGTGGAATGGCTGATTTTGTGACCTCCTTTAAGTCCCTTACCAGGTTTTTATAAACTGCTGTAATCTTCAGTACTCTTTGGATCTCACCTCGGTGTTTCCTCTCACTTCAGCAGTCAGAACCACACCAGCCTGAATGTCTCAGGCTTAACAAGAGCAAACTCATTCAGACCGCAGACAAAAAAGGTTTTTATCATTTGCACTCAATGTGATCTTAGCCACTTTTAGTGGGAATAAATATAGTGTCCTAATTTACTATATACAAGAAATAGCTTCTATTTTTTTTTTTTACTTTTTCTGTGAATCTTTTCAGTCTTCAATGATATAGTTTTCCATATCATTGAAATTGATACTATATTGAAATATGTGCATATGTTAGAAAAACACACCGGGTAACGGACGTCCTTATTTACTATGCATGACTGGGTGACAGAAGGAGTTATAGGAGCTTATTAAAAAATAACACAAAGCTAATTCTGTCCCAGCTTTTCCACCACATGTTCACATGACTCTGAAGTCGAGTCCAACAACAATATTTTCTGGTCACTTCGCTGGTTAAGCTGGTTCCTTTCACCCCTGTATTAGCGGGTATAAAAATAGCAGACGGGTTAGAGGGGGCCGCCTGTTCATGACCATCCCTCGCCACCCAGAGGGATGCTGGGAAAGCAGCAGGGAAGGCTGAAGCACAGTTTGCTTCTTATCCTTCTTCCATTTACTCCCCATCTTCTCTGATTGATCTCTGAAACCTTCACAGGCTTAAATCACATCAGTCAGCGGCTCCTCGTAGACAGGAAGGTCCTCAGATTTCACGTACCATAATTCTCCCGGATGGCTTCGGCTTTTAGAAGGTGCCACGTTCAATTTCAGTAATGCCTCGCGCTGCCGGTTCTTGATTTCTGGTATGAATTATAGTTGCAACGGATTGTTTTTGAGGTTTACAGCTCTGCACTGTTAAAGAACAGCTGACCCATCAACTAAGAGAGAAGAAGGGAATGAGAGACGAACAGAGCTGCCTGTGTTGGTGCCACTTCACCATCTTAGTGTTTGAGTGGCGGCCATGATGCACATTGTCTTATATCTTCAAGTTTAATTTTTTGATTAATAACGGAAGATTACTAAATATAGTATTTGCTTAAACACAACAACAACACAGGAACTGAATCTGAACCTACTGTTCTGTGCTGCGGTGTTAATTATTGCCTGTATTTAGCTTGATTTTGCTGGAAGAAAGGAAGGCTACGTTTTAAATGTCATGGTGTTCGAAGTTAAAGATTCATACTTTCCTTCGCTGAATCCTGAGCTTACACAGTAGAGGACCAAGTGTTGGGCAGAGCAATTTGAAACACAGCCTCATCTTATTGGAGATATTCAACGTTTTTCATTCACGCCTAAAGGTAGATCTGCTTTGAAGTGAAAATTAACAAAATATCTCCGAGCAAAATTGTACGAACCAAGGAATCAGAGATGGAAAGACACCCAGGCATCAGATCTACCACACGAGACGAGATCCCAGGTGCAGGCTATGCAAAGAGGCCCCAGAAACCATTTAGCATCTCACTAGTATCTCCTAGTGTAAAATACTAGGAGGGAAGGAATACATGGAACGCCAGAACCAAGAGGCTGGTGTAGTGTACAGAAACATCTGTTCAGAATACATAAGATCCTGTGGGACTTCCAGATACAAACAGACAAAATGGTAATGACCAACCAGACATTGTGATGATTGATAAGAAGCAGAGGACAGCCATTGTGATTGATGTGGCCATCCCGAGTGATTGAAACATCAGGAAAAAAGAGCACTACAAACTGGAGAAATACTAAGGGCTCAGGAAAGAACTAGAAAGAACAACAGTGGTGCCCGTGGTCAGCGGCACTGATCAGCTCCAACAGATACCTGGAGAAACATCAGACATCTCAGTCCAGTGGAGCATAATCTTAGGATCCTAAGAAGAACCCTCAAGCTCCCAGGCCTCTGTTAGAGGACCCAAGCTTGAGATATGGAGTACCACCCACCCTGCTCAGGAGCATGAGGGGAGGGTTAGAGAGCAGTCTTGTATACATTGGCCTTGATTATATGTATTTGGCCCTACACCCATTAATGCTCGTCAACAATGCCTGGAAAACCCAAAATATATGAATAGAAAATTAATGCTTTAAGTGTCAAAATTTGCTACCGAATAAATTATTGCTTTCACTGACATCTGCAATTGTGTAGCTGTTTTATTAGTGTTGTTGGTCTGTGACAGCCCTAAACTACAGTGACTGAGTGCAACAGTAACATTTCTGACAAACAGCTGCTTCTAACAGATGTTCAGTGTCAACTACGTCATATAAAAAAAGCTGCTGCTGGCATAAAAAGAACTGAGAGTGTCCCCTCATACGAGCGAGGCGTGGCAGAGCCTTTTCGGACAATTCCATGTGTAGATTTTTACTAAGAAAAGAATCAAAAAACCAGGGTTAGCCCAAACAACCCTGCTATGGAGCAGAGCTGTTTCACAGAGCAATTTGTTGTCAAAATTAGACTCAGGGTTAACGCTGAAATGGAAAAACCGGGGTATGCAGGAATTTACCCCGGAACATACTCTGGCTATCCACTAACCCGGCTTTTTGAAACGGGGCCTGGGTGTTCCTACACTAAAAACATCACAGCACTAGAAAATGGCCATTATTGCTGGGGCTTAGTTCCTTGCAGCTGGTATGAAGCGGTATTGCCATTCTGCTTCCAGTAGAATCTGCACCATTTAAAATGTGAATTTTCTGGAGTCCTGTAATGCTAGTGAGACAGAATCCAAACCAAATATGATGTTTATGATCAGTTTTAATGCAGTTTCTTTGTGTTGTGTTTAAAATGTTTTATAAGGATGCACAATCACCCGCTGTCAATCACAATCAGCCATTTTGACCCCGGTGTTGGTCAGTAAAATACCGATTTAAAAAGCAATTGTTTAAGGCATCAAAGCTGAAAGCATCTACTTTTAAGTTCAGTCTGTAAACACATCAACAGGCTTCATCTCCTAAGATGCTGTTTGTTCTGACCCGAGTAAAAAATCTGAGACCGTTGAAGGACACAGACATGGGGGGAATGTTGGAGCTCTTTTATATTGTGTCGCATTTAAAAGGGCTTCCTCTCTCCCTGAACCTGCAGCTCAACGTTCTCTCTTATGGTCAGAATTTGTTACACAAAAAGTAAATGGATGGTTGTAAAAAAAAAAATAAACAAAAAAAAGGTTGCATGTGTAAGAGAAAATCTGAACCAGCACATCAAATGATAAAGAAAACTGGGAGCTGAGACCAGATCAGTGCATCTCTGCTTTTTACTTACGATGAAACATTTAGCTGAACTGGGCTTCAACAAAAAGGCTTACATGTTACAGTTTGATTTATGCGTTTTAAAAATTCCTTATGATGGGTTCTGGTTTCATTGTTTTAACTTTTCCTCTCTGTTTCTTGGTTAAAGAACCTATGGTTTTTGAGGTATTTTTGAGGACTTTTGATGTCATCATGATTGCAATGAGTTAGCCTGATGGAGAAGTTTGACAAAAGTGTTGCTATGTAAAGTTTTTAGGTGTGACAGTTTGTAGGAGCTTGGGTTTTATCTTATGGGATGAATCCATCATTGTGTGTCATAGAGGTTTATATGAGCAGGCTTAACAGAAAGTCAGACACGTATAACTTTAATTTCTATATAACAACGTTCTCAATGTGGTGGTTTTTGGGTCATGATTCTATTTCTTTATACTTTAGCTCTTCTTGAAAATATTGAATATCTCAAATTAGAAATGTAATTTAAGTGATTCAACATGTATAACATATATATTACAAACTCTGATTGCTTGGCTTGAATTAAAGTTATTGTTTTTTTATTTCCTCCAAAAAATATTATTTATCGACTTTTTTTCTTGAAACCTTTAGAATCTCGATTTAATGTTTAATGGTTCTGGTTCGGAAAAGGGTGGATTACCCCTCTGGGTTGGCGTCAGACCCATGACTCGAGAGGAGGAGTGTAAGTGTTGTCTTGTTCAGCTGTGATGGAAGGATGGAAGGAGAGATGGTGAGATGGATTGGGGTTGCTCCGGTTGAAAAAGCTCTCAGTTTACCGTCTACGTTCCGACCCACACGATAGTCATGAGGTCTGGATCAGGACCGAAAGTACGAGATCCTGGATACAAACGGCTGAAATGTGCTCATCTTGATGGTGATTAGAGATCAATGACGTGCAGTCAGAGGAAGCAGGTTATTGGCCTCACATGTCATCATGGAAAAAAGAAAATATATAATAATGATAACGTAATATAAATTGTGAATCACTCAGTCATTTGTAATAAAAGTTCTTTTTTTTATCTGATTTCCTCATTTTTTATCATATTCTATTTAAAATCGCAGACTTTTCACTATTTTTCATGTAAATCCTCGGTGGCGCTTGATTGCGAAGCCGGTGAGGCCGCAGCGAGCTTGGCCTCCCCTGGCATTGCGCAATCCCATGTTAACTGCGCTGGCTTCCATTCTGTGAATGCATCTTCCTGTCTCTAGATGATAAATTCAATTGTTCAAATAGTTATGAACTGATTTTCCACAATTTAAATTCCACAATTGGATTACGGATTGTGTTTTGGTCATCAAACTGTGTGCAGGTAACATGTTTTCGTGCTGCTGTGCAATCATAAGGCAAAGAACGGGTTGTAGGTGAGGCCGGCAGTTCCTTGGCCTCTAGGCAGGGGAACCGCTCGTAATCCGGAAACTATAGAGTCACAGCAAATTATGGATGTATTATTAGCGAGTTTTGCTAAACAAGTAAAGCACTAAAAAGACTCTAAACATACAGCCGGAACAGGACTGATGAAAGAAGGCTTTCCTCCCTGGCTGTGAGCTCCACTGAGACTGAGAGACTTTTAAATCTGAACAAGATAAAGAGAACCTTTACCGGAAGTGACTGATATTTTTGTTCAAAAAGAGCGCCGCATGGACTTAATTTATAAGTAGAGGTAAGACAGCGATATTTATTCATGTTTTGTTTTTGTAATAAAATGTGCATAATGTGGGTTATAGTTTTTGAACATGTTACAAATGCAGAAATCCATCATACCTCATAAACTGTTACCAATCAAATGACAAATAATTTAGTATTATTTTTTTTCATCAAAGAATCAATATTTTTCTATGTCTCTTGGTGAATTTATTTGGCTCAATCAGTCTCCTTCAGCACTTTGCAATGAGTCTACTCTGTAGCGTGTTTATATTTGTAAATCTGACTCTGATGACGTCAGTGCCTCACCAGCTATGAACCCTACCACACGTCACTGTTAGAGATAGAGTGAGAAGCTCAAAGTAAAGCTGCTGCTTCTCCGCATCAAAAGGAGACAGTTAAGGTGTTCTGGACATCTGATCCGGATGCCACCTGAGCGTGTCCCTCCTAAGGTTTTCCCCTCTGGGAATAGATTCTGGGGAAGACCCAGAACTTTTTAAAGGGAGTATCAATCCTGTCTGGCCTGGGAACTCCTCTGGTTCCCCCAGAAACAGCTGGAGGATGTCACTGAGAGCAGGGATGTCTGGGTTTTTCCTTCTGGACCTGATCTCAGATAAGCAGAAGATGATGGATCGGTTTATTTTAGCAAATTGGAAGACAGAGAGAAGTGAAGAGTTTTTGTTTTCATTGTTAAAAACATAGAGATGTGACATTTTTCCAACAAATGCCACCAAAAAACAACGTGAGCATCTATTTGCTTCCAGAAACAGAGACATGGAATGAATTTAGCATTGCAGCAGATCAGCAGATGTTTGACATTTGATAAGTGCAGCGAGAAAGGTTCCTGCAGTTTCCACGCAGAGGTGGATTCAGGGCCCCCGTTTTCTAGCTGAACGGATAACTTCACGTGGATTTAATCTTCCAGGAAAGATGTCAAGTAAGCTTCGATCAGCTGATAGTGGAGCAAACGAACGTCTTGTTTTAGTATAATTATTCAGAGATGAGCTGGGAATCATCTGTAAATCCTCACTGCCACCCACTGGCTTTAAATATCAGATCATTTCCTGCAGCGAGTCAAAAATGGCCCCCAGCTGGCCCCAGTCCTTCCTCTTTTTCCACACAGGTTCGACCTCTGAATCCCCCCCTGCGTTGACAGAAAGCAGCTACGTCATGTATCCATTATTGCCACCGTTCCTCTGAGACTATTTGGCCTAAATGATGAATGGAGCCTTCCGAGTCAACAATGAGGTTTCGCTGAATCTCTCGGGCCAGCGGAGGAGTTCTTGGCATGCAGGAAGCACCTTTATGGTAACCTTTAACTGTAAAAACTGAACATTATTTAATGAAGTAAGCTGAATACTGCTCTGACATGAACAAAGACAGCAGAAACTGACTGTGTCCTCTTAGAGAGTGGGAAAAAAAAAGGCGCGTCTGCAGCTTACGTTTGTTAATGTCAGTGAAAAGTGTAACAGATATTCTAAAGCTCATCTCTGAGCCCGGGCTCTCGGCGCTGTCGGCTGCCTCTCTGCGTTTCTGCTTGATTAAAAAGCACCCAGGAGTTGGTAAGCGCGTGGTAGGTGTGAGTGCACGCCCTGACAGCTTAGCATACTGATTATTCAAGCCTCTTAGGCTAAGCCCCGGCACTCGAGTGATGAACGTCAGCTCCTCGCTCCCCCCCCCCCTGATTTCTCTACTTTTCTCGTTCTTAACGTGAGCGAGTGGGAAGCCGGTGACAGCTCGCAGAAACATGACCTGTTGTCTCCATGGGTGCTAGGATCGGTGACACGCTGATTCAGACACTGCCAGGACTTTATCTAAACGTACTGGAATCCAATCATTGTTGAGGCGGCTCCGCTTGTAGCACCGGCTGCTGCCACAAAAGCTTTGGATATCCTAAAACAGTGGCGTCCAAACTTTTGGTCCAGTGAGGCAGAACTGGCTAAATGAAATTACTCACAGGCTAAAAACAGTGTTTTTCATTAAAAAAAATGTGAAAATAACTTGCTCAAAATAAACTATATACGGTATTTGAATGAAACCAATTAAACGGTCCAATTCACCTACAAAGGGTTTTGTAAATATTTCTGATCCAAAAGACTAAAAGGGGCCTCGCACATTTGTGTTACTCATTATTATTTTGATCGATTATTTTCTATTTTGTTAGGGTTAGGGTTAATAATAGGATATGGGTCTTTTGATTTTCCTTAAAAGTGCTTTCAGTATCACTTCAAGTTTAATAAATGGGCGTTTTTAAGTCCGGGATGTTTGTGGTTCTATTTACCATAAAATCTAAATGAATGCCAAAAGTGTGGTTGATAAAATATTTAAGGAGATTATTTTTTGAGTGAAAATCTTGTCCTAATTTTTTTTTTTTAAATGTCCATCTGCATCAACAGCTTACGCTGCAGGGCCAAATTTGTATCCCTTATGATTTGGTGTCAGGGGCCATAAATGCCCCCCAGGCTGCTCGTTGGACAGCCTTGTCCAACAGCCCCGAGACAAAAACTTGGCTTTCTCTGCTGTTTAACAACAAAAGGTGTTGTGCAAAAGTTGGAAATCGGCTCCTAATTTCATTGTTTTCCTTCTAATTAGCCAGTCTGTGTTGTAAGGGTACACAGACTGGCTAATATATATGTATGTGTATATATATGTATGTGTGTATATATATATATATATATATATATATATATATATATATATATATATATATATATATATATATATATATATATCCCATACATATGAATGGGGTCATACATTTATAAAATACAATCATATAAAATGAAGCCATAGAAATACAACATTCAAAAATATTACTTGAAAGTTTGAACTGTTTCACAGAGAGCTTACCTTTCGCTAAGTGGGAAAAGTAGATCATCATCTACTGTATGCCAAATCCTCAGCACACAGTCCTTTTGAATCAGCCTTTTTTTTAGCTAATATCTCTTTTACTGATGATTTGGAAATTTTACATAGATTCAAATGAAGAAACTGGAACAGCAACACACAAGATCTAAGGTCAATTTAAGAAAACGGTTCTTGGGTTGATTTGTGTTGACTAAACACTGCTTCCTGCCCTGAGAACAGGAACTTGTGTAAGCCTGAGTTATTAGGTCAGAGCTCAGCTTTAAGTGGCTTTAGAAACAAAATATTCAAACCAGTAGTTAAAAAACAGCGAAGGTTCAAATGGCCGTCTGAAACCTGGAGCTGTTGATAAAAGGGTTAGAAACTTTCACACAGCACTGTACGTTATTCCCGTCTATTACCTCTCCATATGCACCACCCTGGCAGTAACTGCATTTCTGCATCACTGATCCTGTTTATATTATACTGGGAGAAATATTTTCCCAATTAATAACATTTATATTTCCACCTAAATACTGTCTGAGAATAAATAGAAATATTAACACTTTGCGAAACAACAAATTCCCCTTAGAAATATGCCAACCTTGACGGTAATGTTTGCTCTGCAGTGGGATTTTCCTTACGGGCGGAGCGAGCTCCGATCTGGCACGACGGGCCTCGGCTGCTACCGCTGAGCCCCAGCTGACCAACAGATTGGCCCCAGCTGGTGGTTGAGCCCAGAACACCAGACACTTGGGATGCTTCAGGATGCAGCTGATACGGTGGAAGCGTATACAACACAATGAGCCACCCTGAGCTAATTAACCAGTTCTCAATCCATTTTAAAACATAAGTATCGATAGTTTAAAAAAACATAACTTATCAAAGATGGGAGAGGGGAAAGGGGGAGGGTTAAGAATCTGTTAAGAATCTGTTTTTTTTTTTAGAAAACGGCTGAACATGGTGGTGTAGGGGTGCTGAAGCCTACATCCATTCATGATTAGATGTTTCTAGTATCTTTTTCCAGGGTTGAATAACAACAATGATTGTTATATAATTTCCTCTAATCCACACCGGGTCAGAATTACGCATGCAGCTTTCAGTAAATTCACACACCGTCAGTAATATTTGGGAAATTTTACCTAGACAGACAATTTTTGTGTTTCTGCTGCCATTCTTCCTGGATGTATGACTTCTCGACAGAATAGGTAGACTTTATTAAAACTGGCCTCTGACGTTATTCCGTTTCAAACATAAGAACTATTTTTAATAAAACAATAAAAAAAATAAGACAAAAATCTATACTTTTCCAATTGTAGAGTTAAATCCCTTGTCAGTGCAATAAGAATTGCCTGTATTTAGTTAGGTGTGGAAGTTAAAACACACAGGACCGCACAACATATGGTAAGTGAACAAACTAGGGTCTACCGGCTGAAAAAACAGCCTTTCCTGTTGCTCATCCTGAGCTACTTCTTTTGATGGCACCACAAATGGGCAGTTTTTGTAACTGCACAACATTTTCCAGGCAATGTGGTCTGCTTTAAAAACTGCAATATGAAGATGCACCAAACTAAATGCAGGTGTGAAATTTCCCCGCTCAATCGGACAGAGTCTGGGTGTGAAAACCCCCTAAGATTAGATTATTAAATAAATAAACAAGTACATAAAAAGGTGCAGTCCATTAGAAGGGTCCCTGGGAGGGACATATATTGTTAAACAGAGCAGAAAATGAAGGTTTATGAGCGTCGAGGGCCCTTTCTGCCTGAGGACCTGATTTAACCTTTTGCCTGATAGTAGGGGGTAGCAAACAGTGTTTGCCCATCCTTCTAACCACAGCAGGGTGGGTTTTATAGACATAGAATAGAATACAAATAACCTTTATTGTCACTCAGTGGGGACGTCAATGTGTCCCAAAAGAAAAGTGAAACGCAAAATGGAAGCTATAGAAAAATACATTATAGAAAAAGGGGACTGTACATTAATGCCATATATGCAACACAAAAAAGTACTGTATACCTATGTTAGAGATAGTATAATCAAACTAATTCCTGAGTAGGGTGATACTAAGAAATGTGCAGAAAACAGCACATAATATTCAGTTAAAAGAATGAAAAAGAAAGCAAAACTAACACAGATATAAACAACTCATTGAGTTTGTTGAGAGCAGTAATGGTTCAAAAGTCTAAAGTCTGAAACACAGCGGATCAGAATTAGCATCATAGCAATTAACTGTGGTTGAAATGAATTAGGCTGGGCAGAATGTTTACGGCTCTGAGTGACTGTGTCGGCGTTGTTCCAGCCAACATAGACCTCTGGTCTGTTTTGGTCGGAACTATTTGATGGGAAAGTAAAACACACCCGCTTTTGGGGAAAATGGAACAACAAAAAAAAAACTTCTGAACTGTAAGGTTTGTTCATACATAGGTTGGTCCCAGAAACACAGCTCAATAAATAATCAATTGAACATTTCAATGAACAGTGTACTTAAAACACAGTAGGAGATCTGAAGTTTAGGATATAGAGTGACAGATAATAAAGTGAAAAGCTATTTCTTTGAGCTTGTTAAGCAGCAACTGTGGTTGCTTGTTTATACAGGCATAATTTCCAGTATTTACCCTCGGGTGAATACTCGATGTCAGAAGTCCGGTGGTCTGTAGAGGGAACCTTTGTGCAGTCATTGTGTCAGCAAACAGTCAGTTCGGAGTGTGGAGGTTCGGACAAAAGCAGTGTGTCTCTTGACCTTAACAGCTGCTGGGAGGAAGGATCTTTGATGTTGCTCTTTGAGCACCTAGGATGCAGCAATCTGTCACTGAAGGAGCTCTCCAGCTCTGCAACAGCTTCATGCTTGAGGTAGGAGACACTGTCCAAAAGTAATGTTATTTTTACTAGAATCTGTCCGTCTCCCACCACCTGCACTGGGTAGAGAGGGTATCCTAGGATGTCAGCTAGCAGCTAACAATTCACTGTCGTTGCTGCAGAGCATCTCTTTGATGATGAAATGCCCAGTTTTGCACCATCTATCATTAACAAACACAGCCGGATCCCCTCTTGTCTTCTTGCCACCTCTCCTTGATACTTTCGACCAGGAGTAAATTATGTATACGGATGTGTCATTGATATTAAAAAGCTCTGGACCGTTTTTTCCCCTTTTGTTATGTTTGTATGACTCTGCTAAAGGTCATGGCAGTGGCCAAGACAGTAGCTTAACGTTGGCAGCTTTATCATTCCTGAAACAGTTAAGATGCCTGTTTGGGTTATTTGTCCCGCTGGAACATCCTGGTGGTTTCGGCTAGTCACCTCAAACTGCCCCAATCAGATGAAAGTCAATTGGTTGGAAGGTTTAGAACAACCCAGGAGGCACCAACTGATGCATGCCCAGAACTACGTGTTAGAGACGTTGAAACTTAAGAACAACCAGCTGGTGGTAGCATCATGCCATTGGGTGTTTCACTCACCGTCAGTACCGGTTTAATGCACAAAATGGATGGAAGAAGAGAAATTCATGTTTTTAAAATCAGACCAAATAGCAACAGAAATGTTCCAAAAAAATAATTAAAATCTCTAATTAAAATGACCTCCACATCAATGACGAGTGATACGACTGTATACTCTTTCTCATCTTCACGTCAGTCTCATTTGTCTGTTCGAAGGTAAAAAAAAAAAATATGACATATAAGTCATTGCTCTTTCCCTGACACACTTTTACCCAAAGCAGTTATTTATTTTTATTTTTAGACCTTTTTTTTCCTTGTGCAGCTCCAGAGGCATGTGCAGAAAAGGATGCTAAGTCAGCGGGAACACAGAGAAGTGAGCTTAAGCAGATGTTGGTGGGGGGAGGGACTTCAGGAGGTTGAGAAAACACTTCTATGGGTCTCTTTCCTGTGGCTTTTTCTAAAGGCAACGACGCTTGGAGAACTGGGGACAGCTCAAAAAATTGACATTTCAAATCCGGGTTCTGATTTTGCTTTAAATGAGCGGCCCAAATCATTAGTAAACTAATAAAATGTAAGCATGTGTTTGAGGCTTATTTTGGAACTGTATGAATACAAAAACACCTTGTTGTAAACTCTCTCTGTCTTGCTTGATTCCTTTTTCCACATTAAGGCGAAGGAAATGCTCTTAGTCCTCTCCCTCTATTATTCATTTAATGGACCTCTGAAACTGTGTCAGAGCCAGTGAGCAGTCTTCTACCTCCTGGTTTGCACTCCACCTTTTTTTTTTTATTTCTTTCTTTATGTTTCCGACCAGCAATCAGCAATAGCAGTGGTGCTATAACTGCCAGTGGCAGAAGATGAACCCTGCATACATGAACGTTGACACCGTGAGGTCAGCATTAATCGATCCTGTGCATGTTTTCGTATTTGTGGCACTGCTTTCTGGACGGAGCGGCTGAGAATTCCCATGTGGGCGAATCAGGAGTGGAAACAGATTATTGTTACAGATGTGCCATGTCTTTGCACTCAGGTTCGATTAAACTTATCATCTAATTCGCCTTTTTGGATACCAGGAGGATTTATTTGGCTTCACTACGTCACTAAGAGACCGCTTTGTTAAAACCACGGACACTACAGTCGTTTTACTTCCTTTTTGTAGAAAGTTTTAAACTTGGGACAGTACCTGTATATTCTTTACAAAATACCTAGATTACCTCCATACCATTGAGTTACTTTTTAGACCTTGGTAATAGGGAAGAGTATTTACTCTTAAATCATACCTTTATATTTTGCCTCCAAGTAGCCAGACTGTCGTTTAATATTTGTAATTGGTCTTTATCTGTAGTTTTTCAGACTTTCTGAAGTTCTGTCAAAGTTTTACTTTAGGCTTGAGTTGCTATTTCAACCAGGATCAGTCCAATTGCTGTTTTTATAATAATATGTTTGTATTTTTTTAGGCCACTAAACCAGAATATTGAGACCTGCAGCTGGAACAAAAACTATTGAACTAAAGTGATGAATCTGCATGGATTTAACAGAACAAGAGGTGCTTTATTATAAATAAGTGTTATGGCTCTCTTGCCATACAACGCATTTACATACACCAGCATGGACCACACATCTGAGAAAAAAATTAGAGGTTTTCAGGAATGTTCTGCTATCGGGCAAGTAGTAATTTTTCTGTCATGTCAGCTAATTAGTATTAGTAGTGTCAACGTCACTTGCTGTCCAGCGACATAGAGAAGGAAATGCTTTCTATGAGCATTATGACGATATTCGGGAAGACGGCGAAAGCGGAAACAGCAGATCAGTCATGCGAGGTAAATGTTTGCTGTCAGGATTTATTCAGCAAATGTGTTTCCATCTCATGTTTTTCCCTTTGACTCCTATTTGGAAAAGCTAGAAGAAATCACCTCAAGTGAGAAGTTTTTGTATTTTTTGTGGAAGTGAGGAGTTTTTTTTTTCCCGAAATTTGCAGTTTCCATTAACTTTTTATAACTCATCTACTCAAAACATCTACTCATTAAAAAACATTGATGGCAGCTATTGTCAGTTTTCACAAAACCTTGAAGACTGTTGTTGCTGCCAAGGATGGAGCAACCAGTTAATAATTTAGGGGTGATTCCATCTTCCACTTAGGTCCAGATTGGTTTGGATAGCCTTATGTTTCCTTAAAAGCTGAAATTTAGATTGCTGCGTAGCTTTTGTCTAATGTCGAAATCTATTTAATGATCTGAACAATAATATTTTGTACCTGCTTAATTCCAATAATGATTTATGTTCAGCGGCTATTTGGTGAGGATCACGGTACACTCTGATCAACACGGCTAATCCGCCAGTTTGATGGGGTCTCCCTGCACTCTATACATGGAGATGTTTTAAGTGATGAAGTGCCATAAATATTAATGAATATTTCTGCAAATGGACATTTTGCAGACATCATTGAACCATGTTACCTAAATACTAGCTTACAGTAAATCACGCATCTCTCAGGTTCCTTCCTGGATGAATTTTCAACCAATTGTTCCAGTATTTCCTCCAATATAAGCACAGCGTACTGTCGTGGTCAGCCTCCAGGAATGAACATGGGTAAACAAAAGAAAGTCAGCTGAAACCCAAAGAAAACCTCTGATTCTAAGAATGTCTGAAGGACTGATGATCAAAACCAGTTCCCGGGATTACAGGAAGGTCTGGATGCTTGGAAGTAAAACATGCACAGTGCTAAGTTTCCGTATGCATTCATGTGGGTGAAATGTGGAAAACTAGAGACTCTCAGACTGAGGAGGCTTTTAAAACCCGCAGCTTGTTTGGGATTAAACGTTTAAAAGCTGGAACATCAAAGAGTTTTCGTTTTTTTGGTGTCGTCCTCGTGTCAGCAAAAGGCTCTTTGTGGGGAGAGCGCTAGGATGTCAAATGCTGCTTAACAGAACAGGATATAAGGCTTCCCCTGACACACACACACACACACACACACACACACACACACACACACACACACACTACAAACGTAACACAAACCCACACAAATTACAGCTACACTTCCATGTTCCCCTAGATTACAGTCTGTAGAAAGGTAATTCTTCACCTCTGCGGTATAGAGCCCAATTCATCTGAATGTGCATGGCTGTCACAAATGTCCAGATGTCTTCAAGGCCACAAACATAATAAAAATATGAGGCATGAAGGACTCAGATATCAGATTATTTTAGCCTTTTTGCAACAAGGTTCCTGGGATTGCCGCCAAATGTCCTCAAGACTTTGTGGTTATGCCTGAAAGAGGAAGTCCAGTCTGGAAACTGTGAACTCATGGGTGCACGACCGCATGAGGCACAAGGATAATGCAGAACCAAAAACAGTGATTAGGGTAACTAAATGTAACTCTTTCATGCACTGACCTATATGCTGTGCCCTTCATAATTACTGCTCCCTCTCGTAAAGACACGGTAAAAGCCTTAAAATTAAGTATTTTCTTTTTATTGCACTAGCATCTCACACTGAAAAGATAAAAAAAAAAAATCTTACCTTGAATTTCAGGAAATGTATTCACTGTAACAAAATCTCAGGTTAAGAAACAATATGGAAAAGTCACCAGTGCAACAGGATGATCCTTTCCTCCTTGTACAACCTTTCCAGATGTTTCAGAGTCAGATTTATTGTTGTGTTCAGCTCAGTCCAGGAGCTGCTTGATTTCCTGATGTGTGAAGATCAACATGCCAGTGCCTTGTCATCATGGTCTTCTTTAGAGCTAGTGGTGCGATGAGTGTCCTTGTTTGTCAGGTGTTGATGGTTGAAAAGCAGTTTGAGTCAACATGGCGCCATCTTTGGTTCCTTTCAGAGCCAACCATCTGACCAAACATCCTGTCTGGACAAACATAGCGCTGGGATTAATGCGCTAGCTCCGAATTAATGTCTGTTACTGGTCTCCGAAACTAACAAGGAGCGAGCACTCACACTGGCGTTAGATCAGCGTATTGTGATGATTGGCATGTGGGACAACCAATAGATGGAAGGGGATCTCCCCAGAACTCCAAGCCAACAAAAGACTGTCCGCTATACCTTTAATGTTGTAGCTTAGGTCAAACAAAACCATGACTTTCCTGAGGATGAGCAGAGCTTTATGGTAAACATTTGTGTTTACCAAGCATTAAGTCATTAAACACCTAAAGAAGAGCCGAACTGGTCTGCACCGAGTTCCAGATTGCAAATCAACCATAGTTTACGTCAAATTAACTTCATTTGAAAAATAATTGTCCCTTTGACTGTTTTAATGGTGACAGTTTCATTTTCTATAGTAATGAGCGTGACCTTTTGGCTTAATAAGAGGCCTTTTACACATGGATTAACTGACCTTTAACCACTGAGAAAGTCAAGTCACATTTATTTGTAAAGCACATTTCAGCAGCAAGACAGTTTAAAGTGCTTTATGTGATAAAAACATAAATAAAACATCAAACACGTTGAAATAGTCACCGGCTGTGAGACCAGTAACAGACATTAAATTGTAATCATCAATACAAATCAATATGTTGGTCAGTGTTCCTCTTATTATGGCTGAAAGCAGCTCTAAACAGGAGGTTTTCAGTTTTGGTTCAAAGGAACTCAGAGTTTTGGCTGATTTGCAGTTTTCTGGAAGTTTGTTCCAGATTTGTGAAGCTCAGGAACTAAATGCTGCTTTTCCGTGTCTGGTTCTGGTTCTGGTTCTGGGTGTGCAGAGTAGACCAGAACCAGCAGATCTGAGTGGTTGATACAGCACACACCTTCTTAATTAGAGGTTCCATTCCAAAAATAAAATATGCATTAAAAATGGTTCACTTAGAAAAATATGGCACTAGTTGTGCACCAGCAATTTAAAAAATTCTTAACACAGGATCTTTTTCTATACTTTTTATTACCTACATTGAATGATTAAAAAAAAAACACTATACATCAACATACACTGCAGTTATGAAAGATATATTTTTTTTGTATAATTGTGCGAAAAGGATGACCATGGGGGGAGCTGTGCAGGGGATCGTTGACTCGCTTGCTCTGAGCTGCTAGACTTCTTTCTAAACTTGTCTCTTGAGGCTTGTCTGGTCATTTTATGGCCTATTAGATTTTTTATGTTTGATACCTAATAATAGGCTTTCTAATGCTTCCTCTCCAACATCTGTGTGAAAACTTTTCATGGCAGGTTCATCTGAACACAGCAGTAGATAATTGAAAAGTTAATTGTTTTCAGTAATTCAATTTAAAAAACATACCTTTTATACTATATAGATGCATCACTTTCTGCAATATATTTCAAGTGTTTATTTCTGTTAATATTCAATCAGCAATAAAACCATGTATTTGGCACAGAAACATAATGTTATGACCTCCACAATCATTGTGAGGACCTCTGACAGCGGTTCCACCACTCCGCATTGCTAAAGAACCTGTCTGTTCACAGATTACTCTCTAGTCTAAACAATCATGAATGGGAAGTTGAGTGGAAGGAAAAAGTGTGTGTGTAAAAAAACGTGGATCTGCTGCTTTGAGAGGACAGGGTTATTTAAGAGTTTCTGGCCGGTCTGGACTTTAGCTGGAGCTTTAAAAGCCGCCTCACTGAGGTGCATCCAGGACACCGTCTGCAACGGTCACACCCCTGGTGTTTAGCTGCTCTATAAGGACAGAACCGACTTACCTGGGCTACAGAGAACCATTACTGCGGCACACTGGTTCAAAGTCTTCTTCTAAGATGGAAGTAAAGGCCGCATTTCATTGGGAAATCAAAAACTGGAGGAAAACTGAAGAGGTAGCGAATCTGAGCTGAGGTCCAGTGTCCACTGCTGGTGCTGCTGGTGCTAGACCAGTATGTTTCATCAGGTCCAAAGGCAACACAGTCTGCCCCCCCCCCCCCCCCCATAATCTATTGCTAAATTCTGGGTTTTTATTCGCTGTTAGCAAAACTCACCAAAATAGACAGACTCTTTCAATCTGTGTGGAGTAAAGCTGTTTAGAAACAGAAATTTCCCTTTTTTTATCCAATTCCTAAAATAAATGACGTTTTTAAATGATAATCTAACTAACAGAGATGCTCAGGTCAGTGACAAACAAGCGCTGTGTTGTCTGATCACATTAAATTGACTTTAGTTTGGATAAAAGCACACAGATCCAAACCAGCGAGAGCCGCCATGACTCCATCCGTCCGTTTGGTGCTTTTTGTTTCCAGCGGTGTCAGATGAACCAGGACCAGAAGAAGAGACGCTAACTTCCTCCGTCCTCTCACCAGGTCCAGCTCAGGAACTCAGACCTTTCGATTTTTCTGACTAAACAGAAGCGGATTCCCACAACGAGCCTGTTTCAGCCGTCCCCTGCATCAGAGCGCCATATTACTACAAAGTCAGCCAAATATTTTCCATGCATCATGAGAGGGCCTCCTCCTCTTCCTCCTCCTCCTCCTCCTCTGTGGTTATTGCACAGCTGGTTTTCCCCTGACTAGTACACATTTTTTTGCAGACGAAAAGAGCTGGCTTTAACAAATCTGATAAATGACTGGTTGCAAACTGCAGACCAGTCATTTCTTTCGGACAGGAAGTATTAACTGATTTTCTCCTGTACATTAAGATGCATTACCGCTTGATTTCGCTATAAGATGCTAAATTAGAAGTGTAACAATGCCTCAGCGTTCGCCAGAGGATTATTACCAGCTTGGAACCAGCTGCTCGGGTCGCCTTCAAGCCAACATATGAACATGCTCTTATAGGAGAAGTGACTTCAAGTTTATTTTCAGTTTATTTAACTAAAACAACACCTCTATAGGGTTAGTTTTAGGGGTAAACGTTTAATAAAATCTAATTCATCAGAGAAATTCAGTAGATGGTTGGTTGTTGCTCAGAGCCATGACCCAGTTCACCCACAGAGTAATTTATAAAACAGTTTTTGATTGGTCAAGCTTCTTTGGAGTTCTTAGTACCTGAGGTGGTACGAGTAATTTATTAACTTTCATTTCATAAAAGCATCAAACTTAGTTTTTATGAGTCTTAAATAATGTTTCTGGATCTTTTCATGCGGTTAAATTTTGATGCCAGTGGTTGATTTTCCACTTTTCGCTCTTTCCACATAAAAGCCTTTAAAAATACGTTGTCTTCTTTATTGCAGCACCAGCAGTGGCTCACATATACCAGAGATTTTGTAATGAATCTCTACATTTATTAAACTCCAAGTAAATATTTGATTTCGGCTTTTGATTTGTTTCTATATCTGGGTCTCTAGAAACTTTTATTTTCCAATTCATTGTTTTCCATTTTAAATATGACAGGAGGCAGAGGGATTTTTTTTTTTTTTTGCTAGGCTACTTCTCAACATGGAAAATATTATAAAACATGGCATTCAGGTAAGGGAGCCATTTGTGGCGCAAACATTTTTGACTTGACAATTTTGGCCTGCATCACCAAAAGTTTGGACACCACTGACAACGACGGTAGTAAAAGAGACTCGGGGCGTTCCAGATGGGCCAGAAATGCAGGATGGGTTCATCCGTCTGCACACATGATTACGTTGACCTGCAGGGGTTATGTGTGCTTAGCCAATGGATGTATGGATTGTGAGGATAAGAAATAATTAATTATTAAGATTAAATCTTGATTTTGCAACATTTGAATAAAATACCTACACTAGAGCTCCAAAATGATGTTGACAGAAGACCAGATGACCTATGATGATGATCACACATCGACCTGCAATGTGTTCTATAATTTTCCTCAAAACATTGAGGGAGCAAAAGTGTTTTTTGTTCTCTAAAACTGTGAGTTGGCAAACATTAAAGAAGTTTTACGACATTCAGGATTCACTGTCAACACGCTCAGAGGATTGTCATGATTTCAGCCCATCAAGCTGGCTTCACATGGTAAATAGATTGAATTCATGTAGCTCCTCTCTAGTCAGACTGAGCGCCCAAAGCACTTTACACTAAAACCATTCAAGCACTTACGCCTTATTTTCTTTTGTTGGGTTCCCCTAATGTAAAGTTTGAGTCTGCTTAAATAATTGAACGATACTTCCCCCACTGTGTTTGTCAGGAGATGATGCCAAATGTTGCTGGACGTGATCAAAGGAGAAAAATAGATATGGTTTATGTTGTAGCAAGACGTGATTAGGTGGCTCTAATGAAGGTAATTTACAGGTATATGCAGTTATCATTACCATGCAGGAGAGTGTAGCCAGGTGTGTTGCATACAGTCTGCAGAGACGCAGCACAGTGGATGTTTGCATGAAGCCAGCAGAAAGCAAACGCCCGCTCAGTCCGTTCAGCAGACAGTCTGCGTGATGAGGCGAACGTCTCTGCTCATAAATACGTCCGCACCCCAGATTTACGGCTGGCAATTCCATCTCCAGTGGAAGCCGGCTCGATTGCTTTCTGCGCCTCTCCTGCAACTCATGCAGGAAGGCAACACAAAGCACTCCGTTCGCACATCCGCACGCAGGGACGGCACAAAGGAGGACGGTTGCTCATGGCGTTGTGTTTATTCCCTGCGTAGACATCCTGCAGCTGCATGGGTTTGGGTTTTCATTAGCTGAGAGCAGAAATACAATGCACAGCTGATCTATGTGGGAGAGCTCTACAGTACCAAAGATCAGGGGTGCCGCCAAGAATTATGACAAATAAAAACCTAAATCATCCCAAAAGCTCACATTTATATATGTAAATTGTCTTTTTAGGTCCTAACTTCCCCCCCTTTATGGCCGCCCTGCCAAAGATGATCAAGTGTTTGCTCATTGAAGGAAGAACACCTGCTGGACCTTTAAATCAGTTCTCAGGAGGTTCTGATTCCAACAACAGACATGATGAAAGGCCGGCCCACTCTATCAATCATCTTCTGTCTGATTAAATAGACGGAGGATTGACTCAGATTTATTTAAACTGGACGTGTTTTAATTAAAGAACAGGAAAGGCTTTCGTTTTTAACCCAGACATTTTACATCGTAACATTTAAATTACTGTAATTATGAGTGTGTCTTTATGGAAACGTTAATATTCTTTGTTTCAGTCATAAACTGGTTTATTTTCCTGTCATGGGTAACTCTGGGTAGCTCTGAATGTATGTCAGGAGATCAGATGCTGTAGGTTGTTTTTTATTGGGAATACATTTACAGAATCAGAAACATTCAATCCGTCATTAAGGAAAATGTTGTGATATTAATTTGAAACCAACAGTTGGAGATGAAGGAAACGGCTCCAACTAATTTCTGGGTTTCTGGTCACTGGAGGAAGAGATTGACTGTAGAGAATCTATTCTTCCTCCCTGCTTCCCTGCTTCCCTCCTTAGTTCATTGTTTCCTTCCTTCCTTCCCTCTGTCCCTTTGCTTCCTATCTTTTCTGATCTGTTCTTTCTCTTTCTTCCTTTTTTGATTTATTTCATTCCTTCTTTCCTTTCCTCAGCATTTTAATCCTTTATCCATTTATTTCCTTTCTTCCTCCATTCTCTTCTTTCTTTTTCATTCCTTCCTTCCCTCCTTTCTTCATTGATTTCTTTCCTTCCTCTTGTTTCATTTCCCTCCTTTTCTTTATTCCTTCTTTTTCCTCTTACCTCCTAGGTTACTTCCTACCCTTCAGTCCTTTCCTTTTTTCCTGTGCTGCTTCTCACCTCCATCACTTTCTTTCTTTTTTCCCTTCGTGATTTCATCCCCCTCTTTCTTCTGTCCCTTCTTTCTTAAAGAAGTCTATTTGAGCCTTTCTTTCCTTCTTTCTTTCTTAGGAGTAAGAATGTTAATTATTTTCTTCCGCCCCTGAACTCTTCCTTCTTTCTCTCTTTTTTTATCCTACCTGTTTTATTTTACCTGTCCTTATTTTGTTCTCCTCCACATCTTTTCATGCAGAAGAACTGAAAGCATCCTCTAAATAGTTTAAAAAAGTCTGACTTATTGTCGCTGCTGCATTAACAGCCTGGTCAACGTTCTTGACCAGGCTGTTAATGGCCTGTAAGGCCTTTAGCAGGCTGTTGTCAAAGCTGGACCTCTGCAGTCACCCCCACACCTGACTCCCCAGCCTCTTAAATCTGATAACTTCTGACTATAGGTGATGCTTGGACCAAAGATGGATCAGTAAACCCTTTCTCACCAGAACAGAAGGAGATCAGAGGATTTATCACCGTGAGGAACTGAGCTCCACCCTCTGGGAACTATTGGACTCATTGTGTTTAAATCAGGATAATTTTAGTGTCTAGTTCCCTGTGATGACTCCGTGTCATCTGAAACTGTTTCAGTAAACTCAGTCAGATATTACCAAACTAAAATTCACCTGTTTCAACAGTTTTACTTATATTGCCGCCATCTGATCCTACCTTAAAATGATCTTTGCAACACCAGAAGTCTGGGAACGTGAAGATAGCGCAGGTTCAGCGCGCTGAATTGCCCATGAAGGGAAAAGGCAGACTTTGTGTGCCCTGTAAGGGTTGTGTAACACATCAGTTGTGCTGTTAGCCTGATGCTCATTCAGCGTCAGCATTCAGCGGAAAAAAGCTCTGAGGCAGAAATCCTTGAAATGCTTCAGTTAAGATGCACACTCTCCACTAAACTAATCCCTGCACACAAACGACGAGGCCTAGTCATCTTCCTCACAATGACTTCAAAGCGAAGCGTTCGCCGGGACTCGGACTGTGAATGATGGAGCATCTGTGCGAGTTTGTCTCGCCGGCTGTCAGAGTTAACCAAACAAGCAGTTTCAGTGAGGAGCATTTAGTGAAATGCTCACCGGGGCCAGCTAAGCTCCTGATAGAGACCACTTAAGTGCTGCGCAGACTCTCTGGAGTGTGTTTGTTGGAATAAGCATTTCCTCGGACGTTTTGCCAGCCTGCACTGTGTGTTTGCGTTTCCCCACAAATATATCGGTGTTGTGATTGCATGCTCGGTCGTATGCTAAAGGTTTTCTCTGTGTGTAAGCACAAAAGGGTAAAACATCTGTTTTTCTTAGAATGTCGTAGCTGAATGCTGGGGTTGAATGCTGTAATGCCTCAGGCTAAAGAAATAATAAAAAAAAAGACGTATTAAATCATTTATGTTAGCAGTTGCTCCAATTTAGTGTGTTTTTCATTTTATTGTCAGCGTGTTTCATCAAAGCTTGTACACTACGAGCCTGATTTTCAGAGATTCTAAATAAAGAGAGCTAAATTGCGTGAGGCATAAAATAAACTGTGCGTACCAGGAGTGGCCGTGTTGCACCTGATCTTCCAGGATTGCGTCTCCAGTGGACAAGACAGATTTAATACAGATTGGTCAAAAAATGTCCTATATAAGGAAACCCAGCAGGTTGCATCAAGTCTCTCCAAGCAGCATTCACTCCTCCTGAAAGAGCGTAGAGCCACAGTGGACAGTCGTCTGCATTGTTGATGGCTTTGCAGCAATCCCTCATACTGAGCATGCATGAAGCGACAGTGGAGAGGAAAACTCCCCTTTAACAGGGAGGAGAACCTCCAGCAGAACCAGAACCAGGCTCAGTGTGAACGCTCATCTGCCTCCACCCACTGGGGCTTAGAGAAGACAGAGCAGAGACACAGAAAGCACAGAAGCTCACATTGACCCACTAATAATTTCTACGTTTCATATACGGGACAAAAACGCACATGGTTGGTACGAGTCAAATCTGACCTACAGCCTTCTGAAAATGAACTACAAAAAAAAAAAAAGTTAGACAAATGTAGAGAACAGCTGAAGCTCTCATTACACGAGCCATAACATACGAAGGTGCATACATTCGCATGTGTCGTGATGTCACTGTAAATAGGACCTTAAACGGTGCTTAGCTACTACTTACAGGGTGGGGTGCTCTTTAGAGGCTACTAGAGACTACTTTACCAGAACGTAGGCTTTCCTAAAACCTACACGGTGCGTTCCCTGAACATGGATGTATAAATCCATGTTCAGGAAGGAGGCACCTTCCCAGAATGTAGGAGGTACGTTCCCTAAACATCAAGTGTACTCTCTGGGTACACAGAGTATTTGTAGGGTACTGAGTACTGCTGAGGTTACACAGGCTTCTCTGAGTTTACAGTTAACACTTGGCTGGTGTCTGAATTAAGTAGCACTTCATGATACCTAAAGGGCACTTTGCCATTATTATTTATTGTTAATCACAGGGTAGTTTCTTGGAAATCATGACTTGGACTTTAATTATGCTTTAATTTTAACAGTTACAGTAATAGAGGATTGATTTATTGTTATAGATACCAAATGTAATAACAGCAGTGCTGACTAATAAAATCTCACATCGCATAAACATCTGCAGATCATGGGAAACCAAACGTTATTCCTCCAGGAAGAAAAGCTGAAATGTATATTTCTGCTGATAATAAATAAAGCTAGCTCAGTTGTGCTGAGACAACGCCTCAGTAAACTGTCTAGAAAATTCTGTTAAATTAAGAATTTCAGGTTTGGCAATTCTCAAATCCTGAACTTTAGTCCAGATACATGTGAGATTTATGTTTCTTTGTCTCAAATCTCAAATACATAATTACAGCCCCTGTTCACTCACAAGTTATTTAAATTTGTATAAAAAAACAAGCAGACAGGGATTTGATAGCAGGACAATGAGATTTTACCTCCTCTCATCAAGCATATTTTAAATCGCCAGTGAACAACTGATGCAAAGATCTTTATGTTGTGTAATAGATTTCTAAACTGTACCAAAGATTTTTACTGAAGTTAAATGGCAGATTTTTTCTGGTGGATGTTTTAAAGATGTAGCTGCAGTTTTCATTTGGAGCGTTAACCTGCACTTTTCTCTTTAGTTTTTGCTTCATCTTTTCTCTATGTTAATCAGAAGACAGGGTTTTTAAAGGGTTATTGAAAGGTTAAAAGTTTTTATCAAAAAAGATGAACGTTCCAGGTGATTTGGTCGTTTCGTTTTTTTTAAATTCAGGCCTATTCTCCCATTCCTCACCCAACATATCCTGTTTCTGAGAGGAGGAGGAAAAGAGCTGGAGCGAGATGAATTTATAATCAGGGTTGGGTGAGTCCTTCAGCAGCCGGGGTCAGCGCTCTAATCTGAGGAAGTGGAGACATTGTGAGGATGTTTAATGAGAGGATAAGAGCAACAGGGAGGGCTGGGGAATTAGCCTTTTTAGATATCATTAAACATTAATACCGTCAGGGGACCGGAGCTCACTGGGGTCCTTTCATTGACTTTCATGCTGGGTGCTAATAGAGTTTCACCTCCGGGGACCTCAGCGCCCCTCACCCATCCCCCCCGACACACAGCAGAGGCAAAAAAGAAAGAGAAATCAGATCATCTCCCCGCTTCTGAGGATGAGATTATTCAGCCGGTGTGTTCATTTAGATCATTTAAGGTCACACACTTGGGCTTAATCCCTTTTCTTCCCCCTACAATACAACCATTTAAAAGTATTAAAACTCTTAGACAGAGTGCCTAATTCTACTCAGAGCTGAATTCAAGGAAGAGAAAGAAAAATAGTTCCCTGTGGCGTGATGTAGAGGTGGTCTCCAGTCCGTCACAGAGACAAACGAGTCAGGCAGCGATTAACACACTGCAAAAACGGAACTAAAAATAACTAAAATTTCTTGAAATGAGTGCATGTATCCTTGATTTGAGCAGGTAAATAAGATGATCCGCCAATGGAATAAGATTTATGCACTTAAATTAGGAATAACTCATCTCCATCATCTTATTTCAAGTGCAGTATATCTAATTATCTTATTTTAGGGGTCAAAATACTCATTCTATTGGCAGCTAATCTTATTTACCAGCTCAAATTAAGGACAAACGCACTAATTTAAAGAATTTTTTACTTATTTTTAGTTCTGTTTTTGCAGTGCAGATTCTCCCCGGCGACTTCAACAGCCTCTGGTTTGCCTGACCTGCATTTGTCTGGATGCCACAGGAAGCTGGAGTACCCGGGGAGAAACCGCTGAGCCGCAGGGAAAGCACAGAAAATCCACACACATACAGAATTTAAACCGAGAAACATCTGAAGAGTTAAAACCTTCACGGTGATCAATAGGAGACTCAGATGCTGCAAAGAGAACCCGGTCAGAACCAGAAACATGCAGACGGCGCCATCTGGAGGTCAAAGTGTCATGAAATGGTTCTGCTTCACAGAATGTGTTTATTCCTTAAGCAAACTTATAGTTTTCAAATAAGAAGCTGAGAAATGTGTCATCAGGTCAGACCTACATTAAATAACTTGGATGTTCTCTAGTCAATCAGTCACAATGTAAAACACGCCAGCTTTCCAGGAGGCTTAGTCAGCGCTTTAAAAGAAGGACGCAGAGGTTTCTGTGTAACACTTCAGTCAGTAGCAACATTTCTGAATTTACTCACGACTGATTCAAACTCAAGAAATAACACAAATGGAAACAAGCTGAACAAAAGGAGGAACGCTATTTCTAATCCACAAATTAGCGATTAAAGAAAGAAAAAGTGACATAGAAAGAAACACTGATTTAAACTGATAAGAATGATGAAAGAATGATAATATTTAACTTTAAATCTGGGAGAAAATAGGGGAAGAAGAAGCTTAAACTGTGACATGGGTACACCTGTGGACCCGTCACTTCAGACACAGGAAGTCTCATTGGTGTTGAGCCCACTGATTGGTCAGGCAGAAGACGGTCGGCCAATCAGACGCAGACTTGGAGGAGAGTCTGACTTACAGGCACAGCCAAGAATCAAAACATTAAATCAGTCAATATCTAAATATCTCAAGATTTAAACTTAATCATGCATTTATTTAATACGTTTTCTGAGTTTCTGAAGAAACTGTCGCCTTTAAAGGGTCTCTTGTACAACTTGTAAAATTTATTGTCAGGTATTTAGATAAATGACTGACAGCAACAACCCAGAAAACTCATATAGACTTGTCAGGTTTTTAATTTCTGGGTCGCCAGCTGTCTGCATATGTTTGCTTTGAATTTAAGGTTCTAGGAGAACGTTTAAAGGGACCTGCAGGAAGACGGTTCTCTGGGTTAATGTTCACATCCCAGATAATAACGCCTTGTTTTAAGTTACAGAAATAATTATTTACTAAACATTTCTCATTACCCAGAGGTTCATCACACATCGCTAAAATTTTCTGGGTTTTAACAAACAGGTTGGCCGACCCTTTGATGGGTGAAGTTCTCCTCTCTAGATCTCACCAGGAGTCTTTCATTAATACAGAAATGTTGTGTTTACAATAATCCCAAATTAGCTGCAGCATGTCAAGTTGTGTCCAATGGGACAAATTATTAAACTTACAGACAAGAAGGGAAAAAAAGATACAACCCTGATTTTATTCAGGATTTCCACAAATCTTCCATTTAAAACTTATACATTCTTCTAGCTTCAAAACTTCATTATTGTACATTACATAAATATTATTTAAACCACAGGGGGCAGTTAGTTAGATTTTTCTATTTGTAAATATAAAATAATATTTTATTACTTTGACTTGCAAAGAAACCGAACCTTTACCCTTAACTGGATTGTGTTCTTTATTTTCTTGTGAAATGTTTTTAAACTCTTCTGTGAATTTTTTGTGAGTGCAGAAATTTCACATTTAGGATTGTATTTAAGTTTATATTTTACCTCTTTCAGAGTGGTCATTAATAACAGACTTATTGTTTCAAGTTTTCTCTTCATTTGAATCCTATATTATCAAGGAGAAAGTGTGTAATTCACAATAATCTCCAGCAGAGGGCAGTATGTGCTAACAGGACGTTTTCAGAAGTGCTGTCTGTCTAATTCTCAGGCTGGTAATCTGTTAGAATAATACAGCTAATTGTGTTTTAGGCTTGCTCTGAGGTAGAGGGCGCTGCTGCTGCACAGAACTGCAGTCAAGGGAACTTTGTGATTAATAAACTCCTATCTTTTTCAGGTTTTCCTTTGTGGTTCTCGTTTGGAGTGTCGACTGCTAGGATTTCAGCTTCACACAGTAAGAAACATCAGCAAATTTCCACTGATGAACCATTAAATGGTCCAGTTTGAGCGCCTTTAAAAGAATAAACCCTTTGAGGGTTCAGTTCAGGCTGCGTGGCTCTGTAGAAACGTCTTCTAACATCAGCTGCATGATGTGCTTTGAAATATTCAGCAATACCCTCAGAGCCTCGTTAACGCACAATTTTTCTTTTCTGTCTCTAACAGATCCTCAGAGCCTAGCTGCCAGGAGTAATTTGGTCTAAAGACACCTCGGCTGAACGTGTGCAGCGAAGTAAATTGTGCATAGAAAAAGTACGTTTTGCCAAGTTTCTCAAACTCCCTGTCCTCCGTTCAGCCTCGGTCACAGTTTAGTTTAGAGGTTAAGTTTTAATCTCATCAAATAGACGACAAAAAATGCTGTTTTCATGATCTGGGGAAAAGATCTGTGAAAAATAAAAGGTTTGTAATGAATGCATTCAGTGTAGAAATCTTGATTAAGATCTTAACAGAACGCTTTACATGGTGGGACACAGAATGCAGCGATGGCACAACCACCAAAAAACGGCAGATACGAGCTTTGGGAGATGAGCGGATGGTGGTTTACCTGTTATGAGTCATGTGCTGCAGATCAGACGCTCTGATCATCGTTAGTGTGAGCAACTTTAGCAGGACTTCTGTCAGTTTATAGGCTCGTGTTGACGCAACGCCAAGGTGGAAGGAGATCAGCAATGACCTTAGAGAAGAAACATTTGCTGCTCATCAATGTGGGAATTTAGGATTGTGCAGAGAGGAAGATTATTCCCAAGAGGACAAACATCTCCAGGTGTGGACGTCTCAACGGATTCAGCCGAAATGTCAGAGCGGGAAGCTCAAAAGAGCTCCACCTCAGACTGTAGAGGCCTCAGTTGGCTACATTTTGGCTGGTTGGTAGGGTTAAAGGAGAAATGCATCTTCTCTCTAAAAGAAATATGGCAGCAGGACATATTTATGCAAAGCTTTGTGTAAGGACTTCTCTGTTTGTCACAGTTAAATGTGAGACTTTTGGGTCCAGACTGAGCCATCAGCGGCAAAAGGATCCCAAACACAGCAGCAAATCCACAACGGAACGGCTGACAAAGAAAATAATCAAGGTGTGGCCTAGTCAAAGCCCAGACTGGAACATGGTTGAAATGCTGCGTTTGAAGCCTCAGAGAGCCACACAGAAACAAATGTATGAGAACCTAAAAAAAACTGGAGCAATGCCGGAATGGATGGTCGACAAATCCTGCTCCACAACGATGTGAGAGAGGATGAAGTCAGACTTTAAGCCGAAGCTGAGCTCTGCTGCTCCTGAAGCCGGGTCTACAAGCTGATCAGCACGCTGGTCCAACTCCAAGACACTGAAACCCGTGTGGCTTGGATTTAAGTAACATCTTCAAAGTTTAAACACGGCCTCCTGGTAGTGCTGGTAATTGCTCATGGAAACACTAAATTGTTTCCATCTCATCCAGCTCTTTATGCATGACTGCAGACAAAGGCCTGATCCGTCTGTCCATCATCGGTGAACAAAACACCAAGATACTTAAACGCCTCCACTTCAGGCAGAGACCGACCCCCAACCGAGAGAGGCAGTCCACCTCTTTCCAGTCAATGACATGTTGTAAGAGGATAATAATAATTATTTTTTTTAAGTTAAGCGACCAGGAGTTCAGAATAAGATGTACAACCTATCCTGAGCGTGACTGAAAGAAGAGATCTCGCAGAAATCTGTAATTTCTCAGGATGATTAACGTGTTCTGCCTCATGGTGAAAGAAAAAAGCAGAGTCTTTGTCCCACAGGTTCAGAAATCTCACTTCATGGCCCGTCTGGCTGTGAGGGGAAATTGTGGCTCTCAGGAAGCCGGTCATTTCCGCCTGTTTTAGGCCTGCTCTAAAATACAGACATGGTGCTGTTCCACTTATACAGAAGTGGCCATCTCACATGAAGTGGAGGTAAAATGTATTTTTTACCTTCCTTATTGAGCAAAGATAAAAAAAAAAAAATTACATTTCTTTGGAACATGGATTATAACAGCAGAGAAGTTTCACAGGGAATCGTCTGAGGCCAAATTCTCCAAACACAGACGGCATCACATAATTTCCATCATTATTTATCATTTTAAAAAGCATTTTTAAAATGATAAATAACAAAGGTGAATCTGAGGAAATCTGCTGAAGATGGAGTTTCCTTCTGATTGTTTTTTTTTTTATCTCTGGAGGATACAGAAGTTATGTAACCAATCAGCCATGTTTAATGGATCAGTCTTTATTTCCATTCATCTATCCAGTAAAATTCATGTGATTATCCTGTTTCCGTCCCATTTTCTCTCTCGTTCTAACTTTGTGATTTCTATTTATATCTGTTGACCAGAGATCCAGTGAACCCATTCCACAGGAGTTCTGAAGGCCACGGGTCACATGACCTGGAAGAAAAAACCCAGGAGGCTTTTGGGATCGCTCTATGGTCAGACACACTTTTTCCTTCCTGTTTCTGTTGTCTGATTATTACTGAGCGTTGACGGGACGTAAATCCCATCCGGTACAGACAGACACTGTAATGGCGCTAAGAGGCGTCAGGTAATCTGATTGGACGCCCTGTTTTTTTTCAGCATGGGCTGGCTATCAACCTGAAGGACGGTCAAAAGGCTGATGAACTGATCTGAGTCTGAGTGGGAGCACGGTGATCTGGTGTCCTGCATGCCCTGGGAACCCGACGCCCGGCACAAATCAGGTAGGTGACCGAACTAAACCAGCCCGTCAGCGTAAACCAAAGGGCTTCACTTCCTGCCGTTATCGAGGCGTTTAATAGCAAGACGATTGCTGACACCAGCCCATCCATCTATGACATGCTTCCTCCGAGGAGTCCTCGGCCGGGCTTTCGTCCTGTTAGGACACTCTAGAAAACTCTTGGATCCTTCTGTGGGTGCAGTGACAGAGCAGAAGGTCAGATAACTGGATATGGACGAATCACGAATAGGCGAGGAGAAACAAGGTACCAAGAACAGGGTTTCAGTCAGGTTACCAGTCTGTGTGAGCGGCTCTGACGGCTTCCATCTGACTCCTGCTCCCTTTTATGCTCCACTTGATTGTGGAGGATGAGGAACACATGCGAATGCCGCTTATTAGTCCCACCCTGCAGGAAAAAAAGGGAGAATCCACAAAAAAAAACCACCACACAGATCTTTACAGCCCTGTGCACCTGACAGCTCTTTGCTGCCGTCCCTCAGGAACGAGACAATATGAATGCTGAATGCCCCATTTTTCTGGGCCACAAAAAGCAAAGCCGTGCTCTGAAGATGGCAACAGAAGGCAAGGCAAATTTAGTTGTATAGCAAATAAAGACAATGCAAAGTGGTTTACATAATTAAAATATAGGAAAATAAAACAGATTAAAGCACGTTGGAATAAGATGTAGAAACAAAATAGAACATGGGAGAGTAGAAACTAAAAGCAAACATTAAAAACAGCTGGACTACAAAGTTGAACTAATGATGTTTCAGTTAAACAGTTTAACTAGAACAATCAAAGGCAATCCTAAATAAATGTGTTTGTAATCTTGATTTAAAGGAACTCAGGCTTTCAGCACTTTTACAGTTTTCTGGAAGTTTGTTCCAGATAAGTGGAGCATAGGAACAGAAGCACATGATCTGCAAAAAGGTAATTTCTCCTGTCTTTGATCACACTTTGAGATCCTGTAAATGAACAGGATCAGAACTATTTCAGGAAATAAGACCTGGAAACAGCAGCATTCCTGGATCAGACAGCGATGAAGTCCTGTTAATAAAACAGCCGTTATCTGCAGGCTTCACCTTAAATAAAATGATTCAGCACTGTTAGAAATGCTCTTTCTCTCAGGGCGCTGATGTAAGAATTGCACAAACATTTCAGGATTTTTTTTTTTTCCTGCATTGAGAGTTTTTTTAAGCTAACAGAAGCCACAAAGTGAAAAATGATCCTGAGGGAGAGTTCAGCTCTACCAGATTCAGTCCTTTAACACCTGAGCAACATGGCGAGTAATAAAAGGACAAACTCATCTGTAAACTGAATGAGTGCAACAGTTTCTTTATCTCACAAGAGTGAATCAATGATGGATCAGTGATGCTATCAGGATTTAAAAACAGATTAATCTGCTAAATAAAAAAAGCTACTTAAACTTCACCTTCTCCCCCTAAACCATTTTGCTCTGTGGGAGCCAAAATTAACGAATCTTAATTTCTGTTTCCTTATGAGTTTCTTTAGGAGAAATGATGGTTCAAATCTAAAAGTTTGGGAAGGTTTGACAGAGTCCCAAATGTGATTTATCCTTTTAAAACACGAGGAAAATATAATGCAGTGAAATACGGTCCAGAGGTTCTTTACTGCTTATTGAATTTCATTGGAAAAAAGCTTTTAGGTGTTTCAGGCTAAGGGGAAAAAAGCTTCTCTGATCTTGTTTGAAGTACAGATGCTGAACTTCTGGATGTTTTCATCATTCATGGCCACATTTCCTTCCTTTAGTTGGCCGCATGAAATAAATGTATCTGGGCTAAATTAAATCAAATCATTTGCAAAGAGGCTCTTTAGTTGGGTTTAATGTCATTTCTAACCAGTGGCGTATTGATGGGCAGGCAGCATTTTCCCTGCAGTGGACGGCAGCCACAGTTTGGTGATTCAGGGATGAATTCTCATGGAGGAGCTGGGTGAACGCAGGAATGGGCATTTCCAGCCCTCAGCTGATGACCTGCATGTTTTAGAGGTTTCCCTGCATCCACACATCATATTTCTTAATGGGAATGGAGAGAAAAGAACGGGTCTGGGGTGATTGGAGTCTGCAGGTGTAAATGTCCATCAGAGAGGGCGGCTGGGATCTCCCCGTCCTGCTGCAGGTTCTTTCGGTTCTCCTGAGAGCCGCTGGAGAACCACAGAGTGCAGCAATACACCAGGAGGCTTTTAATAACGGCAGAAGTTTGTGAGCAGCTGCTGCCTAAAGCACTCCACACCAAACTAATGCAAGGAAGGCTGATAATGAGATGAAAGATGCAGAAGACCTATCTGCCTTTGTTTCTGTGGATTTCAGTGGGCAGAGGGTCTCTTTCTGCAAGGCATGTTCTCCTTATGCATGTCTCTGACTTCCCTCGACAGTCTAAAACATGATTGTTAGGTTCAAATCAGTTCAATTACATTTACATGGCGCCAATTCACATCATGTCATCTCAAGGCTCTTCACAAAGTCAAATTTAATCCTCCAGATTGGTAAGAAAGTTTCCTCTCTGAGGAAACCCAGCAGGTTGCATCAAGTCTCTCCAAGCAGCATTCACTCCTCCTGAAAGAGCGTAGAGCCACAGTGGACAGTCGTCTGCATTGTTGATGGCTTTGCAGCAATCCCTCATACTGAGCATGCATGAAGCGACAGTGGAGAGGAAAACTCCCCTTTAACAAGGAGGAGAACCTCCAGCAGAACCAGAACCAGGCTCAGTGTGAACGCTCATCTGCCTCCACCCACTGGGGCTTAGAGAAGGGAAGAGAATACAGATGACTTCCACCATTTTTGCATTAAAATGGAGGAGATTGTGACCCCTGCACTTAAAGATAATCAGGATATACTAACTCAGTTACTGTAAGTGACTGTGGTCATGAGGTCACGTATGGATATAAAGTTGTTTATCTATCAACATGTGATATCCTGAAACCTGAGCCCATGCAGCATGTAGATTTTTAACTTACGTGGCCCGAGCACAGAGCCCTGAGGAACCCCACATGTGATCCACTGGGGCTTAGAGAAGACAGAGCAGAGACACAGAAAGCCCAGAAGCTCACATTGACCCAGGAGTACTTTCTATGTTAGATGGTAATAGTGGATGATCTGTCTCCCCTGGATGATGTCACAGCTAACAGAACACCAGACCAGGTGTACCTTCTATGAAGAGAAAAATGACAAAACAAAAAGATAAAAGATGAAATAACAACAAATATGAAAACCGCTAAATTGCCACAGATGTGTGTGTGTGTGTGTGTGTGTGTAAATCGCTCTTTTCTCTTGTGTGTTTCTGGCCTGCGTGTACCATTGCAGACAGAAATCCCCCCCAACCTATTGACCCTCTCCTTGCCGTGGATCAAATGTGTTCTCATCATAAATCATTAGCAGTTAGATTAGTTTAATTCTATCAGAGCGTGTTGACTGTTTTCAGTGACAAACAAAAAATATAAGAGAAGAATTTCATGCAATAGAGTTTACAAAGCTTTTTTTTTTTTTCCAAATTTTTTTACACCCGGAACAACAAAATAAAGCTCTCCAGTTAAGTAAATATAATCCAGTTTACAGCAGCGACAGGATTTATGAAGTATAACTGAAACTGCGGCGCTCTGAAACAAGTTTTCCAATTTTTGGTTGATCTGCCGAACCGGATTGTGTGACAGATTAAAGTAAATTCAGTGGAACCCCCGTGTGTAGCTGTGACTGATGGAGCCCACTTTCTTTAAAGAAAGAGAAGGAAATAAAAACATGCACACATTTTTTTTTTCAGTTCTCTGCTGCATGGATTTATTAGCCTGTCCGTCTTCCTGTTTGTACTTAAATCCTTTTGAGCATGTTTACGTGCCTGCACATGAACATGTATATGTGTGTTTTGACAATTTAATACTCGCAGCAGAGCTTTATCCCTCAGAAATATTTAAATCTGAGCTGACGGTCTCTGCAGAGCGCTGCTTTGGACTGATAGGACTAAGTCAAAAGTTACTGGCTTCTTGTCAGAACCCTAAAAGAGAGGAACTCTGAGCTGCTGCTCCATTTCCGACCACATTACAAAGATAACTCAACAGCGAATGCATCAAGTTTAAAACACTTTTACTCATACAGATGAGACAGTTTTCCATTCCCAGGCTGCAGTGTGGAAACGCTTCAGGCCATATTAATAATCTCAGTTTAATAATAAACCCCAATAACGCTGCAGCAGAACTGAACACTATTAGTTCTTTGTTTGTTTTGAACATGATAAGTTTTACAATAAAGACAAACTGGATCCTTCTGGTCAGCTTATGTAGAAAAGTATTGTTTATTGATCTCAAGTTTGAGCTGTTTTAAATCCAATTTTATCAATCAATAGAATCTGGTTCTGGTTCTAAATCACTGTTAACAGAAATGCTGATATCCTTCATTTACTTTGAAGATAATTATCTTTTTGTCTGTTTAGTAATCAGATTTCTGAGGATGACATTATTTTTTTTTTAAGGAATCGTCAGCATTGCAACCTCTGTTGTCCCTGAGAGAAAAAAAGAACAACTCGCCTCCATTTCACCGTTCCTTTTCTTTTTGTTATGTTTTTTCTCTGTTAAAATCAGTCCACAGACTATCGCCATTATTCTTCCTTTTCATCCGTGTTTATTTACTCCGAATTCGCGTTTGAGCTTGAGAGGATTTGCAAGATTTCTGCATGATCCTGAGTGAAATCTCTTTGTCTGTGATGTGTTGAGCTTGCCGTCTAACCAGACACCACACACTGTACGAGCAAACCTGTTGTACCTACGGTGATTTATCATCAGGTGTGGTGCCTTTTAAAATAGGCCGACTATTTGAAAATCCCGCCGCGTGAACCAGTCTTAACATAAAATGTGTTAAGTTTGAGGTCAAGAGACTCTATTAAAATAAAACCCAGAAAATAGGGATGTGCAACTAAAATTATCAAACTAAAATGTATGGTTTCTAATGTTGAACGGACGGGGCTATAACATAAAGTAAAACAAGCAAAAACTGTCTGATTCAACCAAAACACACAAGAAGAGGTGCCACCAAGTTTAAAGTAAAAACAAGGTTTAAAAACAGAAACAGTCTCATTGGAATCCAGTTTGAAAAAATTAATACAGTCCAGATTGCTTTTTTTTGCCATAACAGTCGCCACCCCCCCCCCAACACCCCCCCCCCCCCCCCCCCCCTCCTGGCCGTGCCACCCTGGGCAGAAAGCCCTGTGGCCCATTTCAAAAGCCACCTTTATTTAATTACTTTACTTAATTAGGTATTTATTGAATGGAATATCTCCATTCTTAACTCCACGGAGGCTCAGATCTTCAGCAGTGGAGAAAGGACTTTCTATTTTTTTTTTCTGCAGCAATCTTTCCTTCCATCCCAAATTTTCTCCCAGCCCGTTCTGCTAAAATAAAATGAAACACCTAGACAGTATACCTGCCATCTCCCAGTTAATCTGATAAGAAGAGGCCGCTTCACTCCTTTTTATTGGATTTTGTGGCCAAATCTTAGTTTAATCAGATTAGAGGATTTAGCCTCTTGTGGTCTGGAAGACTTTTAAGTGTCTTTTGGCAAACGTCCCTCAATCTTTAATGTTTCTTAGGTCAAACATTTACATAGTTTAATCGTGTTTATAAATATCAGATTAATTTCAGGCATTCAATTATTTCTAGACATTTTTTTTTACCAACAGGGAATTAAATTAATGTAAAAATGAAAATTTGGGGCCCTTGTTTGAACTTATTGTGGACTTTCTCTATTCCACACAGGATCAAAGTTACACCCACACTGATTTTAGGTAATTGTTCTTTAGCAAGCGGTACTTAACAAAACCCTTTATGTGTCATCAACACACATCTGGCATCACTCTAGACGACCAAACCTCTTGACAGAATTGGTAGATTTTAGATAAAATGGTTGTTTCTTTTGTCTCAGCCTCGGCTTTTGAGCAAAGTCCTTAAATTTCAGCCGTGCTAAGCCTGGGACATTGGGAAGAGTGTTCATGTGTGTTTAGCATCATTGTGTTGTTGGAATTCCCTGTGAAGAAGTTTTGTTGAGGTTTGATGTTTTTTTTTCTCATCTTTATTTGTTATATCAACAGACATTCTGAGGAACCCCCTCAGAATGGAAAAGACAACTAAGTCCAAATGTTTTCTATACTCTAGGACGCAGATAGCATCCAGAAAAATCAGCAATGACCTGTTTTAATAAATGAAACTTAGAAACGACATAACTCATAACTGAATTAAATTAAAAGAAAATACTGTAAAAGTGGACAGTGAGGATGTTTTATGTGTAAACCATCCGTTAAACAGTGACATTTACCAACCATGTAGCGTTTGATTTTAGATTGGGATGTTCACAAGTCATTTTTCCAATTCAGAGTCGTGTCTCAACTCTAATTACTCAAGTAAACATTTTCTCATCTAATCCAGACGGTCTAGGTCAGAAATCCAAACCCTGTACTGTTGTTTAATCATTAAATATTTAATTCACCATCTTCAAATCAGCTGAAAGCTGGTTTATATTATTTTGAAGATTTATTAAATGTAATGGTTACCTAGTTAGAAATATAAATATATAATTGTTAATGTTGATTTTTTACTTGTTTGTCTCAGTAACGTCTAAATTAACAGCTCAGTTATCCTGGTATTCAGATTGCCCACTCCTTCATTACATATTGCACAAAACCTGGTTGTAAATCAGCTGGAGAAGTTTAAAATAATTAGGGAATAATTGTCTAAATCCACATAAAATATCCTTTGTCGTTTGATAATCCAACAAAGGTATAAATTATAAAACAGTGAAAGGGGGAAAGTGTTACAAGTAAATAAATGTGCATCAAACCTCTGAAAAAAATGGAACAGGAAGTGCTTTTATTTTGATACTTTCAACAGGAAGTGTCCTTGTAATCTAGGAACGTAGGAGACCAATTATGTTTATTTGGTTCTGAATGATTCAAAGTCATCTAATGCATCATTCAGTAGGAGAAACATTCATGCGGTCGTTCATATGGAGCGATAGTTAACATTAACAGATTAGTATGACCCGTTCATATCCCATAATATTCCACAAACATCATCGGCTAGTAATGAAGCTTGTCCTTTTACGTTAAACATGCAGCAGCTGCAGTCTGGAGCTCACATGCCGGCTTCTTTCCACTTTTCATTACATGAGCTAAAATCTGGTTGTAAGACTCAAGTCTCAGACCACGAGTCCAGGTTTCGAGTCTTTAGGGCACAGGTTGAAGTCCAAACTTGTGCAGAAGAAGAAGTCGTCTTCATTTTTCATTTTTTTTATCCACTTTGCTCCACACACCAGAGCCACTGGTGATGAAACCACCTACCTGCACGTTGCTTGGCAGTATGAGTGCAGCATATGTGTGATA
Organism: Fundulus heteroclitus; assembly: GCF_011125445.2. NCBI lineage: Eukaryota > Metazoa > Chordata > Actinopteri > Cyprinodontiformes > Fundulidae > Fundulus > Fundulus heteroclitus. Next base: position 40,488,262 of record NC_046367.1, read on the forward strand.
GCATTACCTTGAAACATACTTCTTGTCATTCGTATTAAATATGAAACAAGGAAATAAGGATATTGGGATATTGGTCTCACTGAGATGAAACGGATCACGTGGAAGAGCTTCAGGAGCCTGATGGCCCTTAGATAAAAACTGGTCCTTGTTCTGTTTGTTTTGCACTTCGTGGACCAGAACCTCTTTTTCAGAATGCAGACGGTCGAATGTGTGAACAGCTACTTCGTCATTACTGCTGTGTATGTTAACACATCAACAAGGTGTCAGCCCAAACAAGAGGTGGCATCAATTCTACCATAAACTCAGAGATTGATGTGTCCATTTGGTAACTAGGCAACTGTTTCAATGAGTAATGTTTGATGGGCATCCTCACCTCAGCGTGTTGATCCTCTGACAAATGAAGCAAGGGGAGCATGAGGACAAGTGTCAGTAGGTTTAATTTCATAGCACATATTGTAGATTGTGTTTGCATCAAAACTGAAAAAAATACATGTGAAAAAACATGCTCACCTATGCACCAGATTTACACTCACCCTTGGGAAATTTTTAAATTAAGCATAATCTCTTCCTGTAATCCCTGCATAAATGGTAACTTTTACATAGAAGGTACACCTGGTCTGGCGTTTTGTTAGCTGTGACATCATCCAGGGAGGCAGATCATCCTCTATTACCATCTAACATACTGTAGAAAGTACCCCTGGGTCAATGTGAGCTTCTGTGCTTTCTGTGTCTCTGCTCTGTCTTCTCTAAGCCCCAGTGGGTGGAGGCAGATGAGCGTTCACACTGAGCCTGGTTCTGGTTATGCTGGAGGTTCTCCTCCCTGTTAAAGAGGAGTTTTCCTCTCCACTGTCGCTTAATGCATGCTCAGTATGAGGGATTGCTGCAAAGCCATCAACAATGCAGACGACTGTCTGCATTGGAAAGGTGAAATATAAATAAAGTTTTTCTGACCTGCTTATGATTTCACATGGACAACTGTAGACTTGATGATTGGAAATAATTCATGATGCTACATACAGACCAGCTTTGCATTATCGTCTCTTTGACAGTGGCATTTAAATCCATGCCAATTCAAATGGTTTGTTATAAAGCTATTTTAAAAAATAGTTTTTAGTTGTTTTTTAAATCCCTGAACTCTGGAGCTAAAGGATGGAAACGGCTGAGAAGTCCCTGTCATTAGTTTTCATCTTTATCTGTGGCACAACCAGCAGGGCTGGGTCACAGCTTGGGAAGTACAGATGTTTGTTGACCATCCAAAGTATGGGGAGCCAGTGGGGCCATATGAGGTTTGGTGTGAAGTAAGATGAATGTCTTCTGCTGTGATGTGGAAGAAAACTGTATCAGGAAGAAAACTCTGCTGTGAATCGCAAACAGACCACAGAAGCCAGATTTCACGTCTCAACTCTGACGTCTGGAGAAAGTTCCTCTGGAAGGAAACTTAGAGTTTTAGGTAGCTGGGATTTATAAATAATTTCAGCTGAGGATATACTTCTACAACTTGAATCGTCTTGTTACTGAAAATTGCTAAATAAACAAACCTGCCTTGCCTTACTTCTGTGTGGAGCTCAAAGAGCTGACCTCAGTGCTTGATTCTCACATATAGTTATGGCCAGACGTTTCTACCCAGCGTGCATGTCATATTTTGTCTTTTAATAAATAATTATCACTGTTCCTTTTCCAGGGTGGAAGTATTATAAAAAATACAACTGCATTGATTTTTAAAAGCAAGGACTGAATGCATATGTTGGCTGTGTTTCAATGGGCAGAGTAGTCCTCTTGCAGAATGAAAGTTAAGGGTTCATTATCACCTTCCTGCTGCACCACATCTTGTTGGGCCCATGGGCCAGGCACTTAACCCACGTTACTTACCGATATTTGCATCAATATCTGGATGAGTCTTTGTTTGTGAGTGAGATTGGGTGAATGTGGTAGAAATGTAAAAGTACTGAGTAATCAGTAAAACTGGAAAATATTAATATGTTCATGATTTTCTTTCTCAGAAATAGGTACAGATATCCCTACTAATATTTACTTTCTGTCTCTGTGATTGAGGTGCAAGTTGCACCTTTTGGATCCATCAACGAGTATCTGGCTGATGTTTGCCCGGTCTTCTTGGCACTTCTTGGCTGTTTTCCTGAAACAAACCTGGCTCTCAGGCGTAGTGAAATAATTTCCTAAAGGCTCTGGTTGGAGCTTTGGGAAGACACTGAAGGTGTTTGTGATCATTCACCCAATGGTGTCCATGTTTCTACCATCTGACCCCCGTTAGAAAAAAGGAAGTTGGTTAAGATGTTCACAAACAACCAGGATTCAATCCTGGAGTGAAGTGTTTTCAAATAACTGCTTGATAAAATGCTGATGGCCAAATTAGATTCAGCTGTTTGGACACAATGGCAAGAGGCAATATTTTAAGTAACAAATGTGAGTTTTGGAAACTTAAGGACATTGAAACAGCTGTCAAGCATGGAGTTGGTAGCATCTTCTCTGCTAGTGGTACACAGAAGTTGGAATAATGAAGAAGGAAGACTACTTCCAAATTCATCAACTACTCAGAGTAAATCTGAGATGGTTAAAATTTGGACAACAGGACAATAATCCTAGAAATCTTAAGTGTTGACAAAGACGATACTAATAATATGTACTAAAAATTTGAACCTCCAAAGAGATTCATCATAACGGGATCAAGGATGAACTACAATGAGCTAATAATGATCTCAGACAATGATGGTAGACCCTATCATTGAAAAGAGAACTAAAATGGAGAAAAGTTGCTGCGCAAATGTCTGTACAATCAGATAAGGCCAGACCTCTTGGCTAAAGTTTAAGAAACTCTTAGAAACAAGAGACAGAAACCAAATAAATCACAAGGCAGTTCAGTAAAAACACTACCAGCATTAAGGATCCAAAAAAAGTGAATTTGAGTGACTACTGTGACTTTGTTCTGGTTTCTGTGAGGTAAAATTAGCTTTTTTTAAGTGGCGTGGAGTTTAACTGCCATCTTCTCTTGATACTGAGAATGTAAAACTTTCTCAGCTCTTATGATTATTAACTCCTGTAAAGACATAATGTGAAGGAATGATCTTGGTCCTGTGTTCTCTTCACAAAGCTCCTTGATAGTCTACCTTGTAAGAACAACCAAGCACCAGTAATATAGCCAACAGAGACATGAGGCCAGTGGAGCTGGGGTTGCATGAGAGCGTCCAGACGATGCTGAGGGCATCTGAACTAAAAACAGATGGTGCTCTCTGGGGAAAACTCATTTAATTTGGACTCAGGATTGCTCCAGTGTGTTCATCTACATTGTTCATCCTCATGGTATTATCCATCATTTAGAAGACCACCCAGTTGATTTCTGCAATTCATCTTTGAAAATGCAGTCATGAAGAAAAATGTTTTATTGGAAACAAAATTAGATTCTGTGCCACATCGTTTATTATCTGGTGAAAATCTACAGCGGGTTGAATGAATTGTCCTATTTAATTGTGAAAGCATATCACGGCTGGTAACGGAAATGTAGATTCTCAGAGACTTTAGAGGGCCATTTCTTTTTTGGCAAAACCACATGTGGACCGCTGGACCATTTTGTATTATAATTAATGATAAACCTTGTTCTTTTTTTCTCTAGTTGCTAATAATAGAAGAAATATCAAGTGAAGAGATATAAGAGAAAATATCAAGTTCTGATGTAAAATGGATTTAAATGAAACCCTGGCATCAAACCAATGCTAATAATCAGAATCAGAAACATGTTTAATGTGAGGTATGCATACACTTACAAGGGATTTGACTCTGGATTGTACAATTATCACGGTGTGCTTACTTATATAATAGCTATCAGGTTTGTGGAGGTTGTAGTAGGACCGAAACGCAGACAAGAGTCACATACTGAAGTGAATGGTGATTTATTTAATCAAAAAGAAGCTAAATTACAGGCAAGGCAGGTGAAGACAAGGACCACACACAGTGCAAGAATCTGACAAAGCTTATGGGTTAGAATACCAGACGATCCGACAACGGGGGAGAAGAGACTGGCTAAAGGTTAAATAGGGGAGAGACAGAGGGAGAGAAATCAGCACAGGTGAGAGAAATGAGAGTGATTGATCTGAAGGAGAGAGAGAGAGAGAGAGAGAGAGAGAGAGCAATGAGGTGGGAGGAGACAGGGAGGCAACAAGAATACAGAAACCAAATGGAATAAACAGAAACTGAGACAATAAATTCACCAACTAAACCAGAGACAGGCAGATCTAACAGAAACAAGAATAAGCTGCTCAGATCATAAGGAGCAGAAAACTAACAAATGAGAGGAACAAGAAAGAAGGAACTGAAACTAGAGAATAAACACTAAAGAGGTGAAAAAGTGAATGAACTGCATCATCCCATGCAGGAACCTAAAAATAAACACCTGGGGTTGCCACAGTAATATAGAAATTTAAACAGAGCCTGTAGTATAGAGATCACATAACACATTCCCTTGAAAATAAAAACAAAAACAAAGCTGCAGCACAAACCTCTTTAGCTGACCAGCTGCATTATATGGTTCACCCAGAATCTCTTTCAAAATAAAACATTAAACTGTTTGTCTAAAACCACTATTATTTTCATTAAGTCACTGCTAAAGCCCTGTTTCTGGATAAGTTCAATCTATCTGATGCTTTAAAGAAAGTCTATAATATGTAGGGTAATGTATTTCACAAAGTTGCCATAGATGCACTAAGATGCACTTCTGATTGGTCGATTAGATCCTCATGATGGCTCCCCTCCTGGAGGCTTTGGCTGCAGGGGGTTTTCATTTGCTGAACAAATTACATTGATTCATACTATAATTTATTTTCCCTACAATAATCATTCATTAGAGTTTTTGCATTTCAATTTTTATAAATATAAATACATTTTAATATGAACTGATCTAGTTTAATATGGCGTATGAACACTAAACTCACATGTTGGAACATGTTGGAGGGAGTGAGCAGAAAGGGTTTTGTATCGTACCCAAATGACATTTTCATGATCAAAACCTTCCAAAACACCTTTTCACCAGTGAGCAGTGGCCACCCCCGTTTATGTCTTTCTACTCCCAGTGATGTTATCCAGTTGGTTCTGGTGGCAGTCTTAGGCTAATGGACCAGAAGAGACATGTAATTCCTCAAGTGAGTTCTGGGTCTGACTAGCAACATCATTCCAGAGCAACGGGACAGAAAAACCTCAATCGAGACGTCCAGGGAGCATCCTAATCAGATCCCAGAACCGCCTGCAGTGACTCTGTCTGATGGAGCAGGAGCTGTTCTCCACTTCATAATGCAGCTTTATCTCTAAGGCTGAGCCCGGGTCATGTTGTCTGATGGCAACACACCCTACCACCACCACCACCACCAGCACCAAAAAGCTACTCTGCTCAAGGTCCCACCATCCCAACCACAGACAACCTTTTCCTCCAGACTTCAGTCTTGATCTCTACAAGTTTCTTAAGTTTACCCTTCTAACCAAGAGGATGCTCACCCACTCTTCAACACTTCTTTACTGCTGTCGAGCGCTGCAGAACCAGTTGCATGAAAGTCAAAGTTGTAAAAACCATAATCATTTTTACATTCGAGGTGGTAAAGCTGGAGCAGCAGGTGCAACTAATTAGACATTTAATGTTAATCTTATTTGCGCCCGGAGCCAATGTCATTTACTTCCCTGCTTGAACACTTGCAAGACTGAGAACAGTTTCCCAGTATAAAACGGTCGGTATCATGCTACCCGCCAGTGAAAGGCTTCACTTCAGACGCAAAAAGAGATATTCGGAAGGAACAGAATCAAAAAGGAACAAACATATGAAGAATTGTTTGCATCTGCTGAACACAATGATGTGCAATCAAATGCATTTGAGTTATTTAATCAGCCCAATTTGGCTATGATATTGGGACCACAGATGAAAAAGGGATTCAAGCTGTGGCAAACACATAAGGAACAAATCAGTGACAACTTCCCTTCTAATATAAGAATTTGTCAACAGAAATAATCCAAATCCAAGTCAAATATATTTCAATCAGCAAACCTTTCACTTGACTAGTAAAACTTATCTGAAACTACAAAGCAAAATTATGATTGAAGAAAACTAAGTACAAAGGACAAAGAAGAAATGTTTGAAAGCACCATAAAAATGATTCTTTGATTTTTAAAGGTCAGTGAGGATCTTTATGTTGGAGAACCAAAGTTCATCTTAAATAATTTGGAATGAGGTCAAATTAGCTTAAATAATTCAGATTAAAAACAAGTGGAATGGAGACTTCCGGTTGTGACATGTAGGAAGAGGACGCACACGCGAAGGCTCCCGGCTCACTTTTTGTTACCCTCCCTTTGGAACGAATTTTCGGCACTAACTTCGACACAATTTTAGTCGCTGAAGTCGGTTTGACAGTTTCCTCAGTAACGAGCATGTCCAAACACGCAAAATCAGTTAATGTTCAAACTCCGGCGACGCGTGCGGCGGGCAAGCTAGCATCCTTTGCAGCTAGCAACCTTTCATCAACAGCGGGGGATCCTGTGACACCCGAGAAACCTGCAGCAACGGTGGTGGCCATGGACCAACTGGCGGCTGAATTCGCTAAACAGCGAACATCACTCAAGGAGGATGTTTCTACCCTTATTCAAGACGCCGTCAGACCAATACAGGCTTCACTGGACTCACTACAGACAACAGTGACCTCATTCCAGAGTCGTCTCACCGCCGTCGAGTCAGTGGCAGGTGATAACTTCGAGCGGCTAACAGCGGCCGAGTCTACCATCAAAACGCTCCAGAGCCAGACCCAGTCACTGCTGGACCGGTGCGACGACCTCGAGAACCGCTCACGGAGATCTAATCTCCGCATATTAAATATTCCCGAGGGCAGTGAAGACGGCAAAGATCCCTTAAAGTTCATGTCGGATGTCTTGATGGAAGTGATGGGTCCCGATGTTTTCTCTACACCGCCTGAGCTGGAGAGAGCCCACCGTACCCCGACCTCCAGAGCTGGCCAGAGATCTTCCCCCCGTGCGTTCCTGGTCTGCTTCTCCAGGTTCCAACAGAAAGAAGCAGCGCTGCGCTGGGCCAGGAATCATGAGCTCAAATACCGAGGCGCCGCTATAAGGATATATCAGGACGTCAGCGCAACGCTCGCTAAAAAGAGAGCCGCGTTTAACGGCGTCAAGCAGGCTCTGTATCAGAAGAACGTCAGATTCCACCTGCTCTACCCGGCCCGGCTGCGAGTGATGTGCGGGGACGACGTGTTCACTTTCAGCTCACCTGATGAAGCTCAGAAGTTTTACGATCGGAGGTTCAGTAACTTGGAATAAGACTGTGTCACGGTTTGGACTCTTCATTTTGGCGATGGTTAATCACTTGTCTTAAATAATGTATAAGTTCATCTTTCCAGCATGCGATGTCAACCTGCGGTCCGTGGACCCGAGGTATGGTCACTCAGGAAAGTTATTATTGGACTAATCAGCACTATGCTTAATTACAGCCAGAATTTTCCTCCATTTAATATAAAAAAAAAAAAAAAAAACTTTTGTTGCATATCAACTTAGAGGTTAAATATGTTCATATGTGTGCCTACTTGTTTGCTAGTTATCCTGATGTCCAACCATCAGTTTTTTGTTTCCATTTTTGGGTCAAGAGATTTAAGTACAGCCTATCGTAGGAACTGGGAGCCTTCCTGAGAAGAAGTTTGGGGAAAATGTGCTTCTGGAAGTTTTTTGAAATAGTGTTTAGCCTGCAGCTTGCCTCAGAGAGAGGGACAAGTATAGGCTTAGTTCTAGGTTTGTTTTTGTTTGTGGGAAGGGTTGGGGAAAGGGACACCAACGTGTTTTTACAAAATATACTTGTCTCTACTTGCTTAAGAGATAGAACGAGCCTTTCTGTATACTCTAATACATCGCTTTTTCACCTTTTATTTATTTATTATTATTATTTTTTTTATTTATTTTTTATTTTTTTTATTTTTTTATTTATTTTTACTCTAGTTAAACATGGTAAATGGTATCAATGCAAAAGTGGCTGCTATACGATTTGTTAGCTGGAATGTAAGGGGCTTAAATGGGCCCGTTAAAAGAGCCAGGATATTTAACCATCTAAAGTTTTTAAAATGTGATATCGCATTTCTACAGGAAACCCACCTATTGTTAAAAGATCAAGTCAGACTTAAAAAGAGATGGGTGGGTAATGTATTCCATTCAGATCTAAACTCTAAAACTTGTGGAACAGCTATATTAATCCATAAAAAAATTCAGTTTAATGCTACTGCTGTTGTTTCTGATCCACAGGGACGATTTGTTATGGTTTCAGGGCTCCTCTATCACAAGCCTGTGGTTCTAGTAAATATCTACGCCCCGAATTGGGATGATGAGAAGTTTATGGGTAAAATCGTATCACTAATCCCAGATTTGAATTCACAACAGTTGATTTTTGGCGGAGACTTAAACTGTGTAATGAATCCGACACTTGACCGGTCCAGTCCTAAATCTACAAACCTTTCTAAAAAGGCCAAACTATTGTCAACCTTTATGGACCAGATAAGAGGTATTGACCCCTGGCGTTTTCTATTTCCACAAAGTAAATCCTTCTCTTTTTTTTCTAATGTACATCACTCATATAGCAGAATAGACTATTTTTTCATTGACCAGAACCTTCTCCCCTCTGTCACAAAAGTTGAATATTCATCTATAGTAGAATCAGATCATGCCCCTGTATTACTTGACCTTGCACTCCCCCGCTATCAATTACAACACTCGCCTTGGAAACTAGACAGAAACCTTTTGGCCGATGAGAGCTTTTGTAAAATGATATCCCAAAAAATAGATGACTTTATAAATTTCAACAAAAAAGATGATATTTCTCCTTCTCTCCTGTGGGAAACATTAAAAGCGGTGATTAGGGGTGAGATCATAGCGTACTCGGCTAAAATAAACAGGATGAAAAGAAATAAGCTAGAGGAGCTTATTAAAGCTGTATCTATGGTGGATGCTCAATACTCTGTCTCCCCTTCCCCCGAGCTCTACAAGAGGAAACTGGACCTCCAAACACAATATAATTTACTATCAGCTGAGAAAACAGAACGTCTCCTAATAAAATCACAGGGGTATGTTTATGAACACGGTGACAAGGCTGGGCGTTTATTAGCCCATCAACTCAAGTGTCGTTCAGCTTCTCAACAAATCCCGCAAATTCGCAAAGAAGATGGTAACCTAACTATTGATCCAAAAGAAATTAAGGACACATTTTCCTCATTTTACTTGAATCTTTATACTTCAGAGATGACAAATGGTTGCTCCGATATAGAACATTTCTTCAATAACCTCCAGACTCCTTCTGTATCAACAGTTCACAGGACTGAATCCGACCTTCCATTAAATTGTAAGGAAATCATTACTGCAATAAAAGCAATGCAGAGCGGCAAGGCACCAGGCCCGGATGGGTATCCCATAGAGTTCTTTAAAAAGTTCTCTAATAAACTGTCAACAATTCTGCTTGAGATGTTCAATGACTCTCTGTCCCATGGGTCACTCCCGCATACATTGACTGAAGCATCAATTACCCTCCTACTTAAGCCAGGTAAAGACAGCAAAGAATGTGGCTCATACCGACCCATCTCCCTCCTAAACTGTGATGTGAAGATCTTGGCCAAAGCCCTTGCCTTACGCCTTGAAACCACAATGCAGGACGTGATATCTGCTGACCAAACTGGTTTTATTTCAGGCCGGCATTCATTTACAAATATTCGTCAGCTCCTAAATGTTATCCACTCTCCTGTGTCCAGCGCGGTACCTGAAGTGGTTATCGCGCTGGACGCAGAGAAAGCTTTTGATCGGGTAGAATGGGGATATTTATTTGCATGTTTAAAAAAATTCGGATATGGCCCCAATCTTATCTCGTGGATTAAACTTTTATATACCTCTCCCAAAGCCTGTGTAGTCATAAATGGTAAACGCTCACAGTATTTCCAGCTATCAAGGGGCACCCGTCAGGGCTGTCCAATCAGTCCATTGTTGTTTGCCTTGGCCATAGAGCCCCTGTCTATTATTCTAAAAACATCACCATTAATTACTGGAATCATTAGGAGGGGGAGAGAGTATAAGGTATCTCTTTATGCTGATGACTTGCTAATGTATGTATCTGACCCTGTTTTATGTGCTCCTCATATTATCCACACCCTGGGGAGGTTTGGCGCCCTCTCTGGGTACAAACTGAACTTCAGTAAAAGTGAATGTTATCCTGTCAATGACTTGGCTCTTCAAATACAGGAAGGAGCTCTGCCGTTTCATTTGTCTAAAAATGGCTTTAAATACCTGGGTATTAATATTACAAGGGATATGCAAAATCTTTACCAGGAAAACTTCTGTCAGTTATTTGAGAAAATTAAATTAGACTTGAAGAAATGGAAACCACTTTACCTTTCCTTGGCTGGAAAAGTAAACTGTATCAAAATCAATGTGCTACCCAGGTTTCTATACCTGTTTCAATGTATCCCACTTTATCTCCCCAAGTCTTTTTTTAAGTCTATTGATAAGGCTCTAATTTCATTCATATGGAATGGGAAGAAGCCTAGAATACGATTAGAACTGTTACAGAGGCCTAAAAACCAAGGTGGCTTAGCCCTTCCAAATTTATGTCACTACTACTGGGCCTCAAATGTTCAAAAAATCATGTACTGGCTCCACACTCCCGATACAGACTGGTGTCACTTTGAAGCTGTATCTTGCATCTCCACTTCTCTCAGAGCCCTGGTCACTTCCAGCCTACCCCTCCCTTTCTCACAATACACTAACAATCCTATTGTCATAAACACTCTCAAAATATGGGCTCAATTTAGACAGAGTTTTGGGTTTAAAAACCTTCTCCATCTGGGTCCCATACACAATAATCACCTTTTCCTCCCAACTAAGTTAGACTCTGAATTTACTCTCTGGCAGAGACGTGGCATTCATAATTTTGAGGACTTATACATAAACTGTATCTTTGCAAGCTTTGAAGATGTATCACACAAATTTGACCTCCCTCAGTCTAGCTTATTCCGATATTTCCAAGTCCGCCACTTCCTTCAACACCATGATCCCAGCTTTCCATACATATCATCACCTTCTGGTCTGGATGATCTGTTAAAATCGCCGTTTAATTCTAAAAGACTGGTCTCCAGAATCTATGATTGCATATCCTCTTTTAAAAACACAACACTAGATAAGATCAGAGCAGACTGGGTGGTTGAGCTGGGGGAGGACTTGGAAAAGGACATTTGGGAGAACGCTTTACTAAGAGTAAACAACAGCACTTTCTGTGCCAAGCTAAACATAATACAATTTAAGGTCCTACATCGCATTCACTATTCCAAAGCAAGACTGGCTAAAATATATCCTAACACAGATTCAAACTGTGACAGGTGCCGAAACACTCCTGCTGACTTAACACATATGTTCTGGTCATGCCCAGCCCTGGCAACCTACTGGTCCACCATCTTTAAAACATTGTCAGAAGCATTGAGTATTAATCTTCAGCCCAACGTAGCTATGGCCATATTCGGTGCCACAGATAGAAGAGATTCAACATTAAGAGAAGGCCATAGAAATATAATTGCTTTCACAACGCTGCTTGCACGCAGAAGAATTTTATTGCATTGGAAATCCAAAAATCCACCCAAGGCATCTTTGTGGTTTAGTGACTTGACACACTTCATACATTTAGAGAAAATAAAATATACTCTTAGGGGGTCCAAGGACAAATTTCTCTCTATCTGGGGTCCAATACTGACACACTTAAGTAAACTCAAAACTGTGCCCACTTAATAATCCCCTGGCAGTTATTCTGCGTTTGTATCTGTATTTATGATTGAACCCATGTGTACCAGCCTCGGTGCGGGAGTGCCGAGATATTTGCCCTTTTTGTTATGTACGCTCATTTGTGCATAAACTGGGATATATATTTGTATGTAATCTTTATATTCGTTTATTTTTGTTTATTTATTCTTATTTTTTTATATATATATATATATTTTTTATTTAATTTTATTTATTTATTTTATTTATTTTTTTTATTATTATTATTATTTTTTTTTTATTTATTTATTTTGTTTGTTTGTTTGGATTGGTGTCTAACATGTTCTTGGGATTGGGGTTAAAATATAAATATGAGTATCATGTCTCTTGTAATCGAAATCATTTAATGTATCACTGATGCTCATTTAAAAAATAAAGATAAAAAAAAAAAAAAAAAAAAACAAGTGGAATGTTTTCAACCCATTCACAATCACGATGCAACTCAAAGAGTGAGATAAAACATTATTTGAGAAAATAGTAGTTAAAGTATTTGCCGTATTAAAAATCTTAAAACAGAACCCAAAAAAACATTAGCATCAAGTTCTAAAGAGCGCTAGCAAGTGGCTCATCGACCCGTTAGTGTTAGCTTTAGGTTTTAGCTTCAAAACACAGTAAAACACAATGAAAATTAAACAATACCCAAATTGCTTCATCCCAAACTAACTCTCCCCTGTTTCTCTGCCTAACCTCATCCTTTAATGTATCCCGATCTGGTGACAGCCGTCTGTCTGGCTTTTCAAAGCGCTTTGCTGTTTCAGGGAAGTTAGCAAACCCGGGCGTAGACATTGGCTCCGGCCGGGCCTGATGAAGGCTCTTCTGGCTGCAGCTGGGGAAAGGTTCTCGTTTAGGCTCCAGGCAGTCTGGAAAAACCTCTGCTGGGTCTCCAGTGCAGCTGTGCTCAGCTGGAGAAAGCTGCTTTATTCAGTCCTTGGTCGGCTTTTCCTGCAAAGCCCAGACGAATATCACAAGAAGGTGGTTTCTGGGGTGTCTGTACATCTTGGTCAGCAAAACGGACAATCATGCGCGTCTGCTCCCTCCATGCTGGTCCTTGGATTCCAGCGGGTAAAAGAGGGAATTTGCATTTGGAGGAAAGTTTTGTTGGAGCAGGACGGCTCCTCCCTTCCAGGGTTGTCCTAAAGAGGGTTAGTCCTGGAGCCTGACTCACAGAGCTGTATTGGATGTTTTCCACAGCCGTTTTCCTCATCTCTGTGAGGCACAGCAATGACAACACGTTCCTAAAAACCTACAGCTAAAAGATTTACTTTGTCTCAAACTGTTGTTGCCTGAGTCTGCTTTGGAGGTACTCTGCACAGGCTACAGATACACCAACAGCCAAACACAAAATGAACAAAGCATTTTATCTATATTGCATGCAGAGTCTCTATTGGAAAGGCTGCAGCAGACACCTATCTATGACCTGCAGACACAGAAAAGCACAAACACTATCAGAGAGAAAAGAACTGAATTAAAAAGAAATAAGTGTTGAAGCTGCAAATTACCATAAGCTTAGTATGTCTCGGTGTCAACACTGACCCGGGCACAAATTGCATATTTGTTTATCAGTAAATCAACGGCATGCAGTAGGCATGGAAATACAAGCAGGCAATTTCATAGTTCATTAGTGTCCATTCAGTTGGCTTGTAGCTACCGGAAAGCATGAAGGAACTGCGTGATCAGAACAGGTCCAGGCGAGATGGATGATGATTTGTGTCGGGTTTGGTCAATGTAGCAATTAACTGCTCTGAAACTGTTTAATATTAACAAAACAAAAAGAGTTGTTGATCAATAAAGTAAATTTGTCGGAAGTCTAATTCCAACCCTTTCCAGGGAGGTAAAAACCAAGAGAAGAGATATCTTCTCATTTTATGTATAGCAAATCTAACAACTATTTGTCAATTGCTCGCTGCCTTTCAGCTGAGTTAGGATAAAACTGGAGGTCCGTCGCTGTTAAAGGTTATTAAGAATTAGCTGCCGCTCATCAAGGAGGAGGTTACTTTGAGAGGATAATTCAGAGCTCTGGGATCTGTTTCTCAACTTAGGCAGGACAATTAGAATTAGAAACAGGAGAAGAAGAAGTGTCAACGATACAAACATCCAGAGAACTCCAGAGAATCTGACATTCACAACAGAATCTCCTCAGAACCAACGCAGGGAAATTTAGATCCAACCGGTGCTGCAGTAGTTACGGCTCACATGACCGGCTGTCCCTAACTGAACTAAGTCTAGCACAGCTTCTCTAAATAGACAAATGAATGTATTACGGGACACAGAACAAGCATTTATTACAACTGCAGTCCGACCAGGTGAGCAGTCTGGTTTGGCCCGGTTGGGTCCGGTTTTGGTGGACTGTTCAAACTTGCAGAAAAAATCAGAAGCAGCGTTGGAGCTGCGTCATGCTATCCAGCTAATGAGGTAAACTGGGTCTAATGAGGAAGAGTTGCTCGTCTCTGACCTTAGAGAACTTAACAGATGTGAGACGTTTGCCCAACATGTTTCATCTTTACTAAAACCAACTGTCTGCTCGGTGTTTTAAATATTCAATATATTTTAAACACATCCCTGCTCTGCTAAATTAAAGCAGTTCCTCGTTCTTCATTTGAGGTAATAAAGATTCAGCGCTGAATCTCACATTTTTTGATGGATTTTATACTTTCCCATAAATAGAATATTACAACAAAAGCCTAGAAGATCACAGACACTGGGTGTTCTGAGTAATACATTAATATGTTGAGAAAGGTGCTTCTTTTTGGCTAAACTAAGAGTGTTGTTTTGTCTAAATTATAAAACTCAGCTGGTGAGCGGTAAAGAGCAGGGAAGCAATGTGTCTCTGGAGAGAAAAAGTCAAAATCTAAAGCTTGGCTGATGTTATATAATTTAAAAACTGAAGATTACATGTGAAAGAATTGCTTGTTTTCATCTGTCAGCTAATGTGAACTCCAAAGATTAGAGGTAAAGTTTGTACATTTTATTAACATTACCAACCCAGCGGTAGACAAGATGACATCAACAGCGAGTCGACATCCGCTGACACGTCACGCAGAATACTTGAAACCCATTTTCATAGCTGGCTTCCTCCAGACATCCCCAGACCCTGAGGGGTATCCTAATCTGGGGCACGCATCTTCGGGTCAGAACATTTGCTTCACGGACCGGTCAAAACATGACGAAACTAGCCAATCGGCTCTATCCTTCAACCAAATTTGGTAAAATCACATGGCAAAGTTGTGACGTCATGAGCCGTGATTCATCGCCTGCATGACCTCACGTCTTGACCAGTTGTTCGCCATCATCGCAGCGCGTCGTACAGATAGATAAAATGGGATTTTAGGAATTTTTTTTGGGAATTGAGGAGGTATTCGTAAAGTTGGAGTTGCACAAAAGGTAAATATTTTCTACGTTTTTGAAAATGACCTGACAGCTTTGTTTTAATGTCTTTGCTGCGATGGATTACGGTAAATTCATGTGGAGCATGTCGTTCCGGGCCGCCACTGCTGCATGACTGCATGCATGGTGTTATTTCAGGGAGAGGAACTGGAGCAGAACGATTTCCTTGAAATACTGTACAAGGATTAGATGTTGCGTGTTTTTCCTAACGACGTAAATGTTCATTAAAACTGTGATTACGCTGTTCCTGAATGATTCCTTCTTTTTTCCTGTTAATATGATGAGAAATGTATCTCATTATCTGTGATTTGTTGACAACCATTTCTACGGTGTGATTGTCTACTGCATGAGTATTATGGGGACATGTTGGGAACGCAGACACCAAGAAGCTAAATAATCCTCCCAGCTAATGTCGCGTGGCAGGAGAACAATAGAAACACGCATCAGCTTGTTGTTGTGATTTTAGCTGGGACCCTAATCGGGCCAACTGATTGGACGTGACAGGTTTCAGCTTATTGGGGGGCACATGGAGACACATGGGGGTGGGGGACTGGCAGAGATCCTGTTCGGACCCCAAACCGCTCCAGAAAAGCCCTCATCGTCACATGTAGCTGAGGAGACTCGTTACCTTCAGCTTGTCAACATCTCATTGAGGCTGTAGAAGCAGAGCAGAACATCTAACCCTGGTTGATGGGGGTGATAAACGGCCTCAGTTCAATTTACATTCAACCGCATTATAGGAGGTTCATGGAGGAAGAACAGCAACATGAGGTTTCACACAAACACAAACATCTATTTTGACTTTATTTTAGCCTTAAGAGCATTTCCATTATTTGTTTAAAACTTTAGTTTCTAGTTTTAGTTCTTCTTTAATAATCATTTTGTAATTCATGAGCCACATTTGAATTTAAGGGGGCATACCATGCTGTTTAATTCTTCCTTTTCACATTGGGGTCTAAATAAATTACAGTTGCAACGTATTGGTCAGAATTTCCTTGTCAATTTACCTCCTACGTTCCGCCTTTTTACCCCCGTTTTGAGGAGACATAAAAACATTTTTTTCAGTAGTTTTGGAACACTTGTGAGTCAATATTCTCTTAGATTATCTTTGTTTTATTTTATGAGTGATTTATACGGATGTTGGATGTCTTGCTTTTATTTTTAAATTTATTTATCTTGGTATGAATGGTACTTGTAAACGTGCTGATTTTAAATTCGCTTAATTAATAGATTTGATTTGGAAATAAACAAGACTGGGTAGCCACGATGATGACTTTCAGACATTACAGTGGTCGATTCTTTTACTCCAGGTTTGGATTTCAGAGGATTGGGGAAAAAAGATATGAGCTATAATCTCATTACAGCCTTCACACCTTTGCATGTCTGTGCTTCGTTTCGATGGCCTGAGAGACACAACACATTTCAATTCAATTTATCCTTACCGATTCACAATAAATATTACATTAAGCACTTTACAAAGAAACAGAAAAAGAGAATTCAATCCAATCATACAGGCAGAATCTGAGTGAAACCAACTCATAATCTCATGTTCTATGCAGATGCTTACCCAACCTGGACGTTTGAAAATGAAAGAGAAACATGACTTAAAACATGCTGGTGGAAAAAAAAAGAAGAAAAAAAAAGGTGGCACCACAAGAAAGCATGACTTACTTTCTGTTTAATTTATCACATCTGGTTAATTGAATTTTGATTTTTGGACAATAATGTATCCTTAAATACGAAATAATGAAATGCCTTCAAATTGACAGTAAAAGTAATGCTCCCTGCCCGGGTACAGTTGAACACCATGATCCCAGTGTGCATGCTGTGTTCAGAAGGGGAGTGCATCAAAAGCAAAACCCATACTTGGATGCCTAAGAGACATCTTCTGTGTCTTATGTCCAGTTTTTGTCACGCTGGTCATTTAGTCTGCTTGACCATATTCCATCCAAGTGGGATCTGGTTTTTTTTTTGGGTGCTGGATTGGTTTTGTCAGGGTTTTTTTTGCAGTTTAGTTATTTGGTGATTTTGCAGAAACATTTTGTTTCTAAGTGCACTGATTTCTTTTTGTTTGTTTACTGATTGTTTTTTTTTTTTATGAAAGTCTGTGGACAAATACAGTGTGGCAATGTTCCTTACTTATCTGCTACCTTTTAAAAGGGAGTAAACAGTTATTTTTTTAAAGTAGGTCTATTAGAGGAAAAGCAATTAAATTTGTATTGATAATGAATATCTGTTGTTGGAAATGTGAACACTCCTTTTTGAACTTGGAGTTCTGACAACAACGCATCCTGTGGCCTTTCAGACAGGAAATAGGAGGATTCCTGCATGGCAATGCAAACAAGGACGCTTCAGAATATTGGGTCTGTGTCCATTCACTTAACCAAAAAATAATAATTGTGAGTGTTTTATCAATTGTTGCAGCATCAATCTAAGAATGAAACCTTGGTGTTATAAATTAAAATTATCCTTCTCATGTAAAAAGCCCTTAATAATCAAGCTCCATCATATATCAGAGCTCTGATTACCCCGTATGTTCCTAACAGAGCACTTCGCTCTCAGACTGCAGGTCTGCTGGTGGTTTCTAGAGTCTCTAAAAGTAGAATGGGAGGCAGATCCTTTAGCTATCAGGCTCCTCTCCTGTGGAACCAACTCCCAGTTTTGGTCCGTGAGGCAGACACCCCGTCTACTTTTAAGACTAGGCTTAAAACTTTCCTTTTTGACAAAGCTTCTAGTCAGAGTGGCTCATGTTACCCTGAGCTATCTCTGTAGTTATGCTGCTATAGGCTTAGGCTACTGGAGGACATCAGGCCCTATTTCTCTCACTCTGCTTAGTTCTCCTACTGTTCTACAATTTTCATTGTTTGTACTGTGCTTTCTGTGTCTCTGCTCTGTCTTCTCTAAGCCCCAGTGGGTGGAGGCAGATGAGCGTTCACACTGAGCCTGCTTCTGGTTCTGCTGGAGGTTCTCCTCCCTGTTAAAGGGGAGTTTTCCTCTCCACCGTCGCTTCATGCATGCTCAGTATGAGGGATTGCTGCAAAGCCATCAACAATGCAGACGACTGTCCACTGTGGCTCTACGCTCTTTCAGGAGGAGTGAATGCTGCTTGGAGAGACTTGATGCAACCTGCTGGGTTTCCTTAGAGAGGAAACTTTCTGACCAACCTGACTGTGTGATTTTATTGAATTTTACTTCATAAAGGGCCTTGAGATGACATGTGTTGTGAATTGCCGCTATACAAATCTAATTGAATTGAATTGAACTGAATAATTTATGTCGCTTGGTAATTTGCTCATGATCAGAGTATAACATGTCGGAACCCTTGGATCTGTTTCAAAAACACCAACATTAATGAAAACAACAGATCCATGTGTGAAAAGAACCTGAGTGATTTTTCGAGTCAGGAACTTGTTAGCACATTCAGTTGCACCACCAATTTTTGGGGAAAAGCGCCAAGATCATTATACCTGGAACAAACATGACACATATTAAATCAGTTTTACCTCCCCTGGCGCTGCTGACCGTCAGTGTCTGATTAATTTAGTGCCACAGAGACGCCAAATAATCACCAAACAAAACATGAATCAGGCCAGAGGATGAAAATCACTCCTTTCATTCTGAACATTGTCTTACAAGCCAACAACTGAATGAAAGCTTGTTTTGTCCTCCATGTCGGCTTTTGTTTCACGGCGTTTAACTGTTGCTGATAGGAGAGCTTGGTGCCAGTTTGATAGTTTTGCTCTTGACTGGCTGCTTTGAATAAACACATACATACTGTTAAGAATGCAAAAATGATTTCTATTTGATAAAAAAACAGAATATGGAGAGTTTTTGTATTTTTACTTTTTAACTTCCTTCAAATTCAGACGCTTCCAAAAGTTTCCATTAAACCTGCATCGCTCCATATATATATATATATATATATATATATATATATATATATATATATATATATATATATATATCAAAAACACTTGGAGTTACATTGTGTTATGTGTTCCCTTTATTTATACATAAAGTACGGAAAATTAGGAAAATGCCATCCAACGGTTTCAGTGCTTCTGTTTGTTTTTTCTTCAAGTTGACACTGATTTTGGGCTTCTGTGATGGACTTGCATAAGTGAGCTGAATTTCCTTCTGAAGCGTTTGTAACTTTTCCAGAGTTGAGTGCTGGAGGTCACTCGCCACCACCCACCCACTTCCTGCTAATCTGAATAAAGAGTCTGTCCTTGACTCAAAGCAGCTTGCATAATTGCTTCTGTTACCATTATTCCCCAGAAAACATGGACATGTTGGGACTTATGTGCATAAAAATGGGCTGTAAAATAGAGCTTGAATGGTAAACATATCGGCCCGCTGTGGACTGCCAATTAGCCCATGCTTAGATTCAACGGTGGGCAAAGCTCCAGAGTCAGCCCCTTACTGTTTTAAACTAAAGAAAGTAGTTTTTCAAAGCTGTCTTAAAATAAATGCTATTTTAGCCTCAGGAAGGTAATTCTGAAAGAGATGTTAACTGAAAACTCAACATACGTTCAATCATGAAAGATTTATAACGTCCCACTGAACATTCAGTTCTTTTAAAGGAAACCTATTCAGATCTAACCTAATTCTTTAATTTATTTCTGGAATAGAAATGCAGTTAACTATCGGTAAACCACGAAAAATGCCCTTGTTTTACCAATAAAATGGAAGCTATCGACAGGGAAGGAAGAATTTAGGGCAGCCTACCATTTAACAGCGACTCTCAGCCCCATTCAACAAGATTTCTGGCAGACCCGGTTCTGTTAGTCTGCTCCAGTCCGATTTCAGCCTGTTTGCTGTTCAGTGAGACACTTCTCGTGGCCATCTAGCCGTCCCTGACATCGGTCTGAGGAAGATTTGCTTCACTCCTCATTCTCAGCTTTTAGATTGTTGAGAGTTTTCTTGTATGTTCAAACCTTTTCAAGTTTTTTTTAATAAGATCCAGATTTAGGCTTTTATTTGGTCCAGGACTTTCTGTTTCCTCATCCTTAGCCACGCCTTGCTGGATTTACTGAAATATTTTGGGGTCCAATTTGGCTTTTGCTTAATTTTTTCAGATGGTCTAATTTTTTCCTAAAGAACCCTCTTATCTTATACACAAACCATGGCATGCCCCCCTCCATGTTTCACAGTGGGTATGAGATATTTATGAAATCTATACCAAACATGTCGTCTGTTCTGGTGCCCACATGATGCAGTTGTCAACTCATCTTTCCAAAGTACATTATTCTAGAAAACGCTTGTCTCTCTCTAGGTTCTCTTTGACAGACTTTAGTTTAGATATCATGGTTTTCAAAAGAGATTCATCCTTGCACAACTACCATGAAATTTAAACTCCTGCTGTAGCTCCAGAGATGACATTTTTTAGTTTTTGTGGATACTTCTTTTAGGACTTTGCCGTCTTTCATTTGGGTAACTCTGCCTGGATGACCAGACCTGGGTGTGTTGGCAGATCTTTTAAACATCCTTCAGTTGCAGAAACCTTTTCCATGCAGGGGAAAAGCTGATCTCTGTAAACGTCTTCCCAGAAACATAAACTGCTACAATGTTGACTCTGAATGTCATGATCTTAGCACTGATGTCTGGTCTGAAGGCTGGTTATATACCGGCAGGTGCAGGTGGATCAGGTGAGAGGTAATGAGAAACGGAGCGGAGCTGAGCAGGTGTGTAGAGTGAGTAATCAGACCAGCATCAGTGCCGAGATCATGACACTGAAGGCCCCAGACCGCTGGTTGGATCTTATCATTGTTTCCACTCTCGCCTCAACAGTCAGGAGCACCAAACTAAATGTTTAGGGTTTAAACAGGATGAACCTGCTGCAAATTTTGGAGTAAAAATGTTTTCATCAGGTGAACCTGATGTGTTACACCTGTGTGAGATTTCAGCCTTTCTTGAGTGAATGTGGGGATGTCCTAATTTATTCCTTGTAAGAAGTTACAGTTTAGGCTACAAGCTACAATTTAGCTCGCGATGCAGCTGAATGAATGTAATGTAAAGTTCTCTGGAGTCATCAGGACTTGATAAAGTGTTATGCAAATGCGAACCATTTAAATCGCTACGAGGGTATATGGAACATCAGGGTGCCTTTGGTTTGTCATTAGCTTTTGTTATTTATGATCACGCTTATCTTATTTTGGAAAATCCACCTTATTGATGCTTCCTGTGTTGATTCTAGTTGATCTTTCTTTGTAAATGTGAAGCAGAGTTTCCCAAATAGACAGAGGTCCACTTTGGTTCTGCTCAGAGTGGCATAAGAAGGCATTGCAGAAGGCGTTGTTGTCGGACTTGAACTAAACCCCCTCCTTCCTTTGTCTATTCTTTGGGTTAAAGGTCAAACTAGGCTTCTAAAGATCTCTGAACCTAACGAGTATTACCCTGCTTAGAGCTCCAATGAGACCTTCTAAGCTGGATAAGTAGGACACATTCGATCTACTAACCACCTCCCTCCTAAATCCACACCCTTCTTCAGTAAATAAATAAGGCAGCTAGTAGCCTGATGCCACCTATTTCCTGTTCACTGCCTTAGTTAACAACGGCACTTGTGATTGGACCGGTTACGTTTTAGTGACTCAAAAAGTCCCAAGGGTTAGTTGTTCATTAAGTTTGGCTACAGGCAATCTTTAAATACCTCCTAAATATTCCCAGAACCATGCACAATGTCTGTTTTACAACTACTACAGAACTCAACAATAAGGTGACTCAATAAATCAATTGTCCACAACTTGTAATAGGATTTTTATATGCTGCTTTAATTAGCACGTTTTAGCAGGGAATTAGTAAAAGCATAATAAGAAAGGACAATCATTTATTGTCCCACAATGGGAAAATGCTGGCGTCAGAATGGCAAATACAGACAGTCACACACAATTAATAATAATGAAATTGAATGACATTGGTTATTTGCATAGAAAAATAGTCCTCAGTTGGTTTTAGCCTTCAATTTTCTTCTCATTTTGGAGGTTATCTAGGTTGATTCTGCTGGATAACGGCCCTGGAGCGTTCCCATAACTTGCTGAATGGAATAGATGTCTTTCTTCACCTGGCCCCACTAAAATCCCCAAGGATGAGCTGGAGAGTGTCTCCGGCAAAATAGTTGTCCTGGTTTTTCTTTTTGGCCTCCGACATTCGCTTACCAACTTCAGCTGCCTGGACAAAAATGGATCCAACCCATCCATTATCTTCTTCTTATCCTAGAGTGGTTTTGTCCCATTCAAAAATGGACGGCAAAGTGGAATATAAAAGCAGGCATTGATCCGGTACTCATTGTCATTGTGCAAAAAACCCTCTTTGACGTCTTATACCAGAAAAAACAATCCAATCTGGAGCTATTCATGTCCTCTGTTATTATCCAGAGAGCTGCTGCATAAACCATTATCCAAGGAGCTGATGTACCGCCACAATTTCTCCCCATCTCTTCTTCCTGGAACAATATCGGTCTGTTTGTGTTTGAGAACGCCACAATAACGCAGCGTCCAAAAAATTATAACCTGTAGCTTAGTGCTGTGGTGCTCCAATAAAAGCAGAAAACAGAGAATGAAGAGAGTACCCTGCAGCAGAAAGAAATTAGAGCGCTGCTGAGGATGACAATTTCAACCATGTTCTCACTGCAATGAAAACAAAACTCACGCCAGGAGGATACAAGAAAATGTGGATACTAAAATGATTCAAATAAGGACATTGGGCTTACTTTAAATGTCAACATCAGTGATGGAGAAATTCCCTCGTTTTCAGTAAATACATTTGTCTAAAAGACACAACAGACAGGTCTCTGACAATTTTCCATTCTAACATTTGAATATTATCTGAATTAGTCTTAATCTTTCACATTCTGTCAGTAATGACTGTAGAAATTACTTAACTTGTACTTGAATCTAATTTAAGATGTGTTTCATGTTTAAAAACATCTCAGTTTGTTCTGATAAATGTTCACGGACCAGCACTGATGGGTTTCTACGTGATGTTGGATCCGACAGGTGACTGGCTGGCTGGAATATCACTGCAGTCCATCATCCTCTGAGGGCATTCAAGGGCAGAGGCATTTCCACGTCCCCCAAGCATGGAGAACAGCAAAGTCCAGTCAGAGGGTGGGCTGAATGTCACCCTGACCATCCGCCTCCTCATGCACGGAAAGGTAAGACAAACCCTGGATGTGAGGGACACTGTTAAGTCATTGCAGGGCTTCAGACTCTAACAGACATCAACATCCATCCATCCATTTTCCAAACCGCTTATCCCTCATGGGGTCGCGGGGGTTGCTGGTGCCTATCTCCAGCGTTCCAGACATCAACAGTGATTTTTAAAACATTGCTCATGAATAAGTGAGAACACTTTAAGGGTATAAGCCTTTTTAATTAAACATCTGCATTGTTGCAGATGTTAATTAGGAGCATCGCAGCCACTTGTAGCGGTTATTGTTTTTGGACGACCAATGCACGATTATTTTAAATATACCATATATTACACACAATATGGTAAACACTGATATAATATTTTATGTGTAAGACTCTACAATTCTGTTTTTCTTGCAGGAGGTGGGGAGTATAATCGGTAAGGTGCGTACCCTTGTTCATTTAGAGAGAATCTCAACTCCCTTGGGAAATGTTGATTCATGCTCTGAGGCTTTGTCTCTGATTTACTTTTACAGAAAGGAGAAACTGTTAAAAAGATGCGCGAAGAGGTGAGTTTCTGCAAAGAGAATTGACATTTACTGTAGCAAATATTATGATATAAATGCAGCTGAGGCTGAAGCAAGACAAATGGCAATTATATTTGTTTCTGCGGATGATTATGGGCTCCCATTGTCACCTCTAACATGTAATTATTCATATACATAAAATCAAAACAGGGTATAATTATTTAACACTGGCAGCACATGACTGATTACCTGAGGAACTGGGAATATAGTCGCTATTTGTGGTCAATACTCAAGCAAGACCCATCATTGAAAACCGAAAGTCTCTGAACACACCTAATATGTTATAATAACTATATGTTGGCAAGAAGGGAGATATACTGATGAATCAGAAACAATCCTACATCTTGTGAGTTTTAAATGGCCACTTTTCTAATTTGATTTACCAGCTAGCTGTGCTGCAGTGTTACTGCTAGCTTAAATGAAAACAAAGAGCAAAAATTCAAGCTGTTCTTTGAAATGTTTGCCCATGAAAGAAAAAGAAACAAAGCTAAAATATCTAGCACCAAATGAATGTTTTCAAAGATGAAGCATATATGGAAACTAGTATGAATCCATGACCCTTCCCTTTCATAGGTAGGCTCACGCCATTACAAATGTTGTATTGGCTTGTCCAACATGTTAAAAAAACAAAGAAATTACTATATTTTCTGGTAAATTATTTAGCAATTAATTAAACAATCACACTCAGTAAACTTGTGTCTTAAAGCAACAAAACCTTTAAAAAGGCCACATATATGTGAAACCAGAACAGTTTTTGTTTTTTCAGCTCTGAAGAATCCTCTGTGTTTGGTCTTCTTTTCCATATAATCGAACAAATCATTTAAAACATCCTCCGTGTTGTTGCTCACATTTCTGAACATGGCAGCTAGCAGCTCCCACGTGGAGTTTACCAACTTTATGATAAAAGCGAACATACTGAGCTCTGATTGGTGGTCTAGGGCACTAATTCGTTTTTAACAGACATATTTTTGGTTAAAAATGGCACAAAACGTTGAAAAAAGACGCTTGGTGGTCAGGTAAGGCCTTTAGGTTGTAGACAACTACGCCGCTTCTTTTCTTTCTTGAGAACTTCACATCTTAAAGTTATGACTACGACTATTACTTCCAACCCTGTCTAGGCCTAAAGAAGCCTTTTAGATGAGAGGCGATGCTATCAGTTCTGTTAGCATGCTAAGGATAGCTCGAGCATGCTTGTTCAGCTCATTTAACTCTTTTTACTTCTAAAGTATGCACCATTTGTACACTTTTGTCAATATATTGCAAGATAATTTCCAGTGTCACATCATAGTGGATAAAAAGTTTACTTTGAAATTTGAAGAGAAAAAACAAAATTTTCACAGAATGAAAGAACGTCACCACTGTCAACATTAATAATCGGATTTGGTGTTTTTTATGTATTTTACCTTTGCAATGTGATTTGTAATTGTATAGTACTTTTATATTGGTCATAAATATGTAACTTTGAATTTGCAAAACCAATTTTAAATTTTAAATTTGTTTTCCTGGATGAAAAGCCTGACCAGGGACCAGGGCTGTAAATTAGCATTCTTCTAGAAGCTCTATGTACGCTGCATCAGGTGTCCACAGGTAACACTGTCTTGTTTTACTGTCCCTGTTAAAATAAATT
The DNA here is from genome assembly GCF_011125445.2 of Fundulus heteroclitus. Taxonomy (NCBI): domain Eukaryota; kingdom Metazoa; phylum Chordata; class Actinopteri; order Cyprinodontiformes; family Fundulidae; genus Fundulus; species Fundulus heteroclitus. The sequence goes on from NC_046367.1 coordinate 40,513,815, forward strand.
AAATTCAGCACAGACATTGCTGCAGAATAAATGAGCAGGAACATTCTGTCTTAGCAGAGTTATTTCTGTTTTATTTGCTCCTTTTTTGTCAGACTTAAAGCTAAGAGTTTGTGTTACGGTCTTGTTAATTTCTTCGTTTATGTCGTTTCTTTCAGAGCGGAGCAAGAATCAACATTTCAGAAGGAAACTGTCCAGAGAGAATCGTCACCATCACTGGACCAACAGACACCATTTTCAAGGCTTTTGCTATGATTGCCTATAAATTTGAGGAGGTATGGATTATTTACACTGTTGATGGCAGCTTTCAGTAATATAAAACACTTTCAAATCCACCAGTCTGGAGTTTGTTTGTATATTGTCAGGCCATGTATTTACCTTTAAGCTAAGCCAGTTGAAAGAAACAACGAGGAAACCTGTGCCTGACAGCACCTGTTATAGTTTAAGTGTGCGATTGACGAATATGTAATGGAAGTGCACAGAAAATATTCTTCTCTAGAAAGCAAACTAAAAATATTTTTATTTTCATTGAATCTAAAGTGCTTAAGTAGAATGGAGCTGGCCTTGTCTTAGTTCTGGAAGATGTTTCAATCGAAATGACAAAATGGAACAGCCTCCTCAACCATCCCAAGGTAATCTAAAAGTCCTACCCCCAGATTAGGACCTTTTTGATCCAGGAAAATGTGGAACTGGAAAATTCAATTCAATTTTATTTATATAGCGCCAATTCATGAAACATGTCATCTCAAGGCACTTTCCAAAGTCAAATTCTGTCAGATTATACAGATTGGGTCAGATTATACAAATTGGGTGAGATTACACCGATTGGTAAAAAAAAATCCTCTCTAAGGGAACCCAGTTGATTGTATCAAGTCTTGACTAACAGCATTCACTCCTCCTGAAGCATGGATGGCTTTATGCTGTAATCCAAGGAATTTGCATTTATGTTACTCTCTGGTCATTTTATGTTTGGATACTTGAGATTTTTTATAAAAACCAAAAACTTTTTTCTATGACTGGGTTAGGGCTAAAGTTCTGTGTGAATGGACATGTTATCTTCTCTCACTAGTAACTTGCTGAGCCTTCAAAAGGATCTGGTTTGGATTTGGATTTAAAAGATGAGTCGAATGCTGTTGGAGGTGATGCCTTGTTTTCTGCATCTAAAGTTCAATTTGCAAATTCCCTCAGCATCTTTTCACACCCATTCACCCTTGCTGGGTCATTCTTCCCAAAGTGTATGGTAATACATCGGTCTACATTGCCCTAGCTGGACTTCTCCTATTTCTTGGCACCAGAGATTACACCTTGGTGTGTCCAGGCATCATTTTATGTCTCATCCCTTTTCACCCATATCCCGATACTGGAAGCAGTGGAAACTTTAGGGAAACTTCTCCAAGAAGACAAGCAACTACAAGGCAGGACAACTTTATTTCAGGCCAGATTTGCACCCAGTTGGATCTGTTTCTCCACCGCATAGTTTAAATACAAGAGCAGCTTTTCATCCGTTGTGACGGACTTCAATTTTCAAGTCCGTTACCTCCGACCATGTTTAGAGCCGAAGAAGTGAACTGAGAAGTACAACGTCTTCAAGAAATAAGACAAGAATTCCAGTTACCTTCTAAATAGACACAGGGTTGTCAATACCTGGTTGACTGAGAATATACGACTGCCAATTTCAAGTGGCTGAGTTTCCAAACTCAAACAGCCCACACAAGTTTTGAGTCATTTATCGTACTCAGAAATGTTTAGTTTAGCTTGTTTATTCAATTAAAACATCCAAAGCTAATCTCCGAAACTACTAATAATTAGATAAGAAAAGTATTTATTACAGCCCAGATATCAGCAAAAAGGTTAATTTAATGTGTTGCCTTTCAGCTTTCTTTTCCACTGATGATATCTGAAACTTTCTGGGCAACGTGACTCTAAGTTCTGTTTCGTAAATAATTTGTAAGAACTTTTTTCTTAATGAAAGCGTGGCTCCCAATCCAAGCACACCCAAAACAATTCCACATTAGAAAGCCTAAGAAAATTAATAATGTTTTTTTTTCTAGTCATTTGAGCCAGGACGTATATTTTTCAGTAGGCCAGCTTTATATGGCTGGTTTTTACTAATGCAATTAAACATCATGAATGTTTGAGGCCACATTTCTCCTGCAGAATGAATTATGATCTGTTTTTCTTTCTCCCCAGGACATAATCAATTCCATGAGTAACAGTCCAGCCACCAGCAAGCCCCCTGTCACCTTAAGGCTTGTCGTACCAGCCAGTCAGTGTGGCTCTCTCATCGGGAAGGGAGGCTCCAAAATCAAAGAGATGAGAGAGGTAAATAAACTAAAGCGCATCTGTTGAATTACTGTCTACGTCAAACTCAACCACACCTTATTCCTTATGCACCAAATGGGTATTTGTCTCTATTGATGCACTAAATCATTCATTGAATGTGATTTAATGGATCACCAACCTGTTTTTTTTTCATGCATTGAGAAATTGTAAAATATCTGTAATTTGCACCCACTCAGAAATGTGTGAAACATTTTTCCTGTTCTGCTTTTTAATTCCCGACCATGCTTTTAATATTTGTATAAATACTTCAATTGAATGTTGCTCTGACAACATGTAATATTTCCAGTTCAATTACACTCTTTTCCAGACAAGTCAAACACAAAACAGTCAGATTTACATTTAAATTCACCTAAATGTGACACATTCGAGTCAGATAATGCAAAGCAAATCCATAGGCAGTTATCCGTCTGGGGAAGATGACGGAACCTCCAGCAGAACCAGAGCCAGAACCTGGCAGAGTATAAATAGTCATTGGCTGAGACTGACTGAGTCCTGGGAGTACGGGATTGATTCACAGAAAAACACAGAAGCTGTGGTCAAGGGGTACTTTCTATTTAAATCAGACATGTCCAAAGTGCCGCCAGCGGCCGTTTGTGGCCCCTTGTACTGATTTTGGATGGACCCCGAAACAGCATTTTAGGAAAGATTTGATCCACAAGCACAGCTGGCTGATGCAGATGGAAACTTTTTTTAAATAGGGCATAAATTATTACAGAAAAATAAAAATATTATTTTGAAAATGTTAAGTAACACAGAAAGTATTCATCTTTTAATAACCACACTTTTCACATGCTCTTTATTTTTACAATAAATTGGACCATGAAATTTGATTACTCAAATGCAGACCTTGGTGCATTAAAATGTGCTTTGAATTCATTTATTAAAATTGGCTAAATACAGGAAGCGTTTTCAAAGAACAACTGACCAAAATCCTGTTCTTATATTGCTAGACCAAATTGAGTTTAGTCTGTTATTAGTGTATAGTCAAATTAAATTATTATCAATAATTTCCAAACCGAATGACAATCTTTTAATACGACAATAAACAAAACCCTTTTTTACCTGTGGATCTGCAATGATTTACATAGTCATTTCCGAAAGAAAACCTGATTGATTTGTTTATTTAAAATGATCATATATTTTTAGAGCAAGTGAAAAATAAACATCATCACGTTTTGGCCCTTGAGTTCTTTTGACTGTTTCCTTTGACCTCGAGCCTGCCTCCACTCGCTCAAATGTTGTGTTGTTGCATGTTTTTCTCAAGTACATTTAAAACTGGAAAAGCCAAAAAGCGTTGGCCAGCACCAACGCACCCCCCCCCCCCACACCCATACACCCACCCAGAACCCTCAATGTCTAAATGCAAATGGGGGCAGAGGAAGCCATAAGGGCTGAGGCCTACATAATCATCCCCCCACACCGAGGAACGAAAAATTTCATTAAATCCGCCCCAACATTCAAACACATAAATGGTAGATGTACTTGTATAGCACTTTAATTAGTCCAACGATCCCAAAACGCTTTGCATTCAACCATTCACACACATTCACACCTGTAAGGGGAGCTGTGTTAGTAGCCACAGCTGCCCTGGGGCTAAATGAAAGAGCCAAGGCTGCCATACATTGGCACCAACAGGTCCTCTGACCATCGCCAGCAGGCAATTCGGGTGAAGTGTCTTGCTCAAGGAGGCAACGTTGGAGTGGGGGATCAAACCAGCAACCCGCCAATTGCAGGACGAACTCCCTAACTCCCTTGAAGGGGAAAGCATCTGCCATGAGATGTTAATGTCCATACCCCCTGCAGCTTGACAGGCCCCAGGAACCGCCATCACACCAGAGGCCCCAGGTAGGACCAGACACTCGGGCATGCACCGGCCCAAACCCCCCGTGACATACTCCACAGGACCCAAACTCCCAAGGCCCACCAGGACACAACCAGGAATACCCCCCCCCCCCCCCCCAAGAGCATCGGAAGTAAGAAATAGCCACCGGAGACTGCCCCAAGGCCCCCAAAGCCCCCCTCCAGTGGTGTGCGACAGACCCCGGTGTCAGAGTTGCTTAGGGTAAGCTGACTTGGCAACGGTGAATAAAGCTAAAGTTGGAGAGTAGTAGGAGAAAATCAGAAAGTGAGAAAAAGTGGTCAGTAGGTCACAGAACAGCCTAAGCCTATAAGGCTATCCTTTGCCACTATAACTATACACTGTGTAAATTGTTAAAGGAACAGTGTCTTACAGGCAATAAATATTCAGATGCCCCAGTATTTTAATTTACAGTGACATTTGTATTGATGTAGTCGACAGCATTGGTACAGCAAAACTAAGTACACTTTTAACTGCAATAACAAATATGAGTGATTTCCAGGCCAATTCTTGAATAAAATAGGATTAATTTGATTAATGTTACGACATAATGCCTCACCGACTGAAACAGGTTTTAATTAAGGATCTGTACTTTAGTAGGGTGCATTCTGCAGGGGTGGAGCAGGTGCCCCAGAAAAACAGGAGGCTATCAGTCCTCGACGTAGCCATCTGGGGTTTGATTCCCAATTTTAGACCCTTGCTGCATGTCTTCCCCCATTCTGTCTCTGCTGGTTTTGTTTATTGTTATTAAAGGCAGCTAGCGCATTAAAAAACAGAATCTCTACATGGGAAGCTCCTATTTTTTTTTCACCCAAAACTCTGTTGGCTTGTGAAAGTGAGGCCAAAACCAAGCAGAATTGTCTCAGCAAAATATTTAGGTTGCTGTGGACATAGAGTAGATTCAGACGACGGTGTGGGTGTTATGGGAAATAACTGCATAATTCCCGAGTTTAGCCTTCATTTGTCGTCACTAATTGAAAGTCAATGAAGAGACACTCCGCAAAGGTCCAGCTGGCACTCCTAAAATGTGTGAACACTTTCTGGGACGTGACACAAAATAAAACAGATGCTTGAGGCAAAGTCAGAAGAACTCCTTCTTTCTGGGCCCTGAAAGCATGTTTGGCATTTCTCCACAGAGCCGTCCTTTAATATCTGAGCGATTCATGCCCACATGATAATGATGGAGCCTCCATTTCAAAAATCATTTTAAACAAAGAAGGAGTGATAAAGAAAAAAAACAACGCAGCATTCCTCTAAGGAGGCTAAGTGACAGCTAGGGGACAAGAAGCCAATAACATTTGCTGCCAACTATATTAACTCAAACGTAGTGTCGACAAGCGGTTGTCAGAGTGGAGTGGGGTAGTGGGGGAGTGTTTTCTTGCTGCCCTCAGGTTAATGTCAGCAGATGGGACCTGAGAAATGCCGTGCAGGGGGTCTGATGCCAAACAGAATGTCCTGAAGGCAGGATGTTGTTTTCCCAGATGGACAGGAGGAGGCCAGTCTAAACATCTCAATTAGTTCAATTAAGTCAGGAGCCGTTAAACAAATATTCGTCCGGCACCTGGAGGAGCTGCTTGACAGAACCGATCAGTTGCTTTTCCCTGCAGAAGTCAGTCCCTGTTCCCCTGCGAGCAGCCCTGAGTTATCCTGCAGATAATAATCTCTCACCGTCTCCCCTTTCCTCTCCAGTCTACAGGGGCCCAGGTTCAGGTGGCTGGGGACATGCTTCCTAACTCCACCGAGCGCGCCGTGACAATCTCTGGAACCCCAGAAGCCATCATCCAGTGTGTTAAACAGATCTGCGTGGTCATGCTGGAGGTAAAGAAAAAAAAAAAAGTTAAACAGATCATTAAAACAGAGCCTAAACTGCATCTGGGTCCACACTAGCTATGTTTATATGGACAAAACTTCACAATCGGATTAAAATGTATTCGGATTAAATAAGAAGATTGTACTGTTTATATGGGCATATAATCCGATCACAATGTGCATATCTATGCACCTGGCTTTATTCAGAATAGATTCACTCTGACATGCGCAGTTATCAAATTCCCCTAATAAAACCCACAGAAGAAGAATTTCCATCTTTGTTTAACTACATTAGAATAGTAAACAAAGCAATATTATACGAGTTTGTTTGTCTTACAAGCTCCCAGGCTGGACTTGCACAAAGTTCTAATTACGGCTGAAACTTTACAGAGTAAGCAACAATTTTGAGTTCTATTATTTTTTTCAAACAGAAAGGTTTATCGGGAGCCCCGACAGTTTTTCTTCCCGACGTACTTCCATCACTCACCAACGCAGAAATACGCCATGTTTATGTTGGGTGTACATGCCATAGTTTGCCACATCTAGAATAACCTGAGCCTGACAAGCGTTTATATGCACGTTGATCAGATTATCAATCAGCATAAACCACCCCTCTGATTTGGAAAACAATTTCATTCTAATTGAGCTTAATCCGATCTCCAATTCCGATTGCCTTGTTTACATGACCCTGTTTTTTTCCGATCAGCCCTTTATTCCGATTACTTTTGTCCAGGTAAACGTAGCTACTGTGGTCCAACACATGTCTGAAGAATATCTCCGGGCTTTGTTGCTTTACAGCTGAGTATCAGGCTTGTAGTCTCTGATCAGCTTGCAATCCTTTCCACTTTAAGGGTCCAAACAGAAAAAAATAAGATTAAAAAAGTTAACGTGATTATGCATAGCTAGCATTTTACAGATAAACCTGTGGACTTCCAGGATCTCAATCATCTTTGGTTCATCTGATCAAGGTTAGACTGCTCCTGCCACACCAGTATGGGTGGATCCTGGTTTTTGCAAAGCAGATTTTAAATCCAACTTTCTCAGGAAGTGTCCTTTTAAACAACCTAATAATAACTTTGAACTGATCTAAAAAAAAATTCAGACTTGCCATTTGAAAACATTTGAACAAGTATTTGTTAATCACAAATACCTGACAGTAATATGATGTGATGCTTACAATGAAATGGAGGAAATATGCTTAAATGACCAACAAGAAAAAGAACATCTACAAAAACATTATTAGTCCCTGGCCAGTGAACTCAAAAGTTCCTTTATATATATACAGTAATTGTTGGTTTTTATTCAACAGCATCAGCTTCCTGATTAAATGTAGAGGTCAATGTAATGTCATCTGGTGTCCAAGTGTTATTTATTTCTACTAATTTAAAAAGTGATGCTGCACCTAAAACTAATAACTGCAGAAAGCAGAAGGTCGTATAAAAGTCTCTGTGTATAACTCCAAGTCCAGCAGCACAACTCCTAGCAGCACCGTGGGGGCTACAGAGGAAAGGTAATTATATGCTCAGTCCTGAGTGGACCTCTAGTTCCAGCAGCATGAATCAGAATCCAGTCTTGTTGCGGTAATTTTCCAAAGTGGAGATCTGCTGTATTATACCTAAAAGCACATCTCTGCTGAGTAAGGAACACGAAAAACAGATGAATTTTGCAGAACAGCAGAACAGTGGTGATGCATATAGTCAGAGTGTGCCAGGTCTTTGTTCATTTCTTTTTTCCCTAAAGAAAGAGTTTTAACCTTGAAAACAACACACTCCTCATTTCCTTATATTTTCACTTAGTTTAATGCAATGAAACATTCTGAAAAACAAACTGCAAAGCACAACTGCAATGTAAATTTATAATGCCAATATCAGCTATAAAATCCCTGAAAACCATCTCAGCAAAGATATCAGCATGTGGTAAACAATGTCCTAAAGTATTTAAAAGAAAAGGAATACAAATTAATGGGAAATGGGTCAAATGTGATGCTAAACATATAGGCTGAAGGTAACTACCATTACTGGACCATAGGTGTACAGGAACCGCTCAGCCAAGCGAGCTGGCTGTTAGTTGAACAATCTAAAATGTCTGTAATAATCTGTATAATTTACTAGATGTGGATTATGAAGCTGCTGAACGATGGATTGTGTTAAGATCCGCCCCATATTCAGCTTTTTAAAAAGGAAGCTGTAAGGAGCAGTTCCTTTAGCAGTCAGTATCTTACCTGCTCAGTTTAGAACGACATTTTAATGCTTCTCAGAGAATGAAACACGTGGGAGCAACTTTTAAAACTCTTTCCTCACACTTAGAGTAAACATTATTAGGTATTTGTTACAACTCATCCTTTATCACGGGACGATTAATCCCAAAACATCAGCAGCTATAGTACAGTTTCTATACTAACTGATGTTTTTAGCAGCTAACTCTTGCCATGCTAGCTGATGGCAGTTTAAGCAGATAATTGTTACTTTTCCTAAAACACAAATCTGTTAACTCTGATTGGCTGAGTCCATCCATCCTTCTATCCACGGACTGGACCTGCGAATTAGCCTCTGGCTAAATGGACAACAGAGAGGACAACAATTCCTTAGAAATGCAACTTTTATTTTTGTCTTGTCCCTGTTTGCATAAATTTGAAATACAATAAATTACCAATAATTATTCCTCTAATCTGACTCCTTCTAATCCTCCAAAATATTAGGTCCGTTGTTGCTTTAGTCAGAAAGTTAAACTTTTCAGCAAATACACAGCAGGATAGTGTGTGCATTTATGCACGGTGAAAACAACCGTTATCTATGGCTTTTGTGTTTTTACATAATAAGAGAAATACCAACAAATTATTTGCAAGAAAGAAAAAGATTAATTCAATTCAATTCAATTTTATTTATATAGTGCCAATCCATGAAACATGTCATCTCGAGGCACTTTACAAAGTCAAAATCAATCAAAATCAATCATATTCTACAGATTACAGAGTAAGATTAGCTCTACAGCAAAATACGGAACGTGAGGCAAGGAGGATGAAGAAAAAAATGAGGACGAAGAAGAAAAGCAAAGACTGGTGAATGCATATTTCTGTTAAATAAGTGTCTTTGTGAGGCTGCTGCAAAAAAGTTAAAACATACACAATGTTGCTCAAAGCAACAGAGTTTTAGATTTAGTTCATTAATAAATATATAATCAGCTTCCAGTAAAGCCAACCTAGTGTTCGCTCTAAGACAAATTAACATGTTTCCTTGTGTTTTTAACATAAGTTAACAGAAGTATAAATGTGCTTATGAAGCAGTCTAATTCTGCCTTCTCTCTGTTTCTTCCAGTCTCCACCAAAAGGTGCCACTATCCCTTATCGCCCAAAGCCGGCCTCCACCCCAGTCATTTTTTCTGGTGGCCAGGTGAGTGCTGAGCTAGCCTTGGCTCATTAGTTTGTGCCCACAGCCAACCTGAGAGCTTTACTGCAGCTTCTGCCCGCACCTCAAAGCCTTCCTGATTTCTCATGCAAATAGTTTGCAGCGCTCTGTGCAAGAACGTACGCTGCTAAGTAAAAGCGTGTTTAATGAACCACAGGTGGCCGTTTGTTTCTTTATTACGCCGTAAAACAGGAAATCTAACGCAAACAAGGTCATTCCCATTCGTGAGGGCAACAGAATTCAATAATCCTCTGTTTTAATTCATAGCCCCAAATCATGTCAGAGCCATGAGCGGCTCCGATGCAAAATAACAAGACTTCATACCTCCCCTCAGACTGGATAAGATGAAAATATTGCGTATTTTATTCATAACAACAGCAGTTAAGATCAGGTGATATTTCTTCCACAAAATGTTGGTAGTTAAGCAGGTGTTTGAGTCCGGAAAGATTTTTCAGTCACAGATTGATGTTTAAAAAGTAAGTGATGTATTCAAACCCTAACAATAAATGTTCAGTGGAGCAACAGAACACAGCAGTACTTCTAACGGCTCAAATGTTGTTATTGTACGAGATGTGATAAGCAAATGTACAGCGCAGAACCCTTTAGACACAAAAGGAGTCATGACTGGGTCCAGTTTGAAGAGCGGACACGCTCACAGTGGGTGGACGGACTAAAGTTCACATCAAGTGTTTGTGCACAACGTTACCTTTCTGATGGGTGCATTGTGCTGCCATTTTTGGAACATGGCGCATACAATGGGTATCTGACTTTAGTTTACTCATGTGCAAATTATAGTAAAATATATATAATCATACAAGGATATTTGAGGACAAAAGATCAATCATAAAATCATTTTAATAAATATTCTTCATCAATTTAGCTCATTATTAATAATTTAAGATATTGAATTAATTAAGATTTTCTGTCATTATTTTTGTTGTTTTTATTTTCCTGGTGTGGTTCTGGCTGGCATTATTTTTACTCACCTACAAAAACGTGACTATACCTGTGCCACAGTACCTTTATTTTAATAAATGTTATGCTGTTGTCCCTTTGTGTTGTTTGTGCTTCAACACGTCCGTTGAAAACAAATATCAAAATCATTTTGAAACAAGAATTAAAGATAAGACCAAATATGAAGCAGATAAAGTTGCGTCCGCCGTTGTTGGAAATTGCTCTCTGCGCACATCAAGCATCCTGCAGCCTTTTTAACAACACTTCTCAGCCAGTGGTGTGTCCCGCCTGGCCACTAAATCATGTTATCTCAGTGTTTGTCGTCTGTGATCAGTGATGCCAAGCGTGAGTCTTATCAGGCGGGAAAACTGCACCAGCAGCAGCTGCACGGTTTGCTGAGAAATCGGCCATGTTGTAACTCACTTTAGTGTGGCATCAATTTATTTGGGTACCGATACTGCATGCATTAAAAAATGGGGCTCCTACAACATCAAACTCTGGTATCTCTTCTTCCAATGGCTGAGAATTGCTAAGGCAAAACATCTGTTTTTAATACAGCTGTCATTTTTTTAGTCCTTCCAAAAATTCCCAGGGAGCTGGGTTTGACTTTCAGGTTGTATCAAGAAGGGAATAAAGTCTGTGAGCGAGTTGTAAAGACTTGCTCTAGTTCCACCTAGTGAAGGGAGCAGCAGCTAAAAGGATTCACACAATACAGCTGCCTTTTTGCCTTTTTTGACTTAGCCATAAAAACACTTATAGCACTCAAATCACACATCTATTCTTGTCAACCCCAGGACGAATCCAACAGGAAAAACTCCAAATGTGCAATTGTGTGCTAACATATCTTGCCATATATGTACTGTAAGACTTTATAGTCATTCAACTGCGCATTCACAATGTACGTTTGGCAAAATTTCATTGCAAGGCTCCAAGTAAAAACAGAAGACAAAAAGAAACATGAATATATGAATGTAAGTATGTGTAGTTCTTACTGTTGCCATTTGGGTTTTCCCGTATTAGTAAATTTTTTGTGATGAGCTCCCAGGAAGCAAACACAGAAAAATGAACCGCTATGAAGAGCACCTGTCAAATAATAATAATAATAATAATAATAATAATAATAATAATAAGCGCAGGGAGATCAATTATGAGATAAATGGCCAAACCCAAATGGTAAAATTAACACCAGCAAATTACAAGACCTGTTAGGACATAATAAACAGAAAGGAAATGGTCAAAATACCCACAAAAGAAAAAACAATCTCCAACACCAGGAGATCCTGACATGTTGACTGTGGTCCTGCTCATCAGCAGATGATCTCTCAGGGTCCAAACACCAGTCATGCACTCACAGCGGTGACATTTACTCTCCACTGACCCTGTACCATGAGTTATAGCCTCATGTAACCTGCAGCAGAACGCCGCCGCACACCTTCACATGCTTCCTTTAAGCATGGTCTGACATCAGAACTCTCCCAAAGGATTAAAGTTATCCTGTTTAATCCAGGCCAAAACCAGTTTGGATATGTTTGGGATAATTTATTTATTTTTGAATACACAAACAATAATAAAAATAAAATAGATTTTTTTTTTCTGAGAACTCGCTGAAATCTTCAGTGAAACTAATAAATGAAAATTTGTCCACATTCCCTGAATGAAGACTTTGAAAATATTATGCATACTTCTCACCTGAAAGGCTTTTTCCAAAGTCAGACTCCATCAAATTATACAGGTTGGTCAGAAAGTTTCCTCTCTAAGGAAACCCAGCAGGTTGCATCAAGTCTCTCCAAGCAGCATTCACTCCTCCTGAAAGAGCGTAGAGCCACAGTGGACAGTCGTCTGCATTGTTGATGGCTTTGCAGCAATCCCTCATACTGAGCATGCATGAAGCGACAGTGGAGAGGAAAACTCCCCTTTAACAGGGAGGAGAACCTCCAGCAGAACCAGAACCAGGCTCAGTGTGAACGCTCATCTGCCTCCACCCACTGGGGCTTAGAGAAGACAGAGCAGAGACACAGAAAGCTCAGAAGCTCACATTGACCCAGGAGTACTTTCTATGTTAGATGGTAATAGTGGATGATCTGTTTCCCCTGGATGATGTCACAGCTAACAGAACGCCAAACCAGGTATACCTTCTATGAAGAGAAAAAAATGACAAAACAAAAAGGTAAAAGATGAAATAACAACAAATATAAAAACCTCTGACAGTAACTGTAAATCTGTTTGATTTTCTTTTTACTATTTTCTGTGCTCTGAATATATATCTTATAACATTCTATAGTTTGCTTTGGCTAAATAAATTCTCCCATTTTCATTTTATTACTTCTGTTGTACAATTGGAGAAGAAAAGGGTTACATCATCAACCAACGTACAAAAACACATAATGAAGACGTCTGTATTGTTCACCTGGTTCTACAGATGTGGACAAACAGATGTGGCAAATTGTCTCCGAGCTCTTTTGCTGTGGCTCTGCTTCTTGCTGCCAGCTGAGATGTAAACGAGTAAACACACGTCAGAAACTTTGAGTGAAACAAGTTTTTCTTCTGTTGACGCTAAAACTGTCTTACTGTTTGCTGCTTTGTCTTTGCAGGCCTACACAATTCAGGGACAGTATGCCATACCACACCCAGATGTAAGTCCTTTGGTTTGCTTTTCTCTTATTCAGTTTATGCATTTATTACAACTGAAACCAGATATTTACTTACACTGTATAAAAAAACCATATGCGTTTCTATTTTCCTGTGTGACATTAAATCAGACTAACCCATCCCAGTTTTAGGGTACTAATACCAGAATTATTTGTAAATATTTGCTAAATTCCACAATAAGAAGACATTGTAGAGATTTTTTGCTTCTATTTAAATTCTGAAGTTCACATATATTTTACGTCCTTCCACAAGCTTCTCACCATAGTCCCTAGCTCAGGTTTGGAGGAAAAATACTTTTTCAGCTCTGGGACTCACATCAGCACTTTCTGAACATGAAACAACAGGTGGTGATTCTTCATTGATGCTATGGCCATCGGTAACAACACTGTTACAACAATAACAATGACGATTACTCCGGTCAATGTGGAATTTTGTGCATATAAACCCAGTTAATGCATCTCATCTTATACATACTGAAAAGTGCATGATTGGTTAAATGTTACATATTAATGAACTTTTAACTGCAGTCAGTGTTTTACTCATTGTCGATGCCTTGAACACCATGATTCCCGTGCTGTTATTGAGTGGATAAAACTGTTTTAATAAATGAACGTGGGACCTTCTAGTATCGAGTAGTTTGGACCCAAAGACAGAACTAGACTTGTAGAGGTCCAGAGTTCTCTTCCTGACATCTTGGCTGATTTTGCAAAGATGTCACATAAAGAAGCAGAGTGTTTAAGGTGTTCCCTAAAATAAATCCCCAGGGGTGTTTCCATATACCACAGATATTGTAAATTAACAGGAGCCTACAAAGCCATTATATCAGCATCTGTTCTTTTCCAACATTTTTTAAAGTAATCTTACCGTATGTGAACTTTAAACTTTAAAGAAAGCAATGAAAATATGAGAAAAAAACGGTAATGTATCTTTCTATACAGTGTAAGTAAATCTCTGGTTTCACTCGCACACAGACACGACATTTCTTTTCAGTATTTTAGAATCAGATCTCGTGAATTTGCTCAGCAGTTGGTGAGAGCAGATCGATACCAAAGCAACACATTCTGAGGCTAATCATAAAGCCAAAGACAGTGGGGGCAGATTTGACGCAGACACCTCCTAAATTTCAGCAGCCCATCCCGTCTCCGTTAATAATCTGCCTTCATCTGTCCTTGTCGTTAGAGCATCTCAACAGCCACCTTGTGTCAGATCCGCTAATTCAAAGCCGAACAGTGATTGATGCCAGAGGAGCTAGTGGCTGACGGTACAATCGCTCAAGCACAGACTTGACACCCTCTTCCACCCTCATTATAAACTTCTTTTAAAAGGAGAGCATGCTTTTAAAGCATCTCAGGTGGAAAATGCTACGCGGTGGGGGCCGGACAACCTGTGATCATGTTCTGAGGAGAGCGGCTCCTCCTGACGAGCGTGTTAAACTACAGGTTAGATCAGCAGTGGCCTTTTCAAAGGCCTGGTGAAGTTGATGAGGGGAAATTAAATTATTTCTAGACGTGCTGGTGATTATAAAGCACTAAAGAGTATATGAAAATTACATGAAGGCAGAAAAAAAGACTCAAATTATCTGGTAATTTCCGTCTTCAAGCAGAAAATCAACATCTCTTTGTGTGTCTTGCTTTTTGTCCTCCACCATCCCGTGTCATGGCCTCCTTCTCCTCACCGTTTCTTCACTCTGGATTATGTTTTCTTCTTTTCTTGGTGTGACCTGTGTAACAGTAACCTCTTAGTTTTACTTTCCCTCCTAACCCTTCAGCAGTTGACCAAGCTCCACCAGCTGGCTATGCAGCAAACCCCCTTTACCCCTCTTGGACAGACCACCCCTGCTTTCCCTGGTACGTACCCACAAGGTACCCCTGTAGATATTTTCTTCTCTTTGCATCCAGAGAAATATTTTTCTTCTCCTCATCCCCTACCTTGCACCTTATCTCTCTTTTGACACAGCATGACTTTGCCCTTGTCATTTCTCTCCTCCTTTGATTTTTTTTTTTTTACTCTCATATATATTTTTTCTTGCCCCTGTCTGATATTATGCCCGTAAAGAGGAGAAATAGCAACTCCAAGCTGCTTTTTATAATGATTTATTCAGAATTACATTATCGCTTGGCAACAGGTCACATAGTTTACCAACATGTCTTCAAGGGAATTTAACTTTCTACTATAAGGAAAAAAATCCACACTTTTCCAAGTTCAATCTGAAACACTGCAGTCATATAATTTTATATAATTAGAAGTTTTACAAAGACAGTATCTAAATTACACCTAAGGAGGTTGTATTTATATAACTAATCTGTTTAACTGACGTATACAATTTTGAATATAGCAAAAATTAAATGTTCCTTAATCCAGATGTTTCCAGACATGATGTTGTGAAGTTTTCAGTCCTTTTTAAGGCATCCGTCATGCCATATTTGGAAATTAAGGCATGACGGATGGACGGATGGATCAATTAGAAGTATAGAAATGCTCATATGTTTACCTACTCAAATTCTCAGTTATTCGGGTCATCACAACAGCAAACAGGCTTAACTTGGAGGCAACCGGACTTTCGCTCAGTTCTTTCTGAAAACGTTTTGACATCTATCCAGGAGGCTTTGTTGAGTCTGGTGGCTCATGTTTGAGCAACCTGTAGTTGGAGCGCTGCTGTTTTAAATGACATGGAGGCCCATCCTCCTTGGCACATTCTAAGTCAGATGTAGATCAATGATCCACCCGTCTCTGTCCTGGGCCGTTAGAGGCTATTGCTTGGTGTGAGTGGAGTACTTGGTCACCTGAACTGTGATGAGATGCTGATGTAATCTGTGTGGAACGTGTTGGAGGACCGAGCTGTAAACACTGGAGAGTTGGAAGTTCAATCCTCCCCCTGTTTAGTAATGGCTTTTCTCTTTTGATCAAGATGGTTTCTTTCATTACTCTTTGAAACCATCTGTTCTCCCTGTCCAAAATCAGGACATCATTGTCGTCAAGAGTGTGTCCTTTGTTCTTCAAGTACAAGTGGACTGCTGCATCTTGCCTAGAGATCTACCATATTTTTTGGACTATAGATTTCTCCAGAATATAAATTGCTTCAGTCAAAAAAATGTGTCATAAAGAGGTAATAAACATATAAATCGCACCGGACTATACACATTTATTTAGAAATTTATTTCACACAATCCAAGACTGATAAAATGTATTTTGGTAAGCCAATTTACTAAATTACACTGCTGCATCCACAACCGGCTGGTTAACATGGAACAGACCTAGGAGGATGAATGGGGTAAATTAGCAGTTCCAACCAACAAGATTTTATCCAGAGCATTTCAGTGTAACGGCCCGTCAAGCTGAAAGTTGTCAAAATTACGGCTAAATTAGGCAGTGAGCGTAACGGTGCTAAGCGAACAGTACAACACGGATATTTCAGAGCAATATACTGTAAAGCTCACGTGTATCGGGGAAGTATTAACCCGCCCAGACAACAGAGCTGTAAGCTAGCGCTAGCTGCTATTAGCTTCACAGAAAGCCCAACAACAGGGTTCTGTTGCGGTCTGGGACCTTTGAGCTGCACCACACAACGCTCAGTCTTTGTTGTCTATAAGTTAATGATTCAATTAATTGTTAAGGTGACCAGATTTCTCTAATGAAAACTGGGGATGTCTCTGATTTTGTGGAGAATCTCTGTTGGGGGACATCCCCAGAAATCGTGGATGTCTGGTCAACTATGTTTTGAACGATGTGCAATGCTGACGGGGTGGGGAAGACGCATCCGGCTCAGCTCTTCTACTATGTCGCGACAGTGGTAAATACCTCTCATTGCGCTAAACATTTTTACTCCATCATGATACAATGAAATCGGGGACATTTCTTGGGACAGCTTTTACTGGGGACAGGTCATCAAAAACGAGGACAGTCGCCAGAAATCGGGGACATCTGGTCACCCTATTTTAAGTGGTACAGGAGCAGGATAGTCTAGAGTGCCCTCTTGTGGCTATAGACGGTAATGTTTACTCCATTCACGCTGGTCAAGATGAATAATCATTTAAAGTTTATATGTAGTCACACCTTAATATAAGTCGCAGGATCGGCCAAGCTGAAAAAGGGCGACTTATAGTCCGAAAAATATGGTACTCTATTTTAGTTTTCTGTACATATCCAGACATGGACAAGTACAGAATCATTTTCTAACATATGCAGGAATTCATGGTCTCATCTGAAATCCAGCCCCTTTAACTCAGATACCTCATAAAATCCAGTGCAACCAGTTATATTCAGAAGTTACCAAATTAGTAAACTGAGCTCACCTGTGTGGAATTGAATCAGAGTATAAATGCAGTTGTTCACTGAAGTCCTCAGAGATTTCTTACAGAACATTAGAGAACAAACAGGATAATGGAGACCAGGAATCCCAGTCGACAGGTCAGGTGGAAAGTTCTGGTTCAGTTTAAAACAGGGTTAGGTTCTAAAACAACATACCAAGATTTGAACATGTGCCAGAACTTTGTTCAATCCATCATCTGAACATGGAGAGAGGGTGGACCACCTTCGGACTTACAAAGCCATGGACATCCACCTGAACTGACAGGAGAACATCAATCAGAGAAGCAGCCAAGAGGACCATGGTTACTCAGGAGGAGCTGCAGAGATTAAACACAAAGATTCTTATATGATTTGATTTCACATTCCTTCAGAATGCTGAGTTTTGTTAAAGTAACATTCATATTCAGTTTTATTGTTAAACTGATCCTTAACGTATTTCCTATCTTTGTTTTAAACTAGGCTTACAGATAACTGACTAAACAAAATTTATTTTTATAAATCTAAAGATAAGTTTACTAAGCGAAATCAAATAATTTCTTGTATAATCAACACAAATGCATTTATTTATATTCAAGGGTTCCATACACTTAGCTTACCCTTCTTATTGTCTTTGTGTTAGGATGAGTTAACCATAACCTTCTTCCATATTGAGTGTTACAGTCAGTCCCAGGGTTTCCAACTCTCACAAATCTGGTGTGTGTCACTCTTTTAAGTCTTGTCATACAAATCTCACTCCAATTAAGAAATCGGACTGTAGGACACAGGAACATTGTTTTCCATGGGACAGTCTGTGACTGATGACAACATAGTGGCAGTTTTGAGTGACTCTTTTAATGGATACATCTTCAACAATAGGATCATACAGTATGCCACTGGGTAACAGATAAAAAGAGACACTGGCACTGTCCACGGTCATTGCTAAAAGATGTCTTATTTGTAACTGACTGACAATAAAGCCGTTGTGTGGACTTTTATGGCCACAGTATAGTGGTTCCTACCATGCACCTGAAACTAACAATCCATGTTTTCAATAAAAAAAGAGAACAGAAACAAAAAGTGCCATGCCCATGGTGCTTGCACAAAGATTGGTGGACTTTGTGATTCCCTTGGATAGCTTTTAATTTGTAAAAAAAAAAAAAAAAGTATAGAATCCTACAGATAGGGTACCCAATATTTGAGTCAGACATAGTGCTGCATTTGAAAGGTTTATTTATAATGAGATCTGGAACCATCAGGGCTTCTCTGCAGGAGCCAGCAATAGACGAAGCACAGGTGAGAGCGGGATAAATCACTGCGGAGAAGACCAGAAACCAAAAAAAACAAGATAAAGAACATAACCAGGGCGGGCGGAGGGGGCCTCGGAAAGAGGGCAAGAAACAAAACATAGAAAACAACAAAGTCCATGCGGAAGGCCAGGAAGTCACCTGCAAGGAGCAGAGTTCATGATGGAGGCCGGGAGTTGAAATTTGAAGGCCAGTACTACAGGAGGAACCTTGGAGGCTGGTGGCACTGGAGGGGTATTGGAGGATGGTGGATGGTGGAGGAATTGTGGGTTCCAGCAGCTGAAACCCATGGAGGTGCTCTGAATGGTGGCAGATGAACCACATAATAGCTTAAGAGACTTGGGGCCATGTTGAAGCCCTGGAGAATTCGGACTTGGTTTTAGCTGTGGGCTTAGCATCTCTTGCTGCCATCACAGCCGGTATGTTGTCCTTCAAACCATAATACTGGAATGTTATTGGCCCAATCCATTTTGGTTCTGTCGTGAACAGTTAAAACGGAAGCATGACAAGATGGATTCTTGTGTGCTTGTGAATACACAAATACAGCTAGAATTCAGCTTGCAGGCAAATTTATGCCTGGACCCCCTGATTGAGGAACTCAAGAGCTTTGACGTGAGGTGGGTCCACCTGAAGCCCCTCATTGAGAAACTTGGGAACCTGGCAGTGAGCTGGGTCCACCTTGACCCACTCATCGAGGAACTCGGGAGTTTTATTGTGAAGCTGGAGTGAAGATGCTGATGGTGAGGAAGATGATTCAGATGATGGAGGCTGAACCAGGAGTGCAGATTGTAAGACTGAAGTAGGGTAAACAGTACACTGCTGGTTTGGAGCCAGGGGTGACGTGGCTTATTGAGGCTTTTGGCCAACATTGCTTGGTGCTCTCACTTTGCTTCCCCCAACATCCTCACCAAGCCCAGAAAGGGTATATGTGGAGACCACTTCCATGGCAAATCCACACATTTGGTGGCCACTGTCATATGCACAAACAGATTACCAGGTCAGGCCACCCTGTTAATGTAAGTCTGTACAGTTGTCTTTAGTTTCAATAAACGAGTTTCAGAAACACACTCTGCTAGGTCCATCTTTTGGCTGCTTTCTTCTGCCAGGTTTTGCAGAAGGAGGACCCTAAAGCAGAGTGTTATAGAGGCTAAGTGATATTTAATGAGAAGTTACAAACTTAAAGCAAAAGAACATCCAGAAGACAAGACATGGAACACAGGCAAGGAAACAACTGGAGTGGTACCCAGTAGAACCAGCAATGTGGACATGAAACAAAACTGTTTAAATACTGGTGAAAGAGGGAGAGTGAAGACATAAGGACCAGGTGGAGTTACTCAGCTGATGGTGGAACACAGGTGAATGTAATGAAGGCTGAACTGAGGAAAAGGGAGAACGACGACAGGGCAGGCAAGAAGGACAATAGAAATCTAACTGGAAACAAGATACAAGAAGGAATAGACAGAATCAACAGATTAAATAACACTATGTTTCCTCTGATGTTAAAAATGGGATGTCAATATATAAGCCAGCTAATCCACCTCGCCTATAAAGAAACAGTGAAAAATGCAGTGATAAGCAACTCTAATGAATCCTAACACTGTTAGATTTACCTCACCTTATTGGACGAAATTACGTCAAATAGTCCCTCATAGGTCAAATCCTCCTTTTCCTAGCTTGTTCCATTCTACATCATCTCCTCGCTCTCTTCAATTTCCAAGCTCCTCCTCTCAATTAAACTTTACAAACGGCCACATTTTGACTGAACACTGAGGCGCTTTAATGCCTGTTGAAACCCACTGGCAATCTGAACCGCTTCCTGAAGCAGTCATGTGGTACTAGTGAGTAGCAAGGCTTCCGCCGTCACCATTTTAAGCTCCCCCTTAAATTAAGCAAGCTTTGGTACATGCTTTGTGGAAACCCACCCATCCATTCATCGACACATGTTTCGAAGCCTCAGCTCATCTCATAACATCCCTAAAGGAAAACTAGAGACGACAGCCCTATGTTGCCCATTTAGCATCTTTGTTGCTATATTTAGCGACTTTTCAGACCCCTAAAGGGACGTTCAATGAGTGTAGCAACTTTTTCTGTAATGGGAACTTGGGAACAGCACCAATCGACAGCTGCTATGAGCCCGTTCCTACTTCCCTGTTTCCCTCAGCGTTGTCTTACAGGCACACCACAGATGCTGTTGCCTCGTCCTGAAAGCCCCGTATGAGGTCAGAGCATCTATCTCAAGTACATTGTGGAGAGACATCAAAGAATGGTTACATTAAAAAAGACAAATGTTAAATTTTTCAATCAACGATATTGTGTACTATGTTGATGGTCTTGATAATCAAACGTCTGATGTGGTAAATATTGTTTTCTTGCCAGCTAAGTATTACATACACTTCTGTACACTGAAAAAAAATATATGCACGTTTCCATCTACTCAAGCATAGTTACTTTAACGCAATTGTTTCATGTTAGCATGGTAGGACATGAAACAATTGCGTTAAAGTAACTAAATATGCCTAAGTAGTTGCAAATGATACATGAAATCTTTAAGTGGAAAGACTCTCTCCCTTGTTTAATTTCAAATTGTATTACTCCTTGCTAAAAATTGTTAAATCTGCATCTGCAAAATAAATAAATAAAAATTATCCACAAACATGTCTATATATCTTTTATTTTAGTTACTTACTCCAATCCCTTTTAAGTTCCTTATTGTTCTTGTCACTGTAATATAGGGTGACCATTTCCATAACACCAAAAAGGAGGACATTATGCAGCATATCAATAAATCACTACGATGTACAGTATACTACAACTTTAATTGGTTTAATTGTGATATTTGTGCAGCTGAATAGGAAAAAAATACTAAAAATTCTAAAAGTGTCGCTTCACATTATTTGTGTTTATTCAAGAAATTGTTGCTCTGTTCGCACGATATTAGTTTTTACCTAGGGACCACATGTGATTTGTAATAATTACTGCACTGTATGCCGACAGATATTAACCGGCTTGCGCTGTCAGGAAAAAGCAACAGACTGCTGCTGTAAATAAGGGGTTCTATTGGAGAAACAGCCCACATATGCGACTGCACGTTCAAAAATCAAGCTAAAAAAACGCAACTCACGAAATTTACCAGCGACTTTAGAAAAAAAGCAAGCCCAGATGCAGAGTTGACAGCTCTGCTTCTGTCATGCACCTGCAGCTTAGCGTATTAATTACATGTAATCCCAGGTAAAACAAGATCCGTGCAAATAGGGGATTGGATATTGTGCTGCAGGCAGCCCAGCAAAGTTGAAAAAAAATTCACTCCCAAGCCTAGTGCCTCAAAAAGAAGGACAAATATGCGTGTGGGGCATTCAAAATACGGACTGTCACCGGCCTTACGCAAGACACGTGGTCACCCTACTGTAATCTGCTATTATTGTGTTCTTTCCTTCGTTATAGCAGTTTTCCAGTTTTTGTGTACCTCTGCAAGATTTTGCAATGTATGCTTTGTTTAATAAAAAATAACGGAAATGAAAATAAAACAAAATAATGGGGAGATGACGTCACGTCTGTGTTTCTATGTCACATCCGGTAACGACGCGCAGTCGGAACGGCCACACAGCGCTGCAGTTATACCTCACTGGCATACTTCAATTTGTCTTTACAAAGTCTAAACTATTAATGACCTACATAAAAATAGGGTTGCATATTTAAATGAAAGACTAAAACATTTCATTTTGTCCCACTTATATGTAGTTTATTACAATGTGATTCATCCTATCTGCAGGTTCAATACTTATTGTGAAAGCCAAATCTATTTACAGATTGAATTGTTATGCTGGAGTCACTTCTTAAATTCAAAGGTTTTTTAAAGTGTTGTACTTCATTTCAGGTTTGGATGCCAGTCCACCAGCCAGCACCCATGAACTCACCATTCCTAATGATGTGAGTGAGTATTACTGTGAAGTTATTCGAGGACTTATCGACACAGATCCTTTTTTCAGTTGTTAAACGGAGGACCTGGCAAATCTTAATGTTAAAATTGAATAACATTTTATATTATTTATTATTAATATTTTATATTATTTTAAACAAAACGTTAATTAAGTTGAAACAGTTAAAACTATTCTAAAGTGGAAAATACTTGGATTCTTTGCTAATTTACTGCTCATTCTCTGAAGTACGAAGATGTGAAAATTTTCTTCCTTCAGCCATAAATGGTAAACAGTCTGTACTTGTATAGCTTTCTCAAGTCCTGAGGACCCCCAAATACTTTACACAACATTTAGTCACAACTAAATGTTGGTGGTGAGCTACATCGTAGCCACAGCTGCCCTGGGGCAGACTGACAGAAGCGAGGCTGCCATACGCCACTGGGCCCTCTGACCACCACCAGCAGACAAAGCGGGTGAAATGTCTTGCCCAAGGACACAACTGACACATTCAGAGTGGGGATTCAAACTGGCAACCTGCCGGTTACAGGGCAAACTCCCTAGCTCCTTGCACCACTGTCACCCCTGAAACTTGCATGAATTTTCCACCTCCCTCTATTACAAAAAGACAGAAACTCCCTGGTTTTAGTGACTATTTACGAATCATTTTCACCCTAAGACCTGGAAACCATTGAGAGTTTGTATATATGCAAGGAAATGAACGGAAAAGCCAGTAGAGTTCTGAATAAGGAGAAATAGGCATCACAAGAGCACATTTTTAAAATACAGAACCGTTTTATGGACTTGGTGCTGTTGACAGTAGTCACTTACAAGCAAATAAAAAGGTTTACTCTTGCATTGTCTGGGATGTTCTTCAGATAGGGTCATAACAGAAATCAAATAACATCAAGCAAGATGTACAGTAAGTATAAAGTGCATTTTTATGTCTATGGTGCAAAGAAGTATCATTTGACATTTAATTTATGTTATGAAAGCAAGCCTATGTTATCCGCTGATATAATTTAATGCAGATTACATAGTATTAAATAAAATGCCTTTGCACTCAGATTTGTGATAAACCAAGCGTACTGTACCGTACATTAAACCATGTATCTGCACACTAAACCAAAGATAGTTTGGAGAATCCAGAAGTTTTGAAACGAAGGGTGTAGGTTTTATCTGATAAAACGTAATGAAGTATGCAGTTCTTTAAGAGAAAAGAGGATTCTAATATAACCTTGCTTTTCTCCCCCCCCCCCCCCGATTTTGGTTGAAAAGACAAAATATAATCATTCAAACTTAAATTCTTTTATTCTGACAGCACAAAGCAGAACTTCCCCCATTAAACGACCTACTGACCATATCATCGTTATTCAGACCCAATTTCCTACGTCCTAAATACAACCCAGATTATTATGTAACCCATTACACTTCCCTTTTCATTAAACGTATCAATAATTAAGCCTAAACGCTTTAAGACAGCACAAAGATTTTTCTTCTTACTCCAAGACCTCTTTTTTTTTTTCTTCACAGCTAATAGGCTGTATTATTGGACGCCAGGGAACCAAAATAAATGAGATTCGACAGATGTCTGGGGCGCAGATCAAAATTGCGAATGCCATGGAGGGCTCATCAGAGCGGCAGATAACCATCACAGGGACCCCTGCTAACATCAGCCTGGCTCAGTACCTCATCAATGCCAGGTAACGCTTCAACCCTAACAGCTGGGCTCCAGTTCAGTCTGAAAAATAAACGCAGCATCAACAACGCTGCATTTTAAGTGCCGCTCCGGCGAAATGGCTTTATGTCATTGTGCTTTTTAAAAAGGAGATAAATGTCGAATGTTTTGTTGTTTGGCAGTAAATATCTGACAGCTGTTGTTCCAGGAAGCCGTCCCATAAATCACGTTTCTCCCCTTCAGTGTCATCCAAGTGTGAAAGTGTAAATTGGGCGAGTTTCTGTAGGAGGCTTCCCCATAAGTAAGTCATTCATGGAGGGATGCCAGCTGCAGAGACAAGCTGACGCTGGGAGCAAAGCCTTCAGATTAGGAAATTGACACATTAAAAAAAAAAAAAAATCATCAAAAGTTCAGCTCCTTTCTGAGGTTGGGAAGCTACCCAACAAAACTATTACCTAGAGCCAATAAAGTAGCAGCTATCATTTAGAACCTAGTTTGTAATGAAACCAGCGTCAGCTCAGGAGAACCTACAGTCCCGGCAAGAAAAGCTCTGTGTGTTTGACTTCTTCAGAAAGATTTCTTCCTCCAGAATCTAACAGCTCCTGCTCTCTCATAACTCCAACGGCAGGTTCAGGGACGTGGCCGCCATGTGGAATGACCCCTCGTCCATGACTACATCCTGAAGGCAGCCAAAATCTGGCTCTAACATTAGCACCTCCATTCTTAATACATTGTTAGCTTGGAACTACAAAGTTCTTTGTTGCAACCTGTTTCCTGCATATTGATGTAAAAATACTTTGATATTTAGAAGAAAAAAAAATGCTTATCCTGCTGTTTAATGTGGATCAAGTTACAAAAAACAATCAAGAGACCTTTGATTAAAGACTTCATATATTAGCTACGCATCAGTTAGCCTTCACAGTTAGCTTAGCATCAGGAACATCTTAAAACATGGACTGGTTTCTGTGACTTTAAACCATTATTTTTAATAGAGTACTCCACTGCCTGTCCAGAAAAGTCACTTACTTTCATATTTCGTTTACCTGCCTGTAGCTTTGATTACTGCATGCATTTACTGCGGCATTGTTGTGATCAGCTTCTGCAATAAATCATTTATTTCCCTCCAGAGTTGCGTTAGTTTCTCACCAAGATCTTGTAGAGATGATGTGAGAATCGGACCCCTCTGTTAACTCCTCTCCTGCTTATCCTGAAGACCTTGAACGAGGTTAAGTCTGCTGTCTCTTGTGACCAATCCATGTGGAGACATTTACGCGATTACTGACCCTGATCATTCCCAAATCTTTCCAACCATAGTTCTTCAGTGAAGATTGCCCATCATCCTTATAGGTTTTAATATTGCATCGGGCATTTCTTAGCTTGGTTTTAGTAGAATCAACAACCTCCATAGATGTTTTCTTTGCTTGGTTTATGCCAACTGCTGGAGCTTTCTGAACAAAACTATCATCGTTTTCGCAACCCGGAGAAGATGTGTACGGAGGACCAACTCTGACATAATTAAAAATAAATATAGAAATAATAAATACATGTTCAATAAATATGCATATAATAAATGCACAAAAATCCAGCAGTTAAATTTTACAATGAGACATAAATATAAATATATCTTAATTTGCTTCTTCATATATTCCTCTTTAATAATCATCGTGTTTATTTATTTTTCATTATAATAGTAATTTTTTTATTAATTAATTAGTTTTCAAATATATCTATTTCTGTGTATGTTTTATTATTTTTGTGTTTTATTCTTCCTTTCTATATTGTTATCCCCATTTTTTTCTTCGACCGTAAACATTTATGCCTGTCCTTTTTTCATTTCTGTATGTATTTCAGCCTCGTTATGCAAATGAGCAGGGGGCGGGTCTTAAGGGAACAACTGCTCCCTATTGGTTGGTTAGCATCAGGCTTCCATCGCTAGAATCTACATGTTGCTGCCATCAATGGCTGCCGCCGTCACAGAGGCGATCCAGGTTATCACTGAGATGAGACCTTTAGCAACTTGATTTGAAAACAACCTTGTAACTCCAGATTTAATTATCTGTCGTAGGGACTGAACATGTTTCAGTAACTGGCACACCTGAACGCTGACTAGATCATCCTCCTAGTTATCGTCCAATGGCTGCCTCTTTTCTTTTTTCTTTATCAGACTAAAGTAGGAACTTGTTTTTGGATAGCCAGTGCATGACACTTGTGAAACACAAAATGTTGCCATGGACTTTTTTTTTCATTTAAAATGCTTATGTTGTTTGTACTTTTGCTGAAACATTAATTTGAAATCAATGCAAAGCAGATCAGGGTTTTTGTTTTTGTTTGTTTTTTAAGTCAACCAATACATTAGCAAGTAGCATTTCTAGGGACTTCAATTCTGTTGGTCTGTACTTTCATAACTAAACTCACTAATTGTATCATTGTATGAGTAAAATAAATAAATAAATAAAAGAAGTAAAAAGTTAAAGAGAAGAGTTAGAAAACAACGGTGATTTAATGCTCTCAGAATTAAGAGTGATGTGATGCTTCTGCCAGGAAACCCAACAGTTTTGTCCTTTTCCAACCACTGCATGAACTCATTAGGTTTTAATTTATCACAGAAATATGACGTCTACTTTGTTCATACCAGCAGATTCCAGATTATCATCGCAGAATAACTTTCACTCTTCAGCGAAAGTTTCTCTTTCACACTTTTTTATTTCTGTCCCCCCACCAACCCGACCCCCACACCCATCCTTCTCCCCCCCCCCCCCCACGCCCGTCCTTCCCCTTCTTTTTAACTGTTTTCAGGCTGACGTCTGAAGTCACTGGAATGGGCACGCTCTAATTTCCACCCATCCTCCTCCGTGCATCACATGACCTCTGAGTAAACGGCATTAAACGTGGTTTAGTGACCTCTGTTTGACCTTTCTGCTGTTTAAACTGATCATTTTTATTGTAACTATTGTAACGCTGTACCCACTGAAAATGTCGGGTTTCTATTTTTTTTTCCTAAGCTGTCTGGACTGTTTATCTGGTACCTTTGATAGCGTCACATGCACAGTTTTCTTTTTCTTGTCTTTCTACCTTTCTGGAACTCTGAAAAGCCAAACTCTGAAAACATCTAAAGAAAACTTGCACAACCTTTCACACCAACGTCATCCTTCTCCGTCAAACATACAATTTGCTTTGACTACTTTTTGTCTAGTTGTTACACATTTCCTGATGATTTTCTGATTTAAGGTGATTGATGCAATGAGCGTGCTTGCAGAAATATTTGCCTGTATGTCTTAGTGACGGTTTGCATGACTCAGCATTTCAGACTTTATTTCAAAGCCAAATGGAAACAGAGTGAAATGTAAGTGGAAACTGAACACGTTTGTCCGATTTTTGATTAAAAATTCTTTCAAAATGATTTAGTTTTATTTCCACCTGACAATAAGCTGGAATATGAAAGTGTGTCACACAAATGACTGCAGCCAGAGAGTGAAATTGAAAATTCCCCATCGTATCCACCTGTCGTCATTCATGTTCTTGATGCTGTGATATAACCTCTGTGTAATAGACCTGGACGTTGGGGATCACACAGACCACTGAAACGTGTTGGTGAAAATCTTTGGGTTCATGGGCATTTTTTTCTTT
The DNA here is from genome assembly GCF_011125445.2 of Fundulus heteroclitus. Lineage (NCBI taxonomy): Eukaryota > Metazoa > Chordata > Actinopteri > Cyprinodontiformes > Fundulidae > Fundulus > Fundulus heteroclitus. The sequence continues at coordinate 40,541,639 of NC_046367.1, forward strand.
CTAGCTTCATCGTCATTTTCGCTCAGAGACTGAGACGAGATTTCCTACACAGAATACGTAGATGTGTTTCTGTTCGGCATGTTTTTTTGAACTTTCGCATCATAATTCACAACAAAGCACTTTTCGTTGTGATATCAATGCGTGGAAAAGTGGCTGGAAAGATTAAAGACTCCACTGTTTCATCAGTGGGTGTTTATCGTTTCTTTATGAACAAAAGAGGGACGGCAGAATTTTACTTTCCAGTCAAAGCTGAATGTATTTGGTGGTTTATTTTAAATGCTAAAATCTTAATTGGTTTGTTTGTATTTTCTTGTTTTTAGGTGGAAAATGTAGCTTAAAGAATCCGATTATGATTTTGAAAATAAAGGCATTTTAAATAAACTGATTATACAACATGTTATACTTGGTTATTCATACATCTATAGGGTAAAACATTTCATCCATCCGTATATGCATGCGTGCATTTAGAGGTTTGGTGTTGCTTCACTTCCCTCCATCCACTGTTCAGATTAACTCCGTCCATTACTCCAGCTTCTTCCTGCGGTTAAAAAGAGTGCATAAAGAGAGCATGTTAGCTTCAATAGTAATGTTCCAATGATCTTTGATGTCTAATGAATGGGAAATGGATTTAAAAAAAAAAAACTCTCCTAAAGTGAAGACATTAATAAAATATAGGTTTTTATGAACACAACAACCTTTTGAGAAATAATGACCAATAATTCTAATTGAACTATGCCAACTGTGGCTTTTGGGACACATTCTATTTATAGTTTTCTTTTCACTTCTGTCTCCATTCGATCTGACTCTGGAACCATTTGACTCGGTTAAATTAATGACTGGTTAGAGCGATGTTCCAGAAAATTCAAGCTGATTGGATCATTGTGGGGGAATATCTGGCTACAAGGAGAATGTTCTGCATCATCTTGTTCCTAATTTTATTATTGTGATAGGGAATGTTTATTGCCACCTACCTGCACAGAAGAGGTGGTTCAGTGTTTTGTCACAATCTCTGATTGTCATTTGCTATAAAAAAAAAAATGAAAATTGTGTAAAGCAGAGGGAAACAGATTTAAAAAAATTCGGAGTAGTCTACCCAAGGCCCAAGTACAGCTGAAGTTCAGGGATAACTATTATGTTTGATAGAGTTTTAAATGCAATTTAAAAACTCAATTCCCCACATGCAACTGGGTGCACTGTTGAAAGATCCTTCACACTGGATCACACATAAAAGATCAGACATGGGTCAGGATGGGTCTTTGCCGGGTCCTGGTCAGGTCATTTAGCGTGTTTTCAGAACACAGTGGGACTATGAGAAGGTTTGGAGCAAAAGCTTCCACAGTTCTTGGTGGTTTTGATCAAGGAGGCAGAATCATAAGGTTTATTATGGGGAGAGGCTGCTATCGTATGCAGATGCCTTTGAAGATGGTAGAACATCATTGAAAAGTCCCTTTATTTACAAATTCTAGTTAAAAAAGTGAAGCTCATAGAGCTTCATCTGTAACAAAGCGATTTCAAGTTTATTTGTCTTAATCTTAATTATTCTGGATAAGAGTTTAGAAAAAAAAACATATTCAGCTAATTAGACCAATAAAAATAAAAAATGTGGTCCTGCTGAACAGCGTGTCTTTGCACTGTACAGTCTCTGCATGCATGGCACGGTTTTGGCTCCTTTATGAATTCTGTAAAGCCAGAAGAGACAGAGAACCCAATATCCAGCCATGCATGTTGTTTGTGTTTAAAAGGTTTATTAATAAAATAGACAGGAGCTGGTGCAGGTAGAGAGCAGACCTAGGTGGAGCAGAAAGCAGGCTGCTCAAAGCAGGAGGCAGGTAAAAATGGCTGAGGCTTGAGATAGGCCTGTAGGACAGGTATGTTAACTGACAGGCAGACAGAAGGCAAGGTTTGTGGTCATGAAACGGTCCAGGTTGATCTCCAGAAATGCAGAAAGCCAATGAGGGGTCCGACTGGGCCCAGATGAGACAAGGAATCCAGAAACATTACTGTGATTGGCAAGGAACACAGGATGTGAACTTATGTAAAGGCAGGAGAACAGGTGTAAGCTGTTAACTAGCTGCTGCCGGAGCATCACAGGTGAATGAAGTGAAGTAAATTAACCCGGAGCAGGAAGTGACAGACAGCCACCTAGAATCATAACAATTGCTCTATCCGAATACCCTTAATAACAGCGTCTAGCTCCTGTTCCTTGACCTTTCATGGGTTAAACAGGAAGAACTCTATCATGGGGAGGAATGGAGCTTCGGACGGAAACATGTGACGGAAACGCTCATGGATGATGCGAGTTGAATCCGGTTCTACAACCTTCTGAAAATGAACTACAAAGTACTCGCTCTCTTCTCTCCGGACAATTTTGTTGATTTCTGTCAGGGGGCTGCGCTGATACGTCATGTCATGCAAAGAATTCTGGGATACCGAAAGGGTTCTTAGAGCCGGTAAGAGATGTCGCAGAGTTCCTAGACAAAACTATCCACCAGAGGGAGCATGAAGGCTACTTTTCCTACCTGCTTCCTTACTGGCTGCGCTATGGGACAGCAACTGCGGATACACCTCCGCTTTGGCTAAAGAGTCCTTGCTCTATAAGAGTCTTCGGATTGAGCCAAATTCTTGCAATTTCTGAGGTCATTCCAGAAAAGTTGAAAAACAAAACAACTAGACTTTTTTTTCTGATGTTTGAAGACATCCAGAAAGCTTTCTCAATTCAAAATGTCTGGAGTAGTGTGGAGTTCCAGGTTTTATAGTACTGCCCAACAAAGGCCTTGTAACGGCTTAGATAACAAGCAAATTTAAACCGAAACTGGTCCACCCCTTTAGTAATGGGGAGTCATTAAGGTCAACAATGCAGGCCAACAATGACCTGGATGACCGAGAATCTTCACCAGCAATTCCTGTGGTGTTCAGGAAGCCCAGGAAGCTTTAACAGAGACCCTCAGCTTATCGGCATTGTATGTACTCATGTCTCTTATGTTCTTCTTTAGAAGCCCCTACAACTGTAGGGTTTAGTTCTGACTAGTTTGCTGGTTTCACCATGTTGATCAAAGCAGAAAATACCTTTAGCAATGTGGGCTGGTACCATGTCCCGCTGAAAATGAAGTCAGCATCTCCACAAAGCTTTGCAACAAAAAAAAAGGAGTGAGATGCTCACAGATTTCCTGGCAGATGGTTTCTCTGACAGTGGACCAAGCCCAGAAAAGGATGTAGCTCCTCCTGGATTTAGAACGATCACACTAAAACACCTTTGGTCCTGGGCCTCTCCACGCTTCATTCAGAGTCTACGACATTCATTTCAAATGCTATATTTACTTTCATCTGGAAAAAAAATCACAACTTTGGACCACTGAGCAACAGTCCGGTCCCTTGTCACCTCAGCCCAGGTAAGATGGCGCTGATGACGCTGGTTCAGGATCTGTTTAACACCTGGAATGTGAAAGTTGTACCCCATGTTCTAGATACCTCGTTGTGTGGCGGCTCTAGCAGCTCTGATTCTGTAGTCTGTACCTTGAGGATCTCCCCAAAGTCTTGAGTTGGCTTTTTCTTCACAATCCTCTTCAACCCATGGTTCTCCCTGTTACCTTTGCACCTTTTTTATAATACTTTTATTCTTCCACTCAACTTTCCACAGAAACAGCACTCTGGAAAAACCCAGATTGTTTACCGATGGTCCATTGAGGCTTCTTGGGGAGGATGTCAGTGACTTATTAGTGTGTTTTTGGTCTAATGCAATATTTAAATGATCGGAAAAACGAATAAAACAAAAACATCTCCCTTAGGACAACATAAACACCTTAAATACATCACTCTGCATATAACAAATCTATGCAAGCTTCACTTTGCGATCCGATCAATGAAACATGTAACTGTTTGATGATATTTTAATTTACAGAGATGCACATAGCGTAACAGCATTTTGATTTCTCTCACCCTAAAAGAAGTTTTCCAAACCTGCTGCGTGTTCTAATAGATCCTGCAGGCCAATGCAAATGTAGCACACAAATTATTCAGTGCATTGGAAGCCCAACACAATAATAATTATTATTATAATTATTATTATTATTATACAACACAGAGCCATCTGGGACGACTGTGTCTGGTTTAACTGACTGGCTTAGAAAACAGTTTAAGTCTGATTTGCCCTTAGAAACACCTAAAAACTGCTGCATTTAATTAGATGCAGCTCTTCCACCCTTTGGAGCACATGCACGAGCTTGATCACTCATTAAGAGTAACACTGAATATTTAACCTGAGCAGTCAAACTTATTATTGCTGTTACTGTGTTGTAATAAATGTCCCTTTTTTCCCCCTCTCGCCTGGATATTTCAGCTTTGTTTTGATATTACTGTACATAGAGAACTAAAGAAATGGATGCATTTCTCAAATGAAACATTAGATACAACTCCTACCTACTACAAGTTCAAATTTAAAAACAACAGCACCACAACGGGCCGTTGTGGAGATGTTACTCTGCGGGTATGTCCATCAGTTTTCCAAAGTGGCCATTGCAGAAAAGACCCTTATATATAGATGTCAAATGGCTGTAGTTGTTGAATCTTTCAGCATAAGGTTCTTTATTTCTGGATCATTAAAGCTATTCAGTCTGTTCATAAATGTGTATTGTTTGGTTGACCAACATGCAGTCACATTTATCACCGATCATTCGAACTTCCGCCCTTCTATTCAGCTCAGTAAGGTGGGCGTGTCATCTTTCTGCATTGTCTCTGTAATTTCATTGAACACATTTTTTGTTTTTTCTGCAAGCGGAGAAAAAACTTCATTATATAAAGTGCTTTTTGAAGGTATGAATATGTTCAAGTTTTTGATCATTTACGATCGCTGACTTCTTATGTTTTTGAGTTTGAACCTGCGGTGTTTTGTAAAAGAGAGATAATAATAAAGTGTTGGCTCTTTTCTTCCCTCGACTCACGCTGTGTTCATTATAACGCTTCTTTGTTCTTAAATAAAAACCCACGAACACTTCAGATAATCAAACCTCTGATTGTGTTCCTCTCTCTTCACCAGTTCAATATAAGCTTCACCCAGGTGCTGCTGAGCAAACGCATTGATTTACAGATCATAATCAGCGTGAGCGGCTCCACGAAACCAGAAGTTTTTTTTACTTTACTGCTCTGTACCTAGAGCAGTAACACATCACAAAGGCAGAACGACATTAGTAATGACTTATTGTCTAGGAAAGTTAAAAGATCAGCTCCATACCTTCTGAAGTTTCATCTTCTATTAAAGACTTAATATTTAATAGATACTAACTTTTGGGTTTGTTGTTGTTTATTATGTTTGAAGTTAGATTTATATCATTTCAGAACCCAGTGAAGACCAGGTGTGTTTTGTAAGTTCCTGATCTCCAAAACCTTAGTTCTGACAGGGGGTGTACTTTCTTTTCACCATGACTGTGGATGTGTACATTAAGTATAAAAAAAAGAAAAAAAAAGAACAAAAGACATGAGTGGAAACTGTTGTACTGGTTGAGACATTTTTAGAAAATAAAACACCCTCTTTGGTGTGTATGATGTCAAAACTATCCTGAGCTACATCCGAAAGTATAAAATAATTCATATTCATGTTTCATTCTGTTAGCAGAGTCATATTTAGAGCAGTGCACAAGAAGAAGAAAAGAAGATGTGTCAGGCTAACACATGGGTCTCCTCAGTAGGTGAACTTAAATGCTCCGGTAAGACCGACACAAATCCAGGATGAGCTCAAATCACCGGAAAGTAGAGACAACTCCTCAGAAGATCTCTGCATTGGAAACTCCAGACAAGCTTCATAGCAGTTCTGAAGATGAGAGACCTTTGGGTTTGTTTCAGTAAAATTCTGAGTAACGGACTCAGTCTGTGGTTAATGTTGCCATCAGGTCACATTAAAAGCAACCATCCAGTTTACTCTCAGGAGAAATTTTCTGCTGCATTTTCAACCTTTTTAAGGTTTAAATTCAGTCTTTTTCATTATTTACCAAACCTTTGTCCAGATTTTACTTCCACATTGTCAGTTTATTCCACATCGAAACGAAAACAAATTTCACCAAAATTACAGGAACAATTTTCAGCATAACGCAATAAATGGCAATATCCCAACAAATACCACAAAGTTACATTCTGTACCTAAGAGTGAGTAAAGTAGTTTAATCCACAAAGGTGCAAAGTACGATTTTGTGCAAAGCAAAGCAAAAATACTGTCTGTAAGCTATTGTGCAAAAGTTGTAAACCACTTTTCAACCTGAGTTTTTTTTTTTTTTTTCTTTTTGAAATCTTCTGAAAGTTCTTTTGACTTTCTGACCTAACGTTTTAGTGATTTTTGGACCATTATGGCAGATTGTGCACTGTTTCTCTGAAAATAAGAATAGCAAATAATTAAAGCACCTAAGATACCTGCCTTTAATTGAAAAGGAACTGTGTCTTTTTCAAGGAGACATAGTATTGGGCCATAAACGCAGTTTATGGCCCAATACTATGTCCCAGATGTTCTTGGCTCTCCTTACTGTTTTTCGGCCATTGTTAACCACATCAACACATCAAAATGGCCCCTACAGATACACACAACAAGTCACGTGATCACCAATCTTATCGCTGCTATCTATATGCCAAACAACCAGTTATTAGGTCAAAAAGGGTAACGACTTTTTAACATAGAGCCAGATTTGTTTGGATAACTATCTCGTAATGAATCCTTATCTTGTTATCATTATCTTATTATCTTGTTTGTATATATGGAGCATGTAATAAAAATTATTTCCATCTGGGATTATTAAAGTATTTCTGATTTTGATTCAGATTCGGAAAACAGCTTTTGTGTTTACTCTTATTTGTTATTAAAATGTTTTAGCTGAGCCAAAACATTTAAGTGAGACAAAGCAGCAAAAACAGAAGAAATCTGTGAGGTGGAAGCTGCTTTTCAGTGCACCTCATGCCATCATCGACATAACAGGTACTTTGGTTTAATAGAATAAGCCTTAGGTTAACATCTACACCAAACCTCCAATCAGAATGTGATTGAAAACCTCGTGGAGCTTTTTAGGAACACTTTGCTTGATGCCAGGGAAGAGTCGAGGGGAATTTGAATTTGTTAGTTAGGACAGACTAAAGTTTGGTTTGGATGGAAGTTTGTTGCAGTCGTGACTCATCGTCATACAATGAGAGGCTGCCACGTGCCTCATGAAGCCCCCCTCCCTGATAGGACGGGCAAAGAGATGCAGGGAGGTCCAGTTTATGATTCAATATGTGCACTGAAAGCGAGGATCGAGAACCCAGTGCTCTGACGGTAGGACCAACTGAACCATACAAAGAACAGATCTGTTTGATAACTAATACATCGGACACAATACACTATAGCTTGAGGACTTGTCCAAACTGTTCAGAGAATTTAGGTTTACGACGTTTTGACTGAAATGTGGGACTATTCTTGTGTGGGTAAAACTCTTGCATGGTGCTTTATGTCTTTGACTGGTTTCCTGAATAAGTAAAGACAATAGAGGATTGTTGTTTCCGTGAAGGTTTTAAAATTTGGAGCCCAGCTGTGGAGCAGAAGCAACAGGTTTGCTGGCTGAGAAGATGCTGCAGGTTTCCTACAGGAGACACTCAAACAGACCTTCCTGCGACGCTTCCAGAGACCAGATGAAGAATCAGACGAAGAACAGCAGTGAAGGTTCAAACATTCATCTGTTCAGCGTGATTATTTGGGCTGTTTTTGGGTTTTCGGTGAATAAGATGGGTTTTTTTCACACTAAAAAGCAAGCATGAAGTTTCTTAATGACCACAATTTATTTATATTACACAGTTTAGAGTAAATTTGTGTTTTGGACAATTATCAACTGCTGGGAATGGAAAAAAAAACATCCATCCAACCCCTAAAGGAGGAGGATGACATGCCTGGACAATGCATGAGCAGCTGGCTGCAACGCTGAAGATGAATGATGTGTGAGAACGGTTGAATTTACTCAGCGGGTAAAAATCTGGGCTTTCGTTGTCATCAGGACTCCTTTCACCTCTTCCTCCCGTTCGGCCGGTCCCTTAATGAATCTCTGCTGCCGTCGGAGCAGACAAATTACCCGTGTCAGCTGCTTCTGGTCAGTTCAGTCCCCCGTCACCCACTTACTCACTCGAGTGGATCACTGTGGATTTCCTGCTGATGAGTGGAGCCTTCGGTTCGAAACAATTCATCACAATTACACATGTTTACTGTATCAGTGTCCTGGGGAGCAGAGCATTAGAAGCTAATGGCATCCACAGAGTGGAGAGGGGCCGTAACTGTCTGATTAGCTGCTGTAATGCATCCAGGCTCGTTTGGGTCTGACAGGACGCTTGTTTTTACAAAGATGCATGGGTGAGAAAAGCAAGTGTGCAGAATAATTTATCCTCTTTCATTTCACTGATGTGGTTACCATTCAAAGTCCCTACACTTTAAAAATAAACCGTTGAATTTACTTGAAAATGTTTTCAAAACCGTTACGTATTAGTGTTTCCTCCTGAGTGTTTATGTTGCTTTAACTTTCAAAAAGACAGCTATTTTCAGACTAGATATGAAAATACACAGTAAAGAGGCCTGTCTGATAAGAACTGGCAGTAAATTCAAATCCCCTGGAGTCGCCCCCTCGGCACGTCCAGGAGAGGCTGGTCCGCTGGCCTGAGTAAACGGGAGGGCAAAGTGATTGTAAAAGCTCAGAGACGCGAGGCAGGGCAAGAACATTTAAAGATTTAAAAACAAATAAATGAACCCGAAAATGAACAGGCAGCCAGTGCAGCGGGTCTAAGGCAGGAGTTATGTGTTTTCTCTTTTTGGGTTGCGCGGCGGCATTCTGCAGCAGCTGGAGACATGACAGGAATGTCTGTGAGACACTACAGTGGATTATGGAGTTACAGTACTGAGGCGTTTTGTGATAAATGCATGGATTATTGTTTATCCCTGTTTTAAAAGAACATATTAAACTTTAGCCAGTTTACCCTGTTAATAATAAATACCCTGTCGCTTCATGCTATGAGGGATTGCAGCAAAGCCATGGACAATGCAGACGACTCTCCCTGCGGCTCTACGCTTCTCCAGGAGTGAATGCTGCTTGTCAAGACTTTGATGCAATCAACTGAATTCCCTTATATAGGAAATATTTTGACTGTATATCTGTATAATCTGACCCAATCTGTATAATCTGATTGAATTTGACTTTGGAAAGTACCTTGAGATGACATGTTTCATGAATTGGCGCTATATAAATAAAATTTAATTGAATTGAATTGAAAAAAGACTTAATAAAAGCGGGATTTCACCACTAAAGATTAAAATCACTGTCCATTTTCACCCCAAAGTTAGTGACACTAGATTTTGTGTACTGAACCAGAGGGCCAAGTTCTACAGAGGACGACGTACTGGACACCCCGGGACAAAAAAGCAAAGCCTTTTTCTTTATGTCAAAAAAACGAAGAAAGTCATCCAGGCATTTACTTCCTCATGGCACTGTAAGGAGAGGGACTCCTCTTTTTTAAGTGGAAAATAAACGTGGAAGTCATTAGCATAAACTTAAAAGGCCAGAAATTGTGGCCAAAGGAAGCGGATACATAGAAAAAAGCAGACGCCTCAGAACTGAGCCTTGTGGGACCCCACAGGCAAGGAAAACCAAGTAAGATTAAAAATTGCCCAGGCTAACCGAGAATGTCCTTAGAAAGTCCATCAACTTTATATAGACAATTTTTTCTGGGTTAAAGGTTTTAATGATGAACGTATCTCTCCTGGTAATTTTCCTTTAAATGTAGAAATCCATAGAAATAAAGTATAGATATCTGCATTTCCCTTTAGCTCATTTTAAAAGGTTTCACATGAAGCAACACACCATAACAACGTAAAAAGCACAGACACAGCAGAGCATAAGGACCCTCCTGTACAAGTAAAGTCTGCTGTTTGGGAACATTTTGATCGACCACACTGACGTGGATGAACTAAAAGTGTCATGTCAGCGTTGTTCAACAAGATACTTGTTCCTGACACCGTGTCAAACTTTACTCCTTACTTAAAAGGCGCCATCTGTGTGAAAACAAAGCTAGCTTGACGGGAAAATGACTGTTAAAGTGCAGACCCGGCTGCCTGCAGCCATCAAACAAACCCTCATCAACAGTTCAGACTAAAGCCAGAACAAACGTCACTGGAGTCCTCGTGGCACCAGACCACAGTCCACTTTTTTTTTTAAAGTCTCATAACAATGATGCATCGCCCTCAATCAATGTGATTTAGACCAAACACAATAGAAAACTCTGCATGGCATTACACTGTTCAAGTGGAGGCTGCTCAGACCAACCGGCATACTCAGGGCTAACACTGTCTGTTTTTTATTAACTGAGAAGCTCCTCATCATACAAACACACAGCATAACAGTGAGTATTTTCAAAATAAAGTTTAATAAACTCTTTGAGTCAGCGTGTAGCAGATACAGCAAAAACTGGCAGAGAAAGTATTTCATTAGGGTGGGAAAACCTGTTAAAAGCTGCTGAAGACTTCTGACTGAGGTACGAACTTACAGTACTCTTAAAATGGCCTAGTCAAAGCCCAGACAGAAATCCAGATGAGAATCTGTGGCAAAACCTGAAAACCGATGCTCACCGATGCTCTCCAACCAGTTTGATTGAAATTCAGCTGTGGCTGTTGGTTAAATGTTTTCAGGGTGCAGCGACAAACCTCAAAGGACTTCCAAATGTGGATCTACAAAGAACTTTTGTAGTATTCACTACAAAGGCCCAGCATCATTGCAGATTTTAATTTTTTTGTTTAAAAAAAAAAAAAAAAACCCTTAGGTCTCAGAATAAAACCATGTATGAAACAAAAGTTACGTAATAGACTTTCTTTCATCAAACATAAACCAAAAACTCCTGCTAAGAACTAATTTCCACCCAGTGTGGATTCATTTCCTTGCCAGCATGCCTTGCCTGGTCTCTGAGTAGAGCTGTAGCTGTATCTCACAGGGAGCAGACGGAAAATAACGGAGACTAAAGTTAAAAAGAAAAGAGGAAAAAAAGAATTCAATAAATTACACGTTTGGCTTGTCACTGTCTGAATGTACCATCAGTGAATCAGGAGAAGGACTTAAATGCAAATGACTGTGATTGCAGCGCGTTTGGACTCATTTAAATCCTTGAAATTCCAGGAAAGGCTTCTATTTCTCTATATATTTTTTTTATTTCGGTCAAAAAGCTTTTTTTTTTTTTTTGCATTTTGAACGCTGTCATGACATCAATATTAAATAGTCAGAACCCCTGCTGAGGAGGAGACCAGCCTACGTTTTCCAAGCATTAATTGTGACGTTCCACTCGGTTCCACGCACACGCCTCGTGTCTCTGAGGTTGTCGCAGTGCACCTTCACCGGAACGTCTGCGGGAGCCAGACACTTCTCACTCCTTTGTCCTGAAATGACAAAGAAGCCATGATGGAGGTATCGATGTTTCAGTTTAACAACAGCTGCTCACATTTTGTTCGCGGTGACGTCCTTTCCTGGGAGGGTTGCCGGTTGTTTAGCTCAGGGATTATCTCCACTCATTTAACCGCGCTGAATGCAACCGCTAAATGCAATCAGGGACTTTGGGAGGGCAATCAAGAAGCTGCTCGAAACCAGGGCATCTTTAACCACCATTAAAGATTTGGTTGGGGCTGATGGTCGAGCTGAACACAAGGTGACCCCCCCCCCCCCCCCCCCCACACACACACACACACACACACACACACACACACGTTCCCAAAAGAGGGACTCTGTTAATTTGGACAAAGGTTTACCCCCCTGTGGTTTGGTCTCATTCCTCCTTACAGCTGAAAGTCAGACCAAAACACAGCGACAGCTAATTAGCAGCAGCGGCAGAACACCCTCAGTGTGATGGACCATTTGGGCTATTTTCCACGGATTACTTTTGGAAACAATGCAAAGAGCTGAGCAGCATGGTAATAGGTTTTATGGGGGTTTTGTGGCCGGGCGGTTAAGGAGCCAGGCATCTTAGAGAGGCTGCTAAGGTCTCTGGTTTGAAACTCAGTCTGCTACTCTGGGTCCCTGAACAAGACCTTTGAGCTCAGATTGTGCCACTAAGTTGAATGCAGAGACAATTTCCCCTCTGTGGGACAAGAGAAACATTTATCTGTGATGTGACTGAGTACATTTACAAAGATGTAAAATCTGCTCCATCTTTTTTTTCTTTTTTTTTTGCACATTTTCTTCTTTATTTCTGCACCAGATTGCTCTAAATCAGGGGTTTCCAAGCTTTCTGGAACGTGGGCCAAAATTGTCAAGTCAAAAGATGAATAACATTTTATTTTTTTGCTCTAAAAAGTATGATTATTTTCAATGAAGCTGCCAGCGTTTCCAGGTTTTATGACTGAATGTAATTTTTTCAATTTAAATTTATTTTTTAGGTCTTTCAGTTTCGTACTTTTGTTTGTAGCACTTTGAGACACTTAAAGAGCACTATAAATAATATGCATAATGCATAAACCCTGGACAGACATATTTATGTTATTATTAAAAAAAATAGTTATCATCATTGTCCTATCTCCAACGACTGGAGGGAGATTCAATCAACAGGAGCTGGAGAAGCTCCTGTTGATTTAATATACACAAACTGGTAGAATAATGATACACAGGGATAATATTTTCTTATTAAACTCATAAAATGTATTTTCTTCCATTTTGCAGAACGTCTGCTGACAAAACAACCTTTTCTCTATTGTTTTAATAATGGCCTCATTAATATTATCACTAAGAAAATGTTAAATAGCAGAAGTCCGGGGTGTCTGGAGTGATTATGGGAAGGATTTGATCTTCCTCTTTCTTTGAGGCCATTTACTCATTTAAATGGGGCGGAGCAAATCTGATTTGTACTCCTTATCCACTGTGGAGGCCGTCTTTGAAGATCAGGCGCAAACACGGACACTGTTGGCTCTCACAGTTTTCTTTCTGTCGACACAGTTTAGCGGTCATAATTTGGAGTCTTTGACCATCAGGCCCATAATGTGTTTTTTTTTATGTCAAACAGTGGTGCAACATCTGGATCATACTGGCAGGTCAGCCTCAGGAACAGAGAGTGAAGGCTCAGTTAGAAGATCAGAAGGCGACGACTCCAATCAGCTGAGGAGAGATCGACCTAATGAATAACATCAAGGTAGCTCTGATCCTGACCGTGTGGGAGGCCCCAGCCAGCAGGAGCAATGAGGGCCAAGAGGAGGGCCCTCTGGGATGGTGATGTCACAGAAATCAACGTAATTCCTTGGCAGTGCAGTCCCGGCCAATCCAGATCTGGTACATGTTGAAATCCATGAAGCTGAAAATTAAATGCAGGTAAACAGAGCTTGGGTGGGGGACGAGGTAACAAGCCAAAGAGGGCCACGCAGGAGACGAGAGTCAGTAGTCAGGTCCAAAATCAAAAACCAGGCGGTGACCTTGAAAAATCCAAGGGTCAGAAACAAGGTCAAAAACAGGAGAAAGAAAATGGTGGAGTCATGAACGTCCACAAAGTAGGTACACCCCTCACATTTTTGTAAGTATCTCATATCTATTGGTGGGACACCAGTGAAGATATGACACTTGGATACAATGTAAAGTAGTCAGTGTATAGCTTAGGCAAGGCAAGGCAAGTTTATTTATTTAGCACAATTCAGTACAAAGACAATGCAAAGTGCTGTACATGATTAAAATATAGCAAAATAAAAGCAAGTAGGTATAAAATGTAGATAAAATAGAATAAAAGCAAGTAGGGATAGAATGTAGAAACAAAGAAGAACATTAAAAACAGTAAAACAGTTTAACTAAAACAGTCAAAGGCAATTTTAAACAGATGTGTTTTTAATCTTGCTTTAAAAGAACTCAGGCTTTCCGCAGTTTTACAGTTTTCTGGAAGTTTGTTCCAGATAAGTGGAGCATAGGAACTAAATGCTGCTTCTCCATGTCTGGTTCTGGTTCTGGTTCTGCAGAGCAGGCTGGAGCCAGAAGACCTGAGTGGTCTGGAGGGTTGATGCCCTGATAACAAGTCTGTGATGGATTTAGGTGCTAGCCATTCAGGGATTTATAGACTAACAGAAGTATTTTACTTATATAGCTATATAGCTTATATAACTTTCATAACAATGTAAATCTCCTGCCTCACAGCCATTAATGTGGAAACAGCTGGCAACAAAAGTGAGTAAATTGTGTGGCCACCATTGTTTTCCAGCTCTGCCAGAACTCTCTTATACCTGGAGTTCATCGCAGCTTCATAGGTTGCCACCGAAATCCTTCATCACTTCATAATTTCCTCCCAAACAGTCATCTTTTTAATAATGTCTTCTTTTGGCCTTGACTTATCCCATATCCCGTCATAGTCAAGTACAGGAACTGGTCAGAAAAAGAGAGAAAAAGCCAACAAAGACTAAATAAAAAAATCTGAGATTTCCAGAAAGCCTGGGGAACTCATGATGAGGATCCTTTATGAGATCACTGGAAGCTCTGGCTTTTTAAAAAGAAAAACATGAAGTAAAAAAAGAGTTTTGCACATTTCTGTCGACATGCAAGCTCAGCAGATATATTCAGAGAAAGTACATTTCCTCCAGCTGGCGAAGTCAAGCTTAAACCTTTTATCTCTTTCTTTCTTTCTCTAAAATCTGGTGATGAGTTTATTACAGCGGGAATATAAATATGTACTCAGGGTTATAAGTCAACAGTCTCTAGCCTGTTAGTTTTGTCTGACTGGTTTAAGAATGTCTGGCTCTGCCTCTGGTTTCCTCCAGCCGGGAACGAGGCGCTTTCTGTCTTTAAACCTTCCGTGCGCCGGCCAATTTACCGCTGCTTAGACTTCACATGGATGTGTGGGAAACTTCATTATTACGCGCTGGGAAATTCATTCTGCTCACTGCGTGACAAACAACACTTTTCCCCCGGACTGTTTGCAGCTGATAAATTCAAAAATTCATACTTTCTTATCTGAGCACTTGCATTCTCCTTCCTTCGACACAAGCGGCAGTAGAAGATGCAAGGTGTGGAGGGACGATATCATCTTCCATTAGATGAAGGCGATACGGCCGGCTCCTCCTCTTCGTCACAAACACACGTGGCGTCTACCGCCTGATTTTACGTCTGAAGACAAGATGTTGTCAACAAACCCCCATAATAAGCTCAGTAAATCTGGACTATGTTAGCGGTCAGGTATTTGGAATATTACGTTTATATTTATGGGTGAACCAGAACTTTTTTTTTTTAGCAGTCCTATATTTTTATATTATATTTCCATGCTATGCAGAATTGAGGAAAACAAAACAGCCTGAAGCTCAGTAAACCTGGTGGTGTTAAGACTTTGAAACTCCTTTTGCAAGTTTATTCACGTAAAATACTGGTTCTGAAATGTCATGGGGGATATTAGAAATATGTACCCGGACATATTATCAGTACAATGTCCAACGGTTGCCAATGTTCAGCAATTTTTAAGTTATTTTTATTTTTTTTATTTTTTTACTCAGACAAGAGATGAAAGGTTGCTTATGTAGATTTAACACAGGACAGGATGCAGCCGGCCCAAAATAAGCATTTTCACTGACACATAAGTTAATTAAGCAATAATTGTGTTGTGTTTAAATTTAAGAGAACTTACAAAGCCCCTCTGGTGACAGAGGACAGAATCTTTTTTTTTTTTGAAGATGTTAAGTCATGGCCACGCATTAGTAAATCGTGGGCAGGGTCATCCATCTTCCCTGTCCCTGCTGAAGAGAAGCACCCCCACAGCATGATGCTGCCGTCACCATGTTTGACAGTGGAGATGGTGTGTTCAGAGTGATGTGCAGTGTTAGTTCTCAGCCGCACAACGCATTTTGCATTTTGCCCAGAAATTTCAATCTTGGTCTTGTCCGACCAAAGCACCTTTTTCCATGTATTCTGTGTCCCAAACATGGATTCTGGCACTAGACTACAGTGGGACAACAAAGGACATTTCTGTTCCAGTTGGTTCTTTTGTAATTTAGTCATGCTTACGCAGAACCCGGATGACCATATTTACCAAAATCTACACCAGATAACATTTCATATCAGTACAGTAGTATAGACAAATCCATCCGCAGTATTCATTCATTTTACAGGAAAACTAGTAGGCGTTAGGTGATGGGAATACATTTTGGATCTGCCAATATTCCCTCAGTTTTGTGTAAAAAAATAAATAAATAAATAATAATAATAACAATAATAAATGTTTCATTTTTGGTTTCAAAACACGGTTTAGATGTTGATACTCTGTGTGGCAAATTATTGTGCCGGTCTTTACCAAAACGCAGTGAAGTCCAAACTAAATAAAATCTTTAAAATCCTCCCTAAATATTGTGTTATAGAATACACTGGCCTGCAGCTCCCATACATCTGAGATTTTCTTTGTGTAATTTCTTTAATTAACTCAGAGAAGTTCAGCAGTTGAGAACAATCCATCATGGTGGCTGGATCACCAAAGTCTGAAACTGAGGCTGGCCAGCACCAATGAGAAGCCTGCACTGCTGGGTAGCTGAACCGACACCTGCAACGCTGGGAACAGCTGACCTACTTTGGAATTACATGGGGGGATTGCACACAGATGAGCTAATTTTGCTCCTTTTTTGTTCTGGGAAGGTCATCTGAAAGACAACCGCTCTGATAACGCTGGCTCTATAAACTGTACCAGATGTATTAATCTTCAACACTCAGTTCAGAGAAAGTAAAGGCCCTGCGCACAGATACATGGCAGTGCTCATTATCTCTTGCTGTCTTTGCTTTTGTCATCCACATGTAAAAATGACTTTGGGTCAGGAAAACAAAAACTGTGTTACTACGGCAGGAAGCAGGTTCCAAAACAGACAAAACCTGCTCTACTTGAAAGAAATCACCATTGACAGGGTCACCAGTCCATCACGGGACAAGCAATCATGCTAAGGAGCGTAATCAGGTAAACATGCAGTCATGCTTTTGGACTGCAGGAGGAAGCTGGAGATTTGTGAGTAATGAGGGTGAGGGTTGCAGAGAGAGATGTAGGCTACAACATCGTCGTTTAAGAAAAGACACGGATCCCGTTTACACACGGAATGACGAAACCGGATTATAAAATGTTTCCACTTTTGGATCCTACTTCTAAAATGAGCATTAAAAAAGAAAGATCCATGTGGACGCAACACCCAAACAACAAAAATACCTTTTTGTATCGAGATACCTGGGATCTCGCCTCCATGTGGGCGGGGCCTCACGCTGAATGCCGGTTTTATACTTTCTATTCAAACACACATATAAAATCCACTAAACTTAGTGAGAGTAATTATTTAAAGGAAGAGCCGACTTCTGCTTTCAGCATCTTCACTGAGACAGAGAGAGGAACGCCCTCATGAAAGCCTAAACAGTTGAAGGTAGAATATTTTACAGCTTTTTGGTACTGAGATAAAGATTAAAGCGAAGTCTAAATGAAGCAGTCACGCTGCAGCTGCATGCGTGTGTGCTGCTCTTCTCCTTATTCTTCCTACGACAGACCTCTCACAGGCTTTAATCATTGAATATCTGTGGATTTTCTAAACTTCGCACAAGTTAAGTTAGGCTTTCATTCATTTTCAAAGCTAAACTGTTAAGTTTGTTTTTATAAAAACTGTCTGTAACCAGCCGGTTGTAATCTCATTAGCAGCTCTCCGTTCTCCTGCAGCCTGGATCCGACTACCTGATTTAAAATCCATTCTACCAATACATATACACACCGCTGAGCGTGACAATTAAACCATAATCCAACCCCCTGAAAAATTAAGAATAATGCTGTTTTAGTCTGATTTCATTTTTTAGCTGCATTCTGGGTTGAATACCTGGTGAACGGCGTTTAGGAGGCCATGACAGCAGCGAGCTACAGTTGCAGTCCTGACCCAGATTGACAGTCTCTGAGCCTCATATGACGACAGTCTATGTGAATATTGAACATTTATTGACGTCAACATTTATCTGAATAACTGGGACAAGACAGACTGACCAGCAGGGATAAGGAAGAGATGAAGTCAGGCTTCGCCTCTGTGAAGGGAGGTCTGAAGAGCAACCAATGCATTCCACCTTTTCATAATCAGTTATTGTATTATTTCACATCATAACAACTTTCTGCACAGAAATGGTGAGACTTTTCCCCTGGGATATTATGTGTTCCTTGGTGTGAGCTGAACGGGGAGAGTGACCTTATCAACAGAAAGAATGTGTCTAATGATCGTTTCTCACATTAACAGAAACACAGATTTGTTTTGAAATCAACAATTAAGAAAATAAAACACTTGTCATTTTTTAAGCCTGACCTTGTTCCTGTTGAAATTCAGTAAAGTGCTGAATGGTTAAGATTGAGAGGAACTGCTTCATTTAGCCAGTTGTTATCTGAGGATATTTAACTGCCCAGAGTTCTCTTTTTATTTGTTGATGATCAATAAATTACCACCTACTGGCCAGTGTGGTTATAGGTGGTTTGGTTTTCCGTTGTGTTTCTGTTTTAGAGTTCACATTAAATTATTGTTATTATTTTTTTTACCGAGGCCTCGGCTGAAACTCAGATGAGATTGAGATTTTGCCTTTTGAAGCTCCTGCAAATTAAAAAAGCCTCTTCAATGTTCTTCTCTTTGGCCTTTGAACTGGTATGAAGTATTTCTCAATGTTTTAGTTTTCTGGTCAGTTTTGTAATTCATGTTGCTACTTGTACTTAATTTCTACTGTTAAATATATTAGTTGTACATTTTAACTTTTTTTATTTATTTTAAATCCTTCATTCCTTTTTTCCGGAACTCTGGTCAGTGCCCGCTGTTTTAAAAGCGCGTTATAAATAAAGTTGGCTTGACTTTTCGGCATTT
Source organism: Fundulus heteroclitus (assembly GCF_011125445.2). Taxonomy (NCBI): domain Eukaryota; kingdom Metazoa; phylum Chordata; class Actinopteri; order Cyprinodontiformes; family Fundulidae; genus Fundulus; species Fundulus heteroclitus. Next base: position 40,560,459 of record NC_046367.1, read on the forward strand.
TCTTGTTGTTTTTTTCATGTTCAATTAGGTCTGTCCATATTAGTTAATGTCTTTGTGATTTATTTTTGTTAAATCTCTGTTAACGTTTCCCCTTGGTTTGCATTTATTAAGTCAACATGTTCAGTTAAAGAGGCTCCATCCGAAGGCCCTTAATTATAGCTTCTACTTCCTGTTCCTTGACCTTTGATGGGATCAACAGTCAGAGGAGCTTCAGACTGCTGTGCTGGTTTCTGACAGCCTTTAACTTTAATTCACATCTGGATGAATCCAGTCTTATCCGGGGCCTACAGCCTTCCCAAACGAACTACAAAGTGTGTGCTCCCTTCTCTCTGGACATTTTTGTTAATTTCCGTAAAGTGTGCTGTGCTTATTCGTCATGTCACGCAAAGGATTGTGGGATACCTTAATGCTCCTTAGCGCTGGTAAGGGACGTTGTGATGTTCTTAGTCAACACTAGCATACGGGCAGCTTTTCCTACCTCCTTCCTCCCCCACTGCACTATTCAGACAGCACTCCTCCTTCTCTCAGTCCCTCAGCTTACCTTCTGCCTCAGCTGCTCCTCTGATCGCTCCAAATCTCATTTTCTTCACTTTTCTCAGCGTTTAAGTCCACCGTTGGCCATTATTCCACGCCGTATCCTTCCATTACACTCTTCTTCATTTCTTGTTTTTACAGTGCTTCAGGATTGCCCTGCATCCTGTTCTCCTTTTTTTTGGTCTTGTTTTTTTTTTTTTTAAGCTTTTTAATTTGTATTGCTGAATCTTCTTATGCTCCACCACAGACAGGACCTGCAAACTGAACGATTCATTTTTTTCCAACTCCTGGTTGGGTTCCATGGGTTCTAACCCTATAAGCAGGTTAGGGTGCCGTGCTAATGCATCACAAGTAAACCATTTAAGGCTTTGGCCCCATGCAAACACACAATGTGACCTCATCACACTGTGCACCGTCTCTGCAGCATCCATGCCAATACTGCTGCCCTCTAGCGGTCATTCTGGGTACAATAGCCCCTTGTGCAAATCACTTCCATCCTGGATATGCATTGTTAGCAAATTATATCCAAATTAGACAGTTATTTCAGGGTGACAAACTGTTTTTTTTTTTCTTTCTGTGAATGTATCCCAGAGTGGTAGAAAGTAAACTATGCATATTTTCCAATGTTTTATTTTGTTTCTACATTTTATTCCAACTGCTTTTATTCTGTTTTATTTTCTTATATTTTAATCATGTAAAGCATTTGCATTGTCTTTGTACTGAAATAGGCAATGCAAATAAATTTGCCTTGCCTTGCCTAAACAAGTCATCTGAGTAAAGTATTCTGGTAAAAGCCTTTTCCAGGAAAGTAGTTACTACCATTGAACCAGTGCAGACCTGAAGGCTGACATCTTGATCCACTCCTATGTAAACAGCTTGAATCCCTCAGGCCAGGCAGAATAATCAATAACTCTCTGCAGCCAAAGAGCCAGACCTGATCTTTGCCCACGGTAATATCAAATTTAACCGTCACTTTAAAAAGTTAGCGCCACAGAACCTGTCTGGATAACTGTTCATCCCCTCGAGCGATCCTCACTCTCTAGTTTCTCTTTTTACGGGGGTAATTGAAGAAGGAGTAGACGGAGGAGGAGAGGAGGAGGAGGAGACACAGAGGGGAGGTGCAGGCAGGCAGACAGGAGGACAGCAGCTCAGTCTGCGCTCAGTTCAGGGAGAGGAGCATGAGATGAAGCCCCCTCGTGCACCTGCTCCATCGACACCTTGATCTTCAACAAGTGAAGGCATGAGAAAGGCATGAAGAGGACCGGTGCATGGAAGCAGGATTCATTCATTAGGGAGGAGCTGAGGAGCTGAGGAGCTGTTCCCTACGCAGGTCATGTGGATGGAGCAAAGTGGCTTTCCTCTTTAACAAACAATGAAACTTGAGCGTCTTGTTTTTCCTGGAGACATCTTGACTCCTTCCACCTGAGCTGGAACACCATCTGAAGTCCAAAGAGCTCTGCTGGACCTGGAGAGGAAGACGCTTTTCCACATTTTGGTGAGCAAGTTTGGACTTTTGTTTCCCTTATGAAAAAATGCATGTGTCATTGCAATTTGCAAATTATAAAACATCATCATGCTGCCTAATCAACACTTAATTAAATACATATTAAGAAATTATTCACGCAATTTGAAACTTCATTGACCGTTTGCATAAGGTTTCCCTTTTAAAGACGCTTCTGAGCAAGGTGCATCTGTGACACAATTAATGATCAGAAAACTATTAAAACCTGCTAAGTAGGTAAACATGATTAAACAGTTCTCAGCTTCATGTCGAGTATCTTATGAGAGACGGACGTTCAGATGCACCTGTGTGTCTGTCACATCCTTCCTTCGCCTCCTGCTGAGCTCAGAATAACAAGAAGCTCCCACTTCTCCACATTTTTAAAAGCCTAAAGGTGAACCTATTATGTGCCCTGCAGATTAGAAGATCATCCAATTGGAAAAAAAAAACAGAATCTAAACTAGAAGGGATGCAGAGGATGAGCTGGAGCTCTGCCCGGGGTTCACTGTGAGATCGCTTCAGCCCAGCAGAGATGGTGCTCCTGCAGGACAGATGGAGTAAATTTAGAGTGCCCAGCTATTCTTATCCCAGGGAAATGAATGGGAAGCAGTGGTCCCTGAAAGCAGGGAGCTCTAGAGGGAATAGAAACGACGTGTTTATCAAAGCTCGCTCCTATTATCCAGCTGTGAAATCGTGTAATTAAGATTGATCGGAGCAACGCTGGAGGATCAGGAGCCAGATTATGCTCGGCCTAATTGAATGAGAAAATGCAGGTGATGACCTGTATGTCGGTCCGTCTGCTGCTTTATTAGGTTTGGACTAATTTATTTCACACTAACATTGTTGTTTTGTGCGGGTTTTTTTCTTTTCTTTTTTCAGAACACAACATGGTGTTTGGAGTCCGGTGTCGCTTTCTCTGCTGCCTGAGTCGTTCTGAGTCCTGATGTTAATCCGGAGATTACAGCTTTCTGCTGGAAGATCTTCAACCAGCAGCCTGATTTAGGGATGAGCTCCTTTCAAACCGGTTTCAAAGGATTGTTCAGAACTGGTCCAGATCAGTTTTAATGGATTATCTCCAGATAAACATCCACATGTCTGTGAAGGAATTGCTCATTTTGGCATTTTAAAGTCCAATGAAGGGGAAAAACAGAGTGAAGTATGAATTATTTTCCCTGACAGGACTTTTCGGAAGTCCCGGCTAATTATGCAGGACTTTGCGAGGCCTCGGATGTCCAGGGTATCCCTCATGTTAAACGACTTTGCCCTATTCTGGGGCGTCTTCTCTGGGATAATTCTACGACATGCATCCGTGACGGCTTGTCCCTCAAGCTGTCATTGCATTGAGAAGAACAGCTTGATGGTGGTCCAATGCATGTCTCGCAACCTGGAAAAGATCCCCGCGGATCTTCCCAGGGAGACGGTTGTCCTGCTTTTGGCGGCCAACCGCATCACGCACATTCCCAACCACGCCTTCAGAGAGCTGCACCACCTTCAGGAGCTGGACCTGTCCAACAACGACATCGAGACGGTGGACATGGCCGCGTTTCAGGGCGTTTCTGACAGCCTCCTCGCGCTGGATTTATCAAGCAACCACATCCAAAGCGTCCCAAAAGAGGCGTTTGCCCACCTGCGGGCAAAGATCAGCCTCTCAAACAACCCATGGCACTGCGAGTGCACGCTGCAGGAGGTCCTGAGGGAGCTGCGTCTGGACCCTGAGACGGTGAACGAGGTGATCTGCCACACAGCGGTGCAGGAGGAGTACGCCGGGAAACCCGTCATCCAGGTGCTGGACTCAGGGATCAACTTCTGCAACTTTCACCACAAGACCACCGACGTCGCCATGTTCGTCACCATGTTTGGGTGGTTCACCATGGTTATTGCATACGTGATCTACTACGTAAGACACAATCAGGAGGACGCCAGGAGGCACCTGGAGTACCTCAAGTCGCTGCCCAGCAACTCTCAGATCAGCAAGGACTTTGACACTGTCAGCACGGTTCTTTAACAGGAGACGTGTGCAGTGATCGTTGAGTACGTAGATGTGTTCTGACCCCAGGAAGCTTTTAGTGCGGCCTTTTTTTTTTGGTCCGCATCGTTTCCACTGCATCAAAACAGAGTTCTGGGGGGCAAAGCCCAGGAAAACAGGCCTGGTAAGGAGAGAAACCTCTATTGAGATTACCCTGAACCTTCATGGTGAAACTGTGTGGTTGTTGGGCACTAAAGCATTTATCATTGGTTGATTGCCCCAACAATCAAACCTGCTCACGCATTCAGAATTAAAGATTATTTTACTTTGGTGACAATCTGTAACGTTAATGAAAACCCTCTGAATTCGTTAGAGATAGACAACAGATTTTAGACAGAAGGCAAAAGAAAGCAGTGTTTCAGGGAGACAAGGATTTACAATATTCTGTCTGAGGCAAAAATGAAATAGACACTTAGAAACCTGGTGGGGGTACAGCTGGAAACAAGCTTACAACATCTGAGCTGGCTACTTTCCCCCGATGAGCCACAGTGTATCTGCTTTTTAAACCATCAGTTAATCTTAGATCAACTGCAAGCTTCCAAAGTTGACAAAGATGTTAGACGTTGACTCTAAGTTCGGCTTGATTTTACTCATGTCTTAGAGACAGGCCACATGAGCACCACTAAGGTGAACAAATTTTTTTTTTCTTTCTTTTTCTAAGTTTTTGTTCCCTGTTGAGGAGATATAAGCACGGTACTTGAGAGACTGGAGCTTTCTTGTGCTTTATGGAATCAGAATGGCTGTTCTTCCCAAAACCCATTGCTGCACACTGCTGGAAAGCTGGATAAAAAAATCTAATTAGCTATTTTCCTGATTACAACAAAACAAATGCAGTTATATGGAAATCTTTCCCTTTGACATAACATTGAGAGTCACAGTGTAAAAAACAAAAGAGTGTCGTCTTCCCCGCTTATTAAATAAGAGTTATATTAAAGCTGCTGAAAAGTGATAATGATGTTACATTTGAAAAACTTGTGTTATGGGTGCAAAGCACAATGTCCACCCAAGACTAAATTCATCATAGCAAAGTCTGAATCTTAAGTTCATAAGAAAAAAAAAAATATATATATTTGTTGACTCATCCACTGAGGAAGAGGAAGGCGGGATAAATGTTGTCTGAGAGCGGAGGCTTAGAGACCTGACAAACCCGAACACTGCCCTGTAGACCCAGTCTGCTGATCATTCACTCAGTAATACTTTTAACCAAAACTCTAACGTGATGCACTAAAATTCTGACGGCGTTCAACGCTGATCAGACACGTGAGCAGCCTGGGCACCATCATGCAACTCTATCCGGCCTGTAAAAGCATTTCAGGAATGCTTTGTTGATGGCCTACTATTACAAATATATCTGTTTTACTTTTATGAATAAACATTTATCCTGTTTAAACCACTATGTGGTTTATGTTTGAAGGTTTCTCCCCGTGCGTGATTGAGTTTGACACTGTTGACATATATCCATGATTTCGGCTCCAGTTCTGACCCACTTTATTACTCTGATGTGCACAGGCATGAATTCTCCAGAAGCTGTATAAGGAGTCAGGTTTCTATAAAACGATTAATTAGTCCGTCTTCTCCTTGTTCACCACAACTGCAGCGCATTAATGTAGGTTTCAAAACGTTAATTTCACACAGATCAGAAGATTTTAATTATTGTAGGATTGTGCAGAAAAAAGAAAAATTATAGGTTTAATTCATTAATGCAATTTGTAGAGATCAATAATGTCTCAAAGTACTGCTAGAAGATCACAGAAACCTAACATAAATAAAACACAGGAGAGCATTTCTAACTGATAAACTTCATGTTCACAAATGACACCAACTGTCACCTTGATGGTCTGGCTGTCGACTCTCTGTTTAAAGACCGTCTAATTCCAGTACCAGAGCCTTATTATGCACACATCTAATATTTAAAAAATGAGCCTCTTAAGCCCCAGCATTGAACCAGACCCCAGTAGTGGGGTGGGGTGGGGTGGGCTACTAAGGTAAATAAATGCTAAATTAAATATCTGAATGCTAAGCTAATCTTTCACTAATCTTAAAAATTGATAGAAAGGTCACAAAGCTCACCATTATCGGGGTTTGTTGTTCTTTAGGTTTCTCTAGTAGCCATAGCATGAACTGTGATGTGTCCTCACTCCTCAGATTTGGTTTATTCCGACTCTTAAAACCAACATTTCTAAGTCTTGGGCAAAAGGGGGTTTGCAACAGAATGTTTTTAATGGATGATGAGAAATCCCTCCTCTTCACCCGTTCACTGCCATTGATCCCAATAATGTTTTCTGCACAGAAGATCTTTGTAGCAACAGTTCTTAATAAAAAAACTCCTCATTTCAGATATTTCTTGTTGCTATTTTGGCATAAAAAATCTGGTTTAATATATGCAGACATAGAGCAACAGGCTTCAAGACGATGCTGTGACGAGTGCAATATCATCATCTGTTTATAGTAGGTCGGTTCTCTTTTAAAGCATGTAACTTAAAACATTCTTTTTTTTTTGTCTGAAAGGGGTATTTTAAAATGACTTATCCGTATTTTTAAAACAACAGGAATGCTGATCATGAATAATGTTCCACCTTTAATCTTCTTTAGGTTTTCTGGTGCTGAAATACAATATTTGGCCTTTAAGTTCAAACTTTTAAAGCTGCAATGGATATGCTTGGAGCAGCATGTCTGCTAAGCAGCTCAGTGACTGTTACAGAATCAGAGGCTAACGTTTCATCGCTGCAAAGCCAAATCTTGCTATTAGTACCAGAGTTTCCTTATTCTTCTCCTCTGCAGAAGATCTGAGTGAAAGCAAACGTCAGAGTCAGCAAGTAGTATTAAAGTTCTGCTATAGTCACAAATTTCCTCAAAATCTGGAGAGCTTTCTTTACTTTGAAAATCTAACCGCTTATAAAGCTCAGTGGTTGGCATTTCATGACTGGTAAACAAAAACTCCTGCTATTATCTCTGTACTCTGAGAAACTCAAGCAAATGCAGACGTGTGTTCACAAACTTAAACCCTCTTTCAGCCCCAGAATTTCCACGACGTTCAGAGCGGGTTGTCCTTGTTTTTTATGGTACCCCTGCAAGCTGCATTAAGGACTGAACTTGACTGCTGTGAGTGCAAAGAACCACTTCATTTCATTTTCTGACTTGTTACTTTTAAGGGAGCAACACTATGCAATCCAATTTTTTTTGAGGAGCATCCTTTCAGGAACCTTATTTTGCCTAAAGTTCCCTTTGTACCTCAGACCTTAATGAAGATGCAACAGAGTTCAAATAAATGCTCTGGAGGAATAAAGATTCAACTCAGTACGACTTCAGCTTTAAGCCAGGTGACTGAAGGATTGTAAAGCACAATATAACAATTCTAGGGGAGAATTTTGTAATAAATAAATATATAAATAAACACTTTTTGCATTATTGTTAAAAATTTGACCTATATAGATACTTCAAGTTTCATTAAGACACAAACATTAAAAATTACTAAATCTTTTTAACATTTACCAGCTGAAACCAATGATATTCTGAAAAATATTCTGAGAATTCTGAGAATTCATCCCTCATTTTAAACCAACCTAAACCAAAAAAATGTCATATATGAGGAAATATTCCATAACAGCTGGACAAGAATAGCATTAAATAAGGACGATCCGTTAAACCTTTCCATTAAATACATATTTATACTGAAGAAATATATCCTGATGCTCTGATGTCAGCCCGCAATGTGATTGAATCTTGGAAATAGAGGGGAAGGCCAGTGTCAGCTGATTGTTTAGTATTGGCTGATTTACGCTTTAGATGCTCCAATGTCAAAGAGAAGGCAATTTTATGAGACCCCCCACCCCCCCCCCCCCCTGCTAATTTATGAACCTACCCAAGATGCTCAGTCAAAACAGTGAAGCTACACAAAAACCATAAAGGTCTCAGAAATAATGTTCTTGATGTCCCGTTGAAGACGAAACTGTATTTTCTGCTTTTAATCCGTCCTGAAATGAGCTACATTTATGGAGCCCGTCTTCAGGGTAAAACCTAAACCTTTCACACGACTGGCGGAAGAGTCTTTAACAGAGGATAACAGGCTGGGATTTGACTTCTTTAATATGTGATAATATATACACACATTTTCCACAGCCTTGGACGCAAGCCTTGTCACATCCAAATGTATGAACCTGCTCAATTCCTGCATCTCAAATCTGCTGGACTTTTTCGACTTAATGCATAATTTAGCAAACAGCCGCCTATATAGACAAGAGCAGGAATTACGGTCCTGTTGAGGCTGTCATTCTGGCCACTTGCTCCGTGTTTTGTCACGGCCAATTTTCCGTCTTCTTGCAAAGAGTTGTGCATTTTTGTACAAGTATATATCATTTCTTTTAGTTGCTCCTTTCTTCTCGTTTGGGACTTAATGAGAATGGAAAAAGAGAACAATAAAACAGAAATGCGCATTTCTAAAGACACATAAACATCATTTGGAAATTAAAAGAAGAATTAATTTGTTGAGGATTAACTGCAGAGATGCATGGCTGGCCAGTTGCTTAAACTTCAACAGTTAAGGTTAATGCATTGAATTGAAGGCAGGCTGGAAATCTAAATAATGTGAATACCAATAGTCTTACCCAAGGCTTTTTTGGCTGCATTGCTCGTAGTTCAAATGTTAATGGTCTTGCTTTAAAATTAGTCCAAAAGCGCTTTAACATTCACTGGTTTGTCACCGTACGTGAGTCCTTGTCCCGAGGATACTTTTAAGTGTTTGCCTTTAGTTTTGCACGTTAACATCAAGAGGAAGGTGTGTACCAGTTGAAAGATTGAAGCTGTTGGCCGCAGAAGAGAATAATGCCAAGGTTGAGTTTTAAATAAAGCGTAATGAGCTGCCAAGAAAAATCCAACGTTTTTTAAAATGACCTAAAGTGACAGCATGAATCCACGATTTGTTCTTTGATAGTAGAACAAGAAGAATTGCCTTGTCTAGCTTAACTTCTTGTGGTTCCTCCATGATGTCTGGTGCTTATGTTTTAGTTTAATACCATGATTGGCTAAAACCAACCTTTGGAGGCGGGCGCTAGGTGTCGCTTTGCCCAATCAGCTCAGAGATTTCTACTGAATGTCCCTCCTTTTCCCCTAAACAGATTCAAACGGAGCTGTCCCAGATTGATAATGTGCAGAACTAGAATGCTGCACATTATCTGGCTGTCCAGGTTATTATAATGTATTACCTTTAGAATCATCAATCTTCATTTAACAAGCAGAAAAACCAGCGTGCTAAATATTTTATCAAAAGCAGTCATATTTTTCAGTTAGGTGATTTGAGATTTTGTACATTTGGTGTGACAGTTTCTTTTATTTAACACATATCTGTTTCTGCTATAAGCTCACTGTGTGGCACACTGGAAAGTGAACAAGGACATCCTAACTGTTTAAAAAAAGGTTCTGGCACACGGTGTAAGCTCTTCTTTTAGGAATGTCCTGTTTTATAAGGGATAATTTTAATCCTCTTACCACTTGTCAATCAATCAATCAAAACTTTATTTATACAGTGCTTTAAGGTACACAGAGAGTTGTACAGTGAATAAAAGTAAAACATACAATCTATGTAAATAAAAAGAGTAAGCACCAAACAAGACAATAAAAACAGTAATATGAATAAAAAAGTCTGGCCTACTGGTCGTGCTCTCTGGAGTTAAAAGCCAGAAAAAAACGAAGAGTTTTTAACAGAGATTTACATTCATTAAGGGTTCTGGCAGACTGCACAGAAACAGGGAGACTGATCCAGAGTTTAGGAGCTGCTGCTGACAAGATTTGGTCTCCTCCAGTAACAAGTCGAGTCCTCGGAACCACTAAACTTACCACTAATGATCTTTAGAGCTCAACGTTCTACAAGGACGAGAACTAAGTAGGAGATCAGAAAGATAAGGAGATGCCAGAACATTTAAGCTAAAAAAAAACAAGATGAAAATGTTTAAAACTAATCAAAAGGAAATAGGAAGCCAGTGAAGAGAGTGCAATATTGGGGTAATGTGCTTGCTACTGCAGTCATGGGAGTTGCAGTCGTCTAGTCTAGATGCCATTTCAAGGGCATCTAAGGAAGATAAGGTGTAACGTTGCTAATTGGTCTCAGATGATAAAACTAGACCAGACTACTGGACTGACCCGTCTGTTAAAAGTGAAGTTATTGATAAAAACAATAACCCCAAGATTTCTGTTAAAAGAACAACATGTGGGACCTCACGTGAGGCATCAGCTGGAAAATAAGGCTTCTCCACCAAACTGCTTCCCTTGGTGCCACTTCTTTCTGCTTTACCCGTTTAAAACTGAGATGCATAGCTGCCTTGAAAACATGTTGCTTTGACACCCATTTAATTCAGAATCAGCTTTATTTGTCAAGTTTGTATATATATATATATATATATATATATATATATATATATATATATATATATATATATATGTATATATATATATATATATATATATATAATTGGACAGTAGTATGAGAATGTATTTAACATTCAATTTAATAAAATTTTATTCATATAGCACCAATTCACGATACATGTCATCTCAAGTCAAATTCAATCAAAGTAAAGTTTTAAGCCTGGTTCTAAAAGTACATTTATGACATATTAAGCAGCACCAGGTGTATAGTGAGTTTGTGTTAAACACCCACATAGAACTGCTTTCATTCATGCAGCTTCCTGGTAAATTTGTCAAAAACATTTACAGCTTTTTTTATATACAGACACACATCCTTTCAGTTGGCTTGTGTTTCTAAGTCCTGTTGGAAACAATGTTTTTTAATTCACGTTTGCATCTCTGCCTCTAAACACCAATCAGACGTCCAGCATGCCGGCGTGCGCTGTAAAAAGCGTTCTCTATATCCCACTGTTTCCAGGAACACTGAGAAAAATAATAATAACCTCTTCTGGGGAATTTAAAGTACAAGAAGGAGAAAATCCAAATTCACTGAAAGAGACGTTTAATGCTCTAAATGGGGAGCCAGAAAGGTGTTAAGTATTTGTTGGCTGGACCAGTTAAAGATGATCTCCAGCACCGGCCCTGGTTTGGCACTGGAAGCACTTTGGTGGAAAAATCCTGAATTAAATTGTAGGGGTTAAAAGGAAATTGGAATCTGTCTAATCCAGATACACTGAGTAAATTATACAAACGCGTGAAATAAAAATATGGGATATGTGCTTAAAAATGTTCTGAGAAACATTCGGGGAATAACAAACTTTCAGATCATGGAGGACCCACCTTCTGGAAAGGTAAAATGAACCATCCATGTCTAACAAGCAGCTCTGCAGCTCATGAGGTCATGTGATAAAGTTAAGACACTCTTATTCAGGTCTTTATCAAGTTTATATGACATCATGTTTATATGTCTAACCTAAATTTGTATTTATATCTGGAAAACATGGGTATTTTTGCTCTTAACAACAAGAATTAACCTTGTTTCACTTATTAAGTAAGACATATAAGCAGAAATGTGTATCCTGACTGAGAAAAAAGTTAGAACACTACAATGTGTGTGAAAGCTTCGTATAGTCAGCTAAAACTCTGACATCGGTCTACAGAAAGGTTTCAGTACTTTCTGTTTATTCACTCTGAGCCAGTGGTGGATTTACTGACATGTTTTTGGTCACTATCATGCTGCAGGGTTGGGTTCTGCTTTAGCTTTAATCTTTCTATTAGACGGTGTCGTTTGTTGTTTTGTTTTTCTCGAGCCCCATCTGATAGGCAGAATAATTCATGGTGGATTCTGTGGTGGTGAGCTGCAGCCGATCCTTCAGAAACCATGTAACTTTAAGCTCTGTGCCTCGCTGTTAGTATGAGGTTCTTTTCCAGGAATGCTTCGTTGGCTGGTACCAAACAGCGCCCAAATAATTCAGTTTTAGTCTATTCCTCAAGAGAACATCGTTTCTCCCTGGTGTTTTTCTCTGTTATCTCGGGTAAATTTTAATCCGGCCTTCATTTTTCATCGGTTTCATCCTGATACGCCTGTGTGGGATTTTAGCCATTTTAAATGCGATTGACATTTCTATAACTATATGTTACAAAAGGTTTTCAAAGATCTTTCGTTTGAATTGTTTGGTTATATTACACAAATATATCAATGTTGTTGAAATTGAAGTTTTCAACATTCACAAATCCGAAAATTTAAAAAAGTAAGAGTGCCACGGCTGCGATTATGAACGATTCGACCAATAAATGCCAGCGGCAAACCAACAGCTCTTTAAATCTGAAGTAATCGCTCCTTTTGATTTCTGCGCGAATCAAACCAAACAGTTTGAAGTCAAAGTAGATGTGATGCTGAGGTCGTTAGCTGCGAGTTAATTGTGTTCAAGTGCCTACCTCTCACCGTGCACTAAGATGGACAGCTGGGTGTCATGTCCCCCCCCACCCCCCCCACCCCACGTCCTCTGCAGCCATTTATTAGGTGAAACACGTTTTTTAAAGTCAATGTTGCGTGTTTTTCTGTGCTCTGACTGTACCCGTTGTCGTGTGTTGACCTATCTAGTTGTCTAAAGAAATGCAAACTAATTGTTTACAACAAAGACACAGAACCTGCTCCAGGTAGCAAGTTCTCCCTCTTTTTTTAAAAATGTATCTCGTGTCCAAGTGTCTGTTTGTCGCAGTCTGTGGAGATTTAAGAAAGTCGTATTACAAATTTTTATCTGATTATCTGAAAAAAATGTACACGTGATGTCTCTGTTGATTTGTAATATACTGTCTTTGGAGGCTTTGTTATGTATGTTAAGTAAAATGAGGTCTTTACCAACTTTTGACTGGCTGTCTTTTTTTTCTGGACTCAACGAGCTGTTTCTCTGTGATGGCAATGAAAGGGCTCCTGTAAGACTGGGAATCATTTCTGTTTTCTGTTTGTTTTAATCACCACTTTGTAATTGTCTGGGTTTGGGATTTTTATGGACGCCTTACCAGCAAAATAAAATGTCTTACCCAATTCACTCCAATGGCCCATTCCGTTTTCTGTGTTTTTTTTTTTTTTTTTTTTTTTTTTTTTGTACTTTTGCTGGTGATAACCTCAATTTGGGTAAGAAAACAAGCTGTGCAGATCAGAAAATCACCATCATCATATTAAATCTGTTAAATCCAGCTTGAATCTTCACAGGACTGGACTAAAAAAATAAACCCAGTAGTGTGTTGGTTCTGTGTCCTGAGGCAGCTGCTTATCAAGCTCACTTTGTAGCCCAGTTGCATTTCAGCAGGAAGGTCCTAATTTTTTTAATTTTTTTAGATTAGATACAATTAGTTTAGACTTTATTGACATGCAGCTCAGTATCTAACCACAGGCACAACAAGCGTGGCTGGATGTTGCATGACGATATAATCCAAATGTGTTGCTGTGTCATTGAGCATCTGCACTTTTCTACATTAGCAATGTGCTTTAGATGTAATTGCAGGTGTAATTGGTGCAGAAATTAGGAACTACATCCAGTAATCTAGCCAGGGCATTACTAAGCAGCTATTAAATCTGCTTTGCTGATGATTTCCCATGTTTTAACTCCCCGTGGTTATTTTGTCATCCCCAGATTCTGCAGCAGGGCCCAGATAGATAGAGGAGCACACATTGAAAACACACGTTTTTTTTTTTTTTTTTTTTTAACTGTCCTTTATTTTATCAGCCTTGCTCAGGCATCACCGTTTATTTGCCTCTGTTTTCACATTATGTTTCAGCTACGACCTTCACACGACCCCAATTAGGAGATATTTTCCTGCTTTCAGACATTCACAGGTCTGCAGAATGGACATTTTATTTAATCGTTAATGTTTTTATTTCTCTACAAACCAGCACAAACCTTATTTTAAAGACAAGCTTATAGTTTGAGTCTTTATAAATCAGTGCTGGTTTTGGCAGCGTCTAGTTTGTTAAACCTTATTTTGGTTGCATTTGTTTCACTGTAGGGTTTTATCTCAGAACGATCGGGCATCAGTAAAGGATTTTCTTGAATCTACTGTTATTTTTTTGTAATCTTCGAAGTGTTAGGGTTTCTAAAAAAAAGAGTGTTATGTGAGTCTAAACATTAAGAAATAATTGCATATTTAGTGAAACAGTAACTCCTGTCCTGTCTATGAAGTGCATGGATGCCCAGCAATTCGCTTCATTGGAATACGTATAGAAACCTTTTTTAAAATCCTTCCTGTGTATTAAAGGGATTGATTGCACAAGCATTTCACCCAATTAGGAAAATGGGTCTGACGCTTCCAAACTGTCTCCTCTTGTGAAAACAGGACAACCCTCACAGGTGAAACTGGTGATCCAACATAAACTCAGTGCATCCAGAAAGTATTCACAGCCACTCACCTTTTCTTATCTTACAGCTTTGTGATATTAAAAAAAAAAAAAAAAAACATTATTCCCCCCCATAAAATGCTACACATAATACAACATAATTACAAACTGTAAAAAGCTTTGCTTAAATCTATCACATTTGTGTACGTATGCACAGCTCCATATTCTACTGACAACACTTTGGCAGGTGTCCTGTATGTTTGAAACAACTATTTATGGGCCGTTTCTCCCCCTCTTCCTTTCAGAACCTCCTAAGCTCCATCAGGTGGTGGGTAGAGCCTCTGCTCAGACATTTTCTCATCAGAGACTCCTTTTAGGTTTAAGTCAGGACTCTGGCTGAGTCACTCATGGTCATTCATGGAGATGCCCAGGAAAAATTCTGGCTTTATGTTCTGGGTCATTTTCCTGAAGATGAGGCCAGGAACATGCTGGAGTTCAAAATATATGATGTCTCTGTTAATTGCACGTTTCCTTGCACCCTGACCAGAGCAGCTGCCAGAAATCCTCCTGGATGGTAATTGTTGGATTGTTTGATCGTTTTGATACACATGTCTTCTCTGGATTCTCCATCCCCCCATCCAGCATTTTGGCTGAGCTGAACTCAAACCAGTTCATAAAGATGCAGAAAGGCAAAGAAGCGCTGCAGCTTTTTGCCCTTTAGGAGGGCGTTTCTCCTTAGTTTTTACTTCACGTGGAAACTATCACCATTGAGACGAAATATCACGGCCCGACTCTTTGCTGACAACTGCAGGCAATTTTTCTGCAAAGGATTTCATTCGGAGTAACAAGAAGGTTGATATGAATATGCTCGTGAGTTCAGAGGTTTTTAACTGTAAAAACAAGTTTTGAAAAGCATATTTGTCTCTCCACATCACACATAAAATATAAGCTTTAGAAATACTAAATAATTTTTCCTGTAATGCCATAATTGAAATGTCCTATGAGTCCTCGCTCTCACAGTTCCTAATTAGCAGGTTCGTTTTAACCTTTCAAGGTTTCTATAAATGTAGCTGCTGTTTACATCTGTGGCCGTTTACCATCCAACACCGAACAGACCGAGCTCTTTGTTGCAGTTTATTTTCTCTAACTCCAAGAACCGCATATAATTGACCCACGGAACAAATCTTATATGATTCTACGGTAATTTTATTAGCACTCTCTGCTGATGTAAAATGTAATGAATGAGGAATGTTTCTGTCTTAGCAACAGAGATCAGAAACCTGGAATCTCTCTCGTTCCGGCGACTCCACAGCTGAGCGAGGCTGGACTTGATTTATTTCTGGAGATGTGAGTTTCTGCACATAAAGAACATATTGTAGAATAAAAGTGAAGAGACAGGATCATAAAAGCTGACTTCCTTTGAGAGAGGCTTGCTTTTGGCCTGGGCCCAGTTGCTACTTTGTGAACACCCTGCAGATCAATAAAACACTCATTACAGAGAGGAGAGTCAGCGCGCAGAACATCAGATACAAAGGCAAGAGGTTCAATAACAGGCCTTTCTCCATGCTGCTGCAATGGGTGTGTTGGTTTACTGTTTTATTGTTTGTTGCCTTTTTCTCTGCTCTTCTTAGCTTTTGTAAATGCTTCTGACTTCTGGTCAACATGCTCCAACTCCTCTGAGTCTGTGTGTGTGGAGCTCACCCACAGTCAGCAGCACAGGTGGTCCATTACTGTAGAACCTGGAAAACTCTGCTCAGTTCTCTGGATTTGTTTCATCTTCAAAATTCATCAGCTAGTCCGTCTATCCGTCCAGAAAAACCTGATCTGATTTTTCCTGTCTATGCGCCTTTGAAGAAAAGCGAAGCTGCGATCTTTAACTTACTGGGCAGATTTTATCAAAATCATGAAACTCAGAATTACATAAGCCACAGATAGAATTACATAAGCCACAGAAAGATTTTGAATTAGTTTTGCTACTTTATTAATAATTATAAAACTAAAAAAACATGTACCTTATGACAAATCAACATCCACATCTCAAATTTGTCACACAGAGTTCAGAGAAAGCCTCAGCTTAAACCACTGAGTACAGAAGAACCTCAAAAGGAGCATCTAATGTCTAAATATAAAAAAAACACTGACACCAATACAAATGTTTCCTCCAAACAGGATACCTGATCTCTGACCCAGAGTGCAGGCCAGCCCACTGCATGCGTTGGCGACAAGCGTCCTGTGTTGGTTGTCATGTTCTCTGGATCATCATCTGGTCCAAACTTCTAAGACAGAACTGCTGCCTGAGTAAAAGTAGCTAAAAGTGCATCAGACTGGATAAAAATGCTTAATATATAATGTGGGAATCTGTCTGAAAATTGGATTTAAGGACCTGCATAAAACTTCATATTTTTGGAAATTCCTAATGAAATTCCTATGATTGTGTTGCATGATTGTTGCTGAAGAGGAAATGCAGCTCTGGCCTTTTACTTTAAGACGTCTTGTTGTGGCTCATTGAAAAATAAATAACTGGATGACATTTGTTGTCTTCTCACCCGTAAGAGCACCAGTTAAAAAGATGCCCAAATGGGTCCAATCAAGGCGTTTGGACTGAAGTTTCTGCAAGATGTGGCTCATTTAGATTAAAAGAGATTTAGATTGTGTTTTATGTTCAATATTTAAGCACTCATAAAGTCTTTTTATGTCCTGGATGCTAAACAGGCCTCAGTCAATTATGGCTTTGTGTATAAAAACTTCAGACAAACCAGTTTTTTTCTGTTTATTTGTTTGTTTTTAATTCAATCACAAATCAAATAGAAATTTCATGTTATAAAAAATGTAACAAATGAATGAAAAGAGGCAGAAAAAATAAATTTTCTTGTACAATTGCCCTCTTTCTTTAAAAGGAAAAGTCACATGAAGAAAAATATGATATAAACATCGGTATATATATATATATATATATATATATATATATATATATATATATATATATATATATTATATATATATATATATATATAATATATATATATAGATCTATATATATAGATCTATATATCTATATATATATATATATATATATATAGATATATAGATATATATATATATATATATATAGATAGATATATATAGATATATATATATATAATAAAGAAAAGAGAAATATCTTACATTTTAAAGCTATAATATCTGAGCTTCTGTCACTGAATTATCATGATTTGTTAAATTTATGCAACATATTTGATCTGATTACTGTCAGTCATTCTGTTTTTTTTTACCACATATTTCTTTTAACAGCTAAGCTCTTGAAGCAGAACGTCACAGTGAGCTCCATGATGAAGCGATCAGAACATCTATTTTTTCACCTCAGTTTTCTGATGTTCATGGGAGGAAGTGATGTCACCAGCTGCTCATCTGTTTCCCTGATCTTTCAGCTTTATGCCAGGCAGGTCTGGTTAAAGTTCGATTTAAAAAAAAAAAGTCACGGTTGCGGTTCATATTGTGGTAAAAGTTGTCTGATAGAGTTGGGGAACTAATTATGATGCAATTCTTATCCACCTATTGATTTCTCACCCATCTACCTGAACAAAGCAATTAATCGTAACAGTAAAGTGGAAACCTTAGACGTGGAGGCTTTAACTCTCCTCTAACACCGTCCCCATGCTGGGACAGAGAGAAGCGGCTCTCTGATGCTTGTTCTAAGTGGCAGCCACCCTGCTGGCTCTGATCCTCCCCTTGACAGTTTTGAGGAGGTTACTGTTCCGAGCCTCCACGAAGGGCATAATAATTTGAGATTAACATGTAGAACGATGCATCTGGTTGCACTGCGACTCACCGCTTTGCCTTTCTACTTTTGATCACTCCGGCTGTTTGCCCTTTGGACCATCTGTTCAGGAAAATACCTCTGAACAAAGGTTTCAGCTATTCTTGGGAGCAACACAGAGAGGAGTACCAAGATGGTCAAAGGGTTTATCCGTAAAAACCTCACAGCTTCAGTTTGTAGTTATGTCAAATTTACAGAAAAGGATATTACATATCCCAAAAAAAAACGGTAAAATTTTACTACCACCACCTGGTTAGATCATAAATTAATTGTGATCAGCCACATGTTTTGGTTCAGTTTTACAATAAAGAGCCTGATCTAAAATCATGAAATCCTTAAAAAAAACCTGCCTGACAACATTTAGACTAAAAAAAAAATACATCATCCCAGATCTGAATGAATTCAAGAACAGATGAGAAAAGGTCGTTGACTATATATATCTATATACTAGACTGGAAATGCGCTGCGCTCTGAAACTCATTATTTTCAACGGCAGGCCCAGCGCAAAGGTGCAAACGTGCTTTGCCGAGCATAGCGCACAGCTTTGCTAGCTTTGCGTACGCGTGTCAAAGTTCAGCTATACTGAACTTTGACTGCAGCACTCAGATGAGCATTCTATAGAAAACATTATTTTTACAGGAGTGAAGACCAGAGCTGTGCTGAGCCCCGCAGTAAACGCAGTGCAGCGCACACCTCGTCCTGTGTGGTAGGGCCTTAAGGCTTTAGGACTCCAGAGAACCACATAAAGAGCCATTATACATAAGTGGATAATAATATAAGGAACAGTAGTGAGCCTTCCCAGGAGTAACAGAGTTCCCAAAACTCAAGAAAGCATCAACGACTCCTTCAGGAGGTCACAACAACCAAACATGTAACGTGCTGCAGACCTCACTACCTGAGTTAAGGTCAGAGCTCATTGTTAAACACTAAGAGACTGAGAGACAGATGGCCTCTTTGAGACTGCTCCAAGGCCAGAACCATGACAACCACAAAGAAAACAAAGGCCTATCTCACAATAAAAAATGAAATAAATCCTGTTTATGATCCTGAAGCCTGTTGAGAAAATATTCTGTGAACTGATGGAACTTAGAAAAATGTCCTGTTGCTGAAATAAACTGGTGTGAAACCAACACAGCATTTCAGAAAAGAACTTTGTACCTAAAGTCAAACTTGGTGGTGGTTGTGCTACGGTCTGGGTGCTGCTACAGGACCGGGACGACTTCCTTTAATTGATAGTACAATTGTTTGAATATCCGGAAGGTGGAGGGGCGGCAATTAGTTCAGCTCAAGCACACTTGGATTATTGAACAAGACAATTATCCAAAGCAACACAGCAACCGTACCTCTTAATAGCTCCAAACAAATAGGTTTTGGAACAGCGTGGTCAGAGACTTAAATGTCATCCTATGGATGCTGTGGTATGAATGCAAGGTGGAGCAACTGGCTGCCTGCCAGGGTTTCTGCATCAAACAGGTTCTAGAAATATATCAGACTACCTCCAAGTGAACAAAAACACGCAACAAATCCCCCTCTATGTTTATTTATTAAACAAAGATGATGCCATAAAGCTGTGAGGGGAAAAAATAATTTACCTTATGATCCAGCCGCTTGTGGAACCACATTCTGATGGATTATATCCCAGCAGGGGTTTTCTTTCTGACTCATCAGTCTCTCACATTATTGTGAAGGAAATTTGGCCAGGTCTGTTTCCCAACGTTGGTTCCTCGCTCAGGGTTCTAGCTTCAGCTGTTGGCCTCACATTTTATTACCTAGGTCATATGCATGATGTTCAGGACTTCAGATTATTAATTTATGGGATTCTTAATTCTCAGTTTAATTCATGTTATTGGGCTTTCTCTTCCTGTTTCCCACTTTCTGTCACTTTGCAATTCTGCTCATTCAGTTCACCTGTGTTAGCTTGTGTCCCTCACACTACTCACCTGTTTGCCCATTATTTAATGGAGCAATAGGCAAAATGTAATTATTTTAGATAGAACTAAAAATAGTGATATGAAGAACTAAAGGTATATTCTTAGATGGACTATGAAATAATGTCCAACACCATCTTTCTGTAATGTTCTCCACGTGAACAGCTGCCTCTCAAGGCCTCCCTGCCCTTAAAATGTCACCGCCAGAGCAGCGCCGCGTAAGCACAAAACGGTGGAGAGCAAGCCCAGCGGATCAAAACGGCATTATAAAGTTCTACTTCTTCACTAGACGTGTTCCTCCAAAAGGTGATACTGTTTTGCTGCGTATTTATCCTTTGCAAATATGCGCATACTAGGCAGCCTGTGAGAAGGGGAGGAAAAATGGGTGCCAGGTTGTTGCACATCTTGTTTTGGTCTACAGACAAAGCTCAAGCCCCACATAGTGGTGTAAGGTCGCTCATTGGTCCTTTAGGCAAGGCAAGGCAGGTTTATTTATCGAGCACTTTTCAGTAACAAGACAATTCAAAGTGTTTTTAGCTCCTGTTGGTCCTTGTTTTTCTGCTGGATCGTCTGTTCCTGTTCATGCCTCTCTTGTTGGTTTACTCTTGTTCATTGTCTCACGCTCCTTTGTTTTTATTTCATTAAATATTTCAACTCCACATGCTGCCTGCCAGTCTGCACTTTGGTCTCCCATCTTGCCCTCTCTCTCTCTCTCTCTCTCTCTCTCTCTCTTTCTCTCTCTCTCTCAGCCATTCTGGAGTCGCTAGCTAGCCCCTTATGCTACCACATGTCTTTGTGCGCATCTCATAAAATACATTTTATGTGGCTCTCCATGACAAGGAAGCTCTCTTCATTCAATTGCTGTCTAAATGACAAAAAAGAGGCCAACAGTTTTACTTTCAAAAGTGGAGCATTACTGCTTTCGCTAGAGTGCTCTGCTTGATGCCCACGCAAAAAGCTTTATTAGATATAATTTGGGGATTTTTTCAAATACAATGGACCCAGAGAAAAAGATGGGTCAAAATCTTAAATGGTTGAGAAAGGTGACAAAATTAGAGAAAAAAATGAGAGTATGATATAACATCCTCAAGGCTGCTGCACCTGCAGAGAGAGATATAAAAAGAACAGCAAAACAAAACAAAAAAAGTATTACAGGCCAATCAAAACCTTGATAAGATCAGTGAAAAATATGTTAATGTTTATCTGTTTAGAGGTGAATATGTGAGGACCCGAATCCAAGCACCGGTAGCTGTTTGCGAGAGTGCACTTGTGTATGTAAGGTTTATCCATGAGGAAAATGCTTAGTAATAATTGTGAGGAGCCAAAGACCTTTCCCCCAGAGCACCGAGGAAGACACCAGGAAAACCAGAACCCCAGACACCTGAAAGGGCCCCTAGAACAAAGCAGCCCTAGAGGGACTAACAAAATGAAAGCTGTCTCCCCCCTTACAGGGAAGAACAGAGATGAGCCCCAGGAACCCCCCACTGCCCCTAATAGTCACAGGGGCACCCCACCCCACAGTGGGGCCCCAACAAACCCATGGAGCCCAGACTCCACAAAGCGACCTTCAGAAGTGAGTCAGAACACACCCGACCCTGAACACTGAGGACCACCAACACACCAAGACAGCTGCCAATGGAGGGGAGCTGGACAGGGGGGATGGGATCCACATTTAGTGGAGACCTGAGATGCGCCAGGAAAGGGGGGCAGTTCAAACCTTACCTGACAGAAAGACAAACACAAAACCAGGTACACAGTCACATTCACATGTTCCCACCCTAGTGCCCTCACATGCAAACGGTCTTAACCACTCATGAGGGAAAAAGGGGGCGTTGTACACACATTCGCACTTACCACACTCATCCTATACTTCCAGGTCCAGGTACCCAGAGGGGCATCTAGCCCCCAGATCTGGGTGGTGCTCTCCATCATCAGGATAGAGGGGTGGGGACCACCCCAAACCCAACATGCCCCAAATCTGACATACCCAGTCAATACCCCAGCCCCAGCACTCCACCCCGATTCCAGCCCAGACGACCCACAACTCATCCACCCGGAGATGGGGCCAACACAACCCAAATGGCTCCCCCAAACCCTGCCCTCCACGGTTTAGCCCCACACCCTATTCCCAAAGAGAGCAAAAGGGCTGGACCCAGCCGACCCCCAGTACCCAACGGCCATCCCCAGTCCAGACTTTGGCTAGGCAGCCCCAGGCAGCCCACTCCTCTTCCAGGCCTCAAACTCTGGATGGCAAACGGAGAAGAAGGGTGTGAAAAAGACCCCAAGCCTGCCTCCACCTGCTCAAATTATGTGTTACTTCATGTTGTTCTCAAGTGCATTTAAAACTAGGAGGGCTTAAAGGTCAATCACTTCAAAGAGCCAAAACATTTGCGACCGATCCATCACTAGTGGCAGTAAAACAAACCCAAACAATCGTCTCTCCACCACCATGCCGGGAAGTCGGAATGACGTGTTTGTACGGATGCTGTGGTTGTTTTTCTCCAAACATCATGATATGCATCATGGTCAAACATCTGTCCAAAACAGATTTATCCAGAAGTTAAATTCAGTTCAACAACATTTTATTTACATAGCACCAGTTCACAACACGCCATCTCAAGTCAAATTCAGTCAAACCCTACTGACAGATTGGTCTTGAGTCTCTTCAGCTGCAGCTTTGAGCGGCAGCATGACCCAGCTTTGAACCTGGGTCATGCTGCCGAGTTATTTTTAGAAAGAAGAGGCTTTCTCCTTCAACTCATCCAAACATATTGTTTCAAACCGTCCTTTTTTGAACTTTAACCTTTAACCTGCTACCAGAGGCTTGTAAACTCTGAGAGGGAGCTCTTTGGTTTTTAATCATTTCTCTTGAGCTTCCCGCTCTGACCTTGGGCTCTATCTGCTGCGACATCCACCCTGGGAAGGTTGGCAGCTGTCTGAAACGTTTCCTACTCGGTGAAAATCTTTCTCTCATCAGACCGCCGGACTTCAGATGATTTGGAGATTGCCTTATAACCCTTCCCAGATTGATGGGCTGCCATGTCAGTGCCTTAACACGCACCTGTATGCTCCAGTGCAGCAAACAGACAAAACGGCTTTTAAAGCGGAGCTCACACTGATGATGATCAGTTTGATCAGGAGCACCTGGCTTCTACTTTCACAAAGATGCAAGAGTGCACTTAGTTTATTTTTTTTTTCAAATGAGTGTACTTTCCTTTGACCATGACAACAAACGGGCACATCAGCAAGTCAAACAGTGGCTTATATTAGTAGTTACTAAGTGGGATGTTCTTTAATAAAAAAATAAATAAAAAAAAACAATGCTCAGTCTTTAAAGATTTGCTCATTTATTCATTCATTCATGATTAGTAACTTCGACCACACAAGCTGACAATGATGACATTTCTTTTTAAGCAGTTGTGATTCAAATACATTTTTTCCTTCGTTGAAAGACATTCATGTTTCTGACTGTTTCTCTTTCCTTCTGACCAAGCCCCCCCCCCAACCCTGATTTGGACAGTATGGGCCGTTTGGAGGGCGTTGGTAGCAGGTGGCAGATACACTGCCAGGAATGTTCGCAGTTTGATTTCCTGAAATCGTGAACGTGTCCAGGCGCATCATTGCGTCCTTGAACATGGCAACAAGTAACTGCATGTCAAAATCTGTCTGATGCCACAGATCCTGATGTACTAACTGCTTTCAGACATTTATATTTAATATATAGATTCAAGTTCTACATAGATTATATAGATTCTACAGTCAACCATTGTGGGCATGAATCCCGTGTTATTTTTGAGTGTTGAATTAATTATTTGAACCAGTTTTCTTTTTTCAGGGTGAAATAATGACACAAATATACTATACTATACTATACTATACTATACTATACTATACTATACTATACTATACTATACTATACCATACTATACTATACTATACTATACTATACTATACTATACTATTTTACATAGTTCCTAATTATTTAATTTTCACTAGCCTGGGGGTAAGATTTGTTGATTGAAATATACTGTTAATTAATGTAAACAACATTATGTAACGCGTTCCCTGATGAGCATTTATTTAACAAATTCTTATACTGGTACTTAAAGAGAAGTTGTCACTCATTTATTCCATATTTGTGCAGAGTTTGCTGTTAGAGAACGTCTGTGCTTAAATCCCCCTTTCAACTATTGTCCTGATATCAAAGCCACTTGGGCTGGTATTCCCTGGATAATACCTAACAGACGAGAGTTATTTGTTAAACATTAAATAACGTAAAAACATGTAATTGCACCCTGGACCATAATCCCATACTTACAGAACCAAACTGGTTTTGGAATGGATAAAATTGGACACCAAACTTTTGGATTGATCTTCCATAATCTTCAACCTCAAGTGTATTAAAAATGTGGATTATGTTTAAAAAGTGGCCGTGCAGCAGGAAACTGAGGAGTTTAAAGGAAAACTGCCCACTCTGCTGAACAAAGGGGTCGAATAGCCATCCAGAAGGCTTGTTCAAGGAACATTATGGTACATTTAACCAAGTAGTGGGTGTATGGATAAGTTTGTGCCTTTTTCTATAGTTTAAAGAAAACCTGAAAAAAAATCTCAAACAGATAATGAAAAACCCAAAATTAATAACATTCATGCACCTGAAGATTATGCAAACATCTCACTAGACCTGCATTTAGCATAAATGTCACACTTGATTGCTTTAAAATTATTTTTTGCAGTGCTGCGGCTGTTATTACATCGTTTGTGGAGGAGTGTGTGTTTCTGTATTGTATTGCACATCACCCTAAAACAAGAATAAACTTTGCTTCCCCACATTCTCTGCAGCACTTAATCACAGCACTTTCTCTGAAAACTATAATCACCATCACATCTCCACGGGTGCCGATAGGAGAAAGTCTTCAATTAGCCCCCTGCTACAGTAGTTCGCCAACATCTTTGTTCCGAAACAAGGAAGCATCTTTGCTTTCCGCTCAGCCCAACACCACTTCATTTCCAACTCTCAGGCCGGTGTTTTATTAGCATCATTGAATTAATTACACCCAATTCTATTAGGCTTGATGCTCTGGTATGAGAACTATAATGTGTTTGGAGCAGTCTATATTACACTAGTTGCATGAAGGTTATTGATTGGTAGATGCAGGGTTAATGCACATCCCCTCAAATCTCACAGAGGATCATCTAAAATTGCACCTGGAGCAAATAATTTTCCTGTGCTGTCTCGAAGCCTCCAATTCCCTGGCACCAAACAGTCAGTCCTCCCCCCAGCAGAGATTAATAGCTGTCTGTTAAGTGCCTGTAAATGTTTTCCATACATGACTTCAGATTTTGGAGGGCACAGGCCTTAAATCAATACCGGGTTTCAATAACATGATGTCAGAAGCTGACAAGCAGCGCGAAGCAGTAAATCAGACTTTCAGTGGAGGAGGTGACCTGCTTCAGTGCAACGTCTAGTTAATGGATTTTTGAAAATGGGGGCATTCAGAGCAGAGCTGCAAGTCAGACAAGGAGAACAAAGCTCAAGCTGTAGTAAAGCAAGAGGCATTTATAAAGCCACTTCAGTACCTAACAAACTCAACGAACAACTCAGTAAACAAGGCTGTTGTTTAATTTCACGTTTAACAGTACAAATCAAAGGGATCAGAAAAAAAACCCTGTGGCTTTAAAAGTTTTTGCCCGTTTTCTATAGATCATCAGACCTGGGTGAGGCACGTGAAATCCATGTGGTTAATCACAGTGGTGATAACAGGGGTACTTAGACTCTCACTAAAGGCTCAAAATTGTCCAGTTTCCTCCACTCAGACGTCAGCAGCTACTTAATTCATTAAATTGTACACAATGGAAATCAGAATCCCCTTTATTCAGACATGATTGTGCACAATCAAGAAATTGGACTTCAGTTGCAGTTCTGAGTGTACAGAAAATGTCGACATTTAAAGGTAAAGAGTGTTCCTTTTTTTATATGTTAGAAAAAGAAAAAGGGAGCATGTTTGTTGTGAAAGGCTGTAAGGTTTCCTTTGTGTTCATCAGAAAGGCAGCCTGGGGGAGGAAGCTGTCTCTGAAGCGCCGACCTGAAGGTAAAGAGCTGAACAGTTGTTTAGGATGTGTGCGGTCTGCAGAGATGTTAGATGCCTTTTTCCTGGTCTGTACAAGTCCTGGATGGAGGAAACGTAGGTCCTTAAGACCTTGTCTGCGGACCCAGTTGTCCATTGCAGTTTAGACCTGTGAACTGTTTGTGGATGAGCCAAACCACACAGTGATGAAGGAACACAGGACAGACTGAATGATGGGAGCATCTTCAATTCAATTCAATTCAATTCAATTTTATTTATATAGCGCCATATCATGAAACATATCATCTCAAGGCAGTTTACAAAGTCAAGTTCATTCATATTATACAGATTGGTCAAAAATGTCCTATATAAGGAAACCAGTTGATTGCATCAAAGTCCCGACAAGCAGCATTCACTCCTTGGGAAGCGTAGAGCCACAGGGAGAGTCGTCTGCATTGTACATGGCTTTGCTGCAATCCTTCATACTGAGCAAGCATGAAGCGACAGTGGGAAGAAAAACCACCCATTAACGGGAAAAAAAACCTCCGGCAGAACCGGGCTCAGTATGAACGGTCATCTGCCTCGACCGACTGGGGTTACAGAAGACAGAACAGAGACACAACAAGAGAGACAAAAAAGCACAGAAGCACACATTGATCTAGTAATCTGTTCTACATTAGATGGTAGTAGCGGGTGAGCCGTCTTCTCTGGATGATGTCACAGTTAACAGAACGCCAGACCAGGTGTACCTACTATGAAGATAAAAGAGAGAGAACAGAAAGTTAAATCTTATCTGAAAGGTTGTAGTTCTGGAGTTGTGGCAGGAAGTCCAGTCTCTGCTGGGTGTTCTTTCAAACCGTGTCCATGTGTGAGGATCAGCTCAGGTTCTCTGAAGAGGGGGTCCGAGTATCCGCAGCCATGTTGTTGAGGATGGTGAGGGGAGGCGGTGTGTGGGAATTCTCTGGAGGCACTGTCATCTCTACAGCATTTAGTGGGTTAATTTAGTCTACGTGGTTCTGATTGCACTGGTGGACCAATTGAAGAGGTGATCCGCTTCCTGTCTCCATACGGACCAGGGACCATCAAGATCTAAATGAGAATTGGGGCCAGATAGTAGAAGGGGGACATACCATGAGGTACGAGAGCTTTCCCGAGCTTCTGATCCTGAAATATTTACTTCATCCTCAGTGACCTTCAGTGCAGGTAGGAGTTCAGAGGGCAGAGGTGCTGTAGGGGTGTTGTTGGGGGTGCATGTAGTCCTTTTGTGTGGTAGTGAGGAATGGGCCTTCCTCTGATGTGAAGAAAACCATAGTTTATTGTTGCTGTGTGTGGAAATGTTCCGCACACAACAACTGATGTATGATGACATTTGCCAGGTGGATCGAGCAGAGCGCACATTCCCTCGTGTCGGGACTGGACCTGCATGCTCTGCTCACTTTCCCCTTCTGTGTCTCTCGTAAATTCCACAACAAGCTGCCGCGCCTCCAACTAGAATCTCCGAAAGATAAGATAAGAATTTATTTATTGTCCCACAACGGGGAAATTCAGGTGTGACAGTGACAAAGACGGTTATACACGATTATTAGCAATGAAAAAGAAGAAGAAAAAAATAACAAACTGATCTAATCTACCTCTAAAGAAACACCAAGAATAGAAGATAACAGTAAATACCAGAGTAGATATTGTACAATTATTGATATGGCATACTCAGGGAAAAACAAAATCAACTATTCAAGTTTAACAGTGGAAAAAACACCAGCCTAGTTATAGAACACTATAATAAGCAATATGCATGATAGTGCCGCAGCATCTCGAAGTAGCTAAGGCATGTGCAAGTTTACCTTAGCATCTGGGAGACGGTGTGAATGATTCATGATTGGATCAGAACCTGTGCGACCATTAGCCTGATGTAAACAGTTATTGAGACTGTGGGGAGCAGCAGAGATAATAAAGCCTAAAAGCAGCAGGGAGGAAGGACCTGTGGAAGTGCTCCTTGGAGCATCTGAGATTCTGCTGCTCCTCCAACAAACTACACCATAAAAGAAGGCGGATGCCACCACAGAGTCAAAGAGGGTCTTCAGGAGCGCCCCCTGCAGTCCAAAAGACCTCAGCCTCCTTAGCAGGTAGAGTCTGCTCTGACCCTTCCTGTAAAGAGCATCAGTATTATGAGACCAGTCCAGTTTATTGTACAGGCACTTATGAGAGTCCACTATCTCAACATCAGTTCCCTGGATGTTCACCTGTGTCAGTGAGGTGGGCCTGCACCCATGAAAGTCCAACACCAGCTCATCCACCACCAGCTCTTTTGTTTTTGCAGCATTTACTGTAACATGAGCTGGTTCTGCTGTTACCAGCTTAAAAGCTCTGGACCCCCAGTCTGTCCTCTGAATCATCCTCCCCTGTAGAGAGACCGACTATAGCAAAGTCATCAGAGAACTTCTGAAGGTGACAACCTGGGGAGCTGATGGAGAAGTCTGCAGTGTAGATAGTGAACTGAAACGATACCAGCACAGTTCCCTGCGGTGCTCCCATGCTGCAGGACATCCTGTCAGAAACAGCTCTGTGTCTTCACATACTGGGTCGACCTGTGAGGTAATCCAGTAACCAGTGGGACAGGTGGAGGTCCACTCCTGACCATACCAGCTTGTCTTTCAGGAGTCGTGGGTGGATGGTGTTGAACATGAACCTCACGGTGCTCCAAGAATTCTCCAGATGGGCCAGAACTCATCAGGTAAATGAAGACATCATCCACCCCGATGCCAGGCTGGTAGGCAAACTGCAGGGGTTCCAATGAGCACCTCACCAGGGGGCGAAGATGGTTGAGAATCAGCCTATTAAGGGTCTTCACCCGATACGATGTTAGTGCTACCAGCCTGTAGCTGCTGGGGTCTTTGGGGTGTGCGCCACTGGTACCACTCTGGAGGTTTTCCATGGCTGTGGTACTCTCCACTGCTTCAGATTAATGTTGAAGATGTGCCTCATGATACCACACACACACACACACACACACACACACACACACACACACACACACACACACAAATATATATATATATATATATATATATATTTTTTTTTTTTTTTTTTTTTTTTTTTTGTATATAGATATATATTTCCTGACTTGAAAGACCTTTCTCCCTCAGCAAATAATTTATCCAGGGCTTGCTGTTGGAGAGGCACCTAACCTTCAAAAGGGGTACAGAGGAGTCCACTCAGCATCTGATATAATCTGTGAGGCATTGTTTAATTTCATCAATCTCCTTCCCGTGAAGATCACACCCCTCATCCTACGCAGTAGAGCTGAAGCAGAAACTCTCTGGATCAGTGAAAACTGCAGGAAAACTGCCCAGAGAGGACTCCCTGATGCTTAAACGTTGTTCACTGGTGAAGGTGGGTGTAGTCCTGCTCTAATGGAAAACCAGCATATCCATTAAACGTGTCAGCACAGGGAAATATGAAGTACTCTAAAATGTCCTTCTTCTTCCAAAACTCATTGAGCAATAGTTGGGCCATTTTTCTCCTTAGCCCAGGAAAAACCCTTCTGACATCTCTGGTTCAGGAGCGCCTGAAGACTGGAATGAGACAGTTGTAGGCCATCAAACTCCACTAAACATTTGAATTGGACTTCCTTCACACTCTTCTCAACATATGTGTTAACTTATTATTGTCCCTACTGCAACTCTTTTTATCACACTTTTTCCTTCCACTCAACTTTCCACTATAATGTTTGGATACAAGACTCTGAATAAATGAAACATATTGTTCTTTGTGCAATGAATCCATACAATATATGAGTTTTTATTTTTACATCGATTGCAGAACAACATTAACCTATCAAAGATATTCTAATTTAGTAAAATGTGTCTGTATATTGTGTGTTACATTTCTAATCTAAGACATATTGATGACAATTAATATGAAACAGTTAAAATGCCTTTAAATTAAAAGCTGGATGAACTCCTAAAGCAAGCAAGGTAAAAAACAAAAGAAATACCCTTGCTCTTATCAGTAACATAGTCCTGGTTCAAGTACACATAATTTGTAATTATGTGACACAAACAAAGAATCAATAAACATTTAGTTTAAATGTTGCTTAAGCTTGAGAGGCGGAGAAGAAATAACCCATATTTACAAACCTCTGCACGCTCGTTCTTCAGCTTTTGTTGAAGAAAATTAGTTGATTCAGGGGAACAATGAAGAAATGTTTTCACACTATCATTCTTTTTTTTTTCCTGCAGAGTTGAATGTTTGGTATTCAGTACAAGATTTCATAAATTTCTATGCTTTGAACCTGCGTTCATTTAGTCGAGCAAAAATACTTGGTCTGACAGACGAGATCTGAGCTGGCAGATAATATTGCACCTTACCCAGACTCAGGGCTGCTCAAGGCACACCATTATTATTTCTAGGGATGACATTGCACCGTCTCATTCATGACACCCGGATGCTATTTTGCTCTGAATTATGCATTTGTGTCCAAGCCCCCCAAGGCCATTATGGGATAGTGTTAGATTGAACTACCGTTGTGTCCCAGAAATAAGTCACAATGTCAAGGATGTTGGGATTTATTATGCCGGCCAACATAGCGCAGAAATGCGAAACAAATATTTTTTAGAACCAATTATTAGCCTGCAGTTTGTATAATATGGTTCTAGGAGAGCTTATTTCAGTAGAAGCATGTGTGTTGTGTCTCGCATATGAGGTGTGTTCCTGTTGGTGTGTTGTTAATGTGAGAAATGGGAGAATAATTTCCTTTAATATCTAAAACAAAGCTGGACAGAAACAAGCAGAGCAGACTTTCATGTATTCTGTGGTTTTTGGAGGTACATGTTTTTTTTTGTATTTTTTGGTACAAGCGTTTTATTGAATACAGGAAGTAAACCTTATGCTTCAGTATAATGAACAATCTTTAAAGATTACTGGACTGTAATTATGACATTTTAGTGTAAAATTTTCAGGCTTCTTTTGTGGACAAAAAAGGGGTCTATAGTCACAGGTGGGTAATAACTAGTTACATTTATTAAATTACTTTTGGTGGAGTAACTTTTTGAAACAAATAGACTTGGATGGGTAGCTTTATTGTTTCATCATTTTTACTTCTTAGTTGCTATTTTTCATCTAAATAATGTGTTTAATTTAGTGATGCAGTTACACTTAATGAAACAAATTACATTTTCAATAATCTTGCAATTTATTGAATATGGATGTATTTTTTAGCAGCCTTTAATTAATGTTGTTTATCTTAACAATCAACATTGCAGAACCTGCTGCAGAAACGCTCTTCCTCAAATCGACCTTCCCAGCAAAGATCTGAGCTGAAAAAAAAACAATCTGTGATCTTTTAACCAGTTTTTCCCTCATTTAACACTTGTAAGTTGTTGCTTCCTCAGTACTCATTTATTTGTTATTAGTGTTATTTAATAAATTAAGGAGGCGTGGTGGCCTAGTGGTTAGAGAGCAGGGCGCTTATGTCCTGGAGAGGCAGCAAGGTTCTAGGTTTGAATCCAACTGGGTGCCTGAGGAAGACCCAAAGCCCCAGAATGCAATGCCCGGTGGCAGCCCACTGCTCCCTTAAGGATGGGATGCAGTGGATGAAATTCATTTAAATTAATGTTGCAATGACAGATAAATATAATTAGTATACCTTTTGATATGAAGAAGTATATGCTGTATCTCACTTGTTTGGATCAGTATACTAAATGTTTGGTTATTTCAGTGCTTCATTTGCTTTACTTTAGCATCCCCCACCTTATTATTCCCCAAATTACTTTCTGTCTATATGTCTACACATTCAAAGTAAACTTTATTTGAAAATCTGAGTAACCAAATCTAAAAATGAAGGATTCTTCAGCAGCATTGCTTCCTGTCTCAGTATAAGTCAGTAGATTGCTGGCCGTGAATTAAAAATGCTGTCCCTCGGAATCCCTTTGTCCATTAACGTTTTGGTGGTACTTGCTAAATAATTTTTCACATGTGGACTCGTCTCGCGCTGTTTGAGTGACCGACGCCGAGCCAAACAACGTTCCGTATTATAACCAAATTACCATCAGATTTCAATCTATCTAAACAGCTGTTGGCCTGTTAGACGAGCCTTTGGGGATCTGAGGTCACTGCATCTGTTTCTCATCGCGCCAGCGTTCATTCAATTAAGGTCTCAGCAGATTTCACACCGTGCACTTCACTCAGTGCACCCCGTGATAGATCACAGCCACCCAGATTTAATTACAGTTTAAGAAAAACGTGGATAAACTGTGTAGTTCATATTAGTTGCAGCATGTTCTGGCATGGCCAACCAAAGATGCTCACTCCAGACAGAACTGGTCGATTTCTTTGAGTCAGTGATCTTTTAGAAAGATTCTGATCTCCAAACAGACAAATAGACTTCTGGTGAGGTACACAAGAAACATCAGGAGTGGAAGGGTCTCAGTCGGACATGTTTTTGCCCACAGGACAAAGGTTAAAGCTGTAAAATATCTTTATAAGTCATGTGCCATGAATGCCTCATAAACACACACAATAAATTGATCAATTCAGTTGTATTTTAAATATCTACGTTGATGGATTTGCAAAAAATTGCTGGCAATGATGGGGGCACACTGTTATGGAAACATATCATTAGTTGTTATATTAATCAGGCATTTTTATGGGACATAATAAGAGGTACTTCTGGTCTCTAAACTGTGTCTCCCCTCTGAGGCAGAAAACACACAGCTCACAGGGTGTTTGCTTTAAGGTCTGAAAGCTATTTTATGGTTCTTGAGGACATCTGGGTTGACCCCCTGATAGGACATTTGGGTGCTCAATCAGCCTTACTTCATAAAGACCCTCGAGAGAATAGTCTCCTTGTTTTGGGAGCAGAGACAACCTGGAGCCACAGTGTCTACGCCCAAAGCCCCCAAACTAATCGGGAGGGGCTGGTAAGTCTGATAAAAGACGGGTTTGCGAAAATGACGGGCAAAGAGCTTGCCATGGCTGGGAGAAGGACGTCGGTAACATACTGAATCTAAGCTTGTAAGTTTTTCTCTGTCTCTTTGGAATCCCAAATGAAATAAATATGCATATTTTAAATGTTTGCCTCTGATAAATTGTTTCTCCTTTACTGCCAAACCTTGAACTGGGGTAAGATGTGAGAATTGGACAGGAGCAGCCCCATATTAATTTCTGTATAAAGCCACACTCATGAGTATAAGCTGACTCTAACAGATTTGCTGGATTGCTGCCCTTGTCCCAGTACACAGCAGAAAAATGAGGATCAATTTATTGTCCAAAATATCTCAGAGGAAACTGATGGATGGCTCTCTGGCAACGTTCACCTCCATGGTAGGCCACACAGAGCCACTTCTTCACAGTCTTTCCAGATGTCAAGGCTTGACCTCTGACCTCTGGCCAATGAGCTCCCTGCCCAGGTCTGGCTCAAGGAGGGGTCCGCGGACTGCTTATTATTGTGCTTGGCCATTTATCAAGATCATTGAACCTCTTAGTCCGACCCTTCCCTGTGGGCCGAAATCCTTCCAGGAGCAGAAACAAGATTGAGCCGGGACCATAGCCATGCTGCGGGGTGTCTGGAATCAGCATTAGATGTAAGATTAGGAGTTGCTATGATTGGAGGTGATGCCTTTCTTCTTAGTCAACCAAACTTTGTTTGTAGGACACTTTTTATACAGTTGTTTATAAAACAAAGTGGTTTATAGACTTTAAAAACCAAAGAACATACACCAAGAGGCACAATTCAATGATGAAATAAAGTATAGAGATAAAAAAACAAATACTTTTGACATTAAAACCACGAAGGAATAAAAGTGAAAGAAAACCAATCAGTTCTAGAGGATGATGACCTGTTTAGGCTACCAGTGAATTAGGGCCAACAGCTCTATTATACAGTAAAAAAGACATGAGGACAGGAATGGCTGCTGAGTTAAGGGTACCACACACTGTGGAAGCTGCCTTAATGCTTGTTAGCTCACATCTTTAGCAGACACACACACATATCGGACTCTGATGTGGAAACAGCGAGCAAATGGCTAGACTCCTGCTTTTCATCAAAGCATCAATAGCTTGGAACGAGACAGTATGAAAAAGACTATTTGGCCCCACATTTATGAGCAACCAGATACAGCCAGTGTGGGGTCTGGTGACAGAAAATGTTAGGGGATTATTTACTGACGCGTTTCTCTGTATGGTGGCTGACTAATGTGAACAGGATGCAGCTTTGGCGCCACACTTTCATGTTTTTCTGGGCGTTTTCCACTGGCTGAGATCCCAGGGCTGAGCCAGAACCTGTTGGAGGAACTGCATCTTCCTTCTAGCCTGGGAACATCTTGGGATCCCTTAGAATGAGCTGGAGAGTGTCGCTGAGGAGGGGTGTGTGTGGGGGGGGGGGTAACACTGAAAGTGTTACCCCCCCTCCCCCCCACATCTGATCTCAGGTGAACAGAATGTTAGAGAATGGACAACTGGTGAACGGGGTACCCAGGTCCACTTGTTCAGGGCTACCATCCTGAATCCAACTCACCTGAATCCAGTGAAGGGCTCATTGCCAGGCCTCTGCAGCACTGAATGGTTGCTGATGAGGAAATTCCCTCATTTGATTCAGCCGTGTTAGAGACGGTGCTCTCAAGAACAGACATTTAGTGCGTTCTATTTGTCTTCGGTAGTCAGACATTAGATCTCAGTGTCGGAAACTTTAACTGGAACGGCCCATAAAGTCTGTACTACTACTTGCAGCAGCATTGAGTAAAACCTCATACTTTGACTTTTTACAGCAGCTCTCTATTATTTATGTATCATTTAGTCAGCCGTACAGGTGCTACCTTCCAGTGTTCGTCAGACGGGATGTTTCAGCTGTTTATTCAGTCCAAATACAGCCCAGAACAGCGTTATTGTCATGGTTATTACTTTAACAACAGTGTGAGCATCCATGTTTTTTCTTACTGTCTGACAAGTGGCAAACTGGAACGCAAAAAGGTGGAGATGGCGTAATCTGCAAATCGTGAGTTCGGCCTCCGAGGCGAAAGGAACGCACCAATAGAAATCCTTTGTTTCATGCAGGTCCAGGTGGCAGCAGCCATTATGTCTGTGTGTTCTTTCCAGCTGTTTGGAGCAACTGGGTCCACTGTGCCAATTATTTATTTCTCATTTTTCCCCACTGACTGTTTTCAAAGACATGAATTTGAATTTGACATGAACTAATTTAGCAAATCCTATTTAACAGATGAACACGGCCTCCAACCAGAGGTCTGAGCAGCTGACTGTCGGAGTTGAAAAGTAAGACTTGGGTCTTGTTAGAGCCGCTGACATTCAAGGAAACTTTACACCAAAATGTCCTTTTGGGGGGTTGCCAATGACTCTTTGCTTTCTGTGGCTGGCTGCAAAGTTTTCGGACAAGGTTACGGATATAAAATGTGCGTGGTAAGAAATACTGTGTAATAAGAAGCTGTATTAACCAGCTGCTGAGTCAGAGCTCCTATGCAAATATGCAGGTGCACGTACCTCACCTCTGCCGGGGATTAATGGGGTTTCAAAGTTAGAAAGTGTGGAGTCGTTTGAACGAAGCAGAGACAGAGACAGGTAGCCGCGCTGAAGTTTGTGGATCGCTTAATGAAGCAATAAAATATGAAACTCTGAAAATACCTTCACCCATAACTGCAAATACAAGCAAGTCTGGTAACACAAAGGATTAATCATTATACCAGAGCAGACCGTCCTCACATTTAGTTCTCTGCTTTTAATCCTCAATCTCACTAGCTTCATAAATCAATGCAAAATGTGTTCAGAAAAGAAGAAGCAAAGGCTCTAGTCATAGAAAAACATCATAACTTTGTTCCGGTCACTAAAGGGTTTCTGTGACAGAAGTACTGGTTTGCAGTTATAATCAACCATTTTACAACCGCTGGAAAAACTGAGATACAGCAGATTCATTCTTGTTTGCATTAACGTTGATGCTTTCAGCTTCCAAGAACCCAAACTTCAGTTTCTTAGAAATAAAATATTACAGCAGATTCATTAAAAAGGATAGTCATCACAAACTCACAGAAAGGACACTGCTATAGAAGATATAGCCTGGATACTTCACAGATTGAAGTATTCAGGCATATTAATGGAAAGTTAAGTGGAAGGAAAAAGTGTGGTAGAAAAAGTTGCACCACAGTCACAGATAACTGCAGCCTTAAAAGGACTGGGAATCAAAGCCCGTTGAAGAGTTTGAGGGAGGTTCACGACAAGTGGACTGCAGCTGGCTTCAGAGCTGTAAGTCTCCACGCAGATGGATCCAGAACATTGGCAACAACTGTCCCAATCCTGGGTTTAGGCCACTCCATACCACCTCCATACCACGCCGCATGGATGCAGTAATTCATGCAAAGAGGAGTCCCCACTGAGTACTGAGCGCATATACTGTAGTACATGAACATCCTTTCTCTAGGTATGTATTTCTGAGAATTTATTTTTTTGTCTGATGTAAAATTGGTATTTTTTATAAGAGAAATGTATTTCTGTTTACTGGTTTCTCATAAACTGACATGCTAACATTAAAACAGTTTTAACAACATAATTAGTTCCATTAGTGCCTTTTTTAAAAATAATCAATGCTTATGCTGTGGTAGATCTGTGTTGGACCTGAGACGTGTCCCACTGCAGCAGCGAAACTCTCCCACCCTCAGTAATAGACAGAAGGGAGACTAGCGCCCCGTTTTTATCTTCATTCCATTTTGTGGCCCTCATAAACCCAGCAGCATTCAGGAATGACCTGGAATCAGCCTGCTGGGTATGTGCCTTCCCTCTGTGGTGAAAAACTAGGACAAAAGGGCCATTTGACACCGTATCTGTGCATCCATTGTGCACCACAGTCAGCTGTCTCAGACTGGCTTAATGCGACCTCATGTTCGCTGCGTGAAAACACATTTCACTGACAGCGTGTTCTTTCATTCGCCGGCTAATTAAAGCGTGCGATATGGGGCGGATTGCTCATCCGTTTGGAACGACTCCATCGAGTGGGAAACCTGCAGCTGACCTGTTTCTCTGCCCCATTTGGCACATCGCCTGTTCTCTAAAATAAGTGAAACAGAGATATTTATGTCACAACCAGACTGCAGGGGTGTTTCCTCAACCACAGGCAGAACAAACCCAGGACTGCCCCTCAGCACTGGAGACATATTAGTTTTCCTTTCCTAAAGATTTTCAGATACTGTCCAGCTGCTGGCGATCTTAGGGACATTGCAGTCTGCTATTATGGGCTGGTGTGCACTGTGCTGAAAAACGAGAGAAAAAGCAACCAAAGTCCAAAACAAATCCTTGACAGAACTTTAGATCACCTGGAAAACAGCAGATGAGACAACTTGGAAAGATCACAACAGATTCTGGCCACTTGGGTCAAAGAAATAAGGAAAGTTCATGTGTCTGAGTCTTACCCCAAGCTGTTACTGTGACAAATGCTTCAATATAGACGCCTAAGTCCCTCTGTTTCTGTTTTCAAACCGTTTCTTTTACAGCTTACTATTTATTAGCTGTATTTATTTGTTAATGGAAAGAAATCCTGGGAATTGGATTTCCTCATCAGAAACCTGAGACTGAAACCCAAAAAAATGTCTATTCTTTGATTTTTGATTTCAAATCCAAAATTTTAAATAAAAAAAAAATATGTTGTGGCCAATAGCAGATAAGGAAGATTTTTATCTTTGGTTATATTTTATTTCCATATTTAAAATACTAAAAAACACCATCATACGTTGTGACTGTAGGAGGCGCTGTCTCTTCTGTGCACCTTTTCTTTCCCCCTTTAGGTAAAGGTGTAGACTTTTAGTTGAATGATGTTCAAACAGCTCAGTTCCAGCATCTCACTGTAACTTCAATAACCTTCCTCTGAAACTTGAACCATTTTGATGCAAAATCAAAACAAATGAGTCCATGTGGCCTTTCTGCCTGGATGTGTATAAAAAAAACAAGCAGCGCTGACGTGAGAAGTTGGACGGGACTGGAAACCCTTTGATCACACTTTT
Source organism: Fundulus heteroclitus (assembly GCF_011125445.2). Taxonomy (NCBI): domain Eukaryota; kingdom Metazoa; phylum Chordata; class Actinopteri; order Cyprinodontiformes; family Fundulidae; genus Fundulus; species Fundulus heteroclitus. The sequence goes on from NC_046367.1 coordinate 40,598,560, forward strand.
AATCCAAAGATCTGAGATGTTAGGGATTTTATAGGCTACAGAAAGACAGGAGGGTCAATTAAAATATGACTGAGGTGTAAACTGTTTCCTCTGAGGTGAATATATGTTCCTATTTTCTAATCATCCATAGCACACTTCAGTACATACTTCTCATGTAAGTAGTGGAGATGTTGTGTTGTAGTATTTGCTGTGCATGTAAAGACACGCGCATTCATACAGAAAATATCAAGTTGAACTGGTTGACCTGTAAACACGGTACAGATTTTCTAAATTGTAGGTGGATTCCTTGATGCCTGATCAAAAATACTGACCAAAACCGTTTGCATACATTGGATTAATTATCCCACTTGATGACTACATTTCTGCAGTCACAGTGGACAATCTAGGACTGATCTCTCCAGAGATCACAGCGCCGTTGACAAGACCAGATCGACTTGTGACCCATCATGTGACACATTTAAGAAAGCTAAGATCTGATCATTTAAACTATGAGGATGCATCGACAGCAGCACTGGTAACTAAAAGTGGACAGCCTCTGCCCTTTGTGACCAACATATCTTAGGAAAAGATCATTACTGTCACCCACACCACAGCTGAGGAGACAAATTCCACTTGTTTGGCATACGCTGTTAAGCAATATAATGTGGGCATTGTTCCACAACGCTGCCTCCAGTACGCTGCGTGACCAGAGAGCAAATGTAAATCTCTGCGTTGTTCATGAAGCACAGGCATCGTGAGCTGCATGTTAAGATAAATCTACCTTGTTTAGTGCGTCGTTTTGTTTGTGTCAGATCCAGTGATCATGTTACATCATGTAAGCACGGCAGACTGTTGCTGAATCGTGTGTGTTTGCAATGTGTGTGCGCTATGCTGGGTCCGGAGTCAGCGCGTATGATATGGGCGTGTGATGAAGGATCAACACTAACAAAGTCCAGATCACATGCTGTATAATGGATCATGCTAAGGAAGTGACACAAAAACACGACAGGCAAAGGGAAGTAAATTGTAAAGTTCAATTCAATTCAATTCAATTTTATTTATATAGCGCCAAATCATGAAACATGTCATCTCAAGGCACTTTACAAAATCAAGTTCAGTCATATTATACAGATTGGGTCAGATTATACAGATTGGTCAAAAATGTCCTATATAAGGAAACCAGTTGATTGCATCAAAGTCCCGACAAGCAGCATTCACTCCTGGGGAACCGTAGAGCCACAGGGAGAGTCGTCTGCATTGTACATGGCTTTGCTGCAATTCCTCATACTGAGCAAGCATGAAGCGACAGTGGGAAGAAAAACTCCCCATTAACGGGAAGGAAAACCTCCAGCAGAACCGGGCTCAGTATGAATGGTCATCTGCCTCGACTGACTGGGGTTACAGAAGACAGAGCAGAGACACAACAAGAGAGACAAAAAAGCACAGAAGCACACATTGATCCAGTAATCTGTTCTACATTAGATGGTAATAGCGGATAAGCCAAAAGGAGGGAAATAACAGCTAAATTACTGAAAGGTAGCAACACTCTCTGAAGCATCTCATTAAGAGTTAATGGTTGTGACATAAAAATGGACAAGGTAAAGAAAAATCCTCACGTTACTGTAAAATAAACACCACCAAAATTATTGATGTGCGTGTTCTCTACTGGACAAGCCACTGTGGAGGCAACCTGTTGACAAGGCTACTGAACAAATCAGGAGAAGAACCAAGTCACATGGAGATCAGCTGGGAAAACCACATTACACACTGCAAAAACGGAACCAAAAATAAGTAATATTTTCTTTAAATGAGAGCAGTTAGTCCTTGATTTGAGCAGGTAAATAAGATGATCTGTCAATGGACTTAGATTTTTGCACTTAAAATAGAAAGAACTCATCTCCATCATTTTATTTCAAGTGCAGGATATCTAATTACCTTATTTTAGGGGTCAAAATAATATTATTTACCTGCTCAGATCTAGGACCAAAACACACATTTTAAGAACATTTCACTTAATTTTAGATCTGCTTTTGCAGTGCAGGTACCTACAGGTGAATATAACCAGTATTGGATCTGGACAAACCAGTGACAGGAAACGATGCGCTGTTGATTTTGGGAGGAGACAACTAGATTAAACAGCAGGAGCAGTATGCTGCAGATGTGATAGTAGTTGAGATAAAGCCAGTATTTTATGGAGTATTAATACATTTGGACATCTGTACCATATTTAGGTTGAACTGCACAGTGGTGCAGATGATAGCACAGTTACCTTGAAGCAAGCAAGTCCTGAGTGAAGGGGGGTCCGTGTGCATGGTGTCCGCAGGTTCTCCCTGTACATGCATGGGTTCTTTCCAGGTACTCCAGCTGCCGGGAAAAGAGAGGAATTTTTTATTTATTTTTTTTTGGGGGGGGGGGGGGGTCCTGCTGTATTGCCCATCTACGACTGTCCTAAAGAGGATTAGTCGTGGAGTATGGCACACATAACTCTAATGCTGTATGCATCCAGTTTTTTCCTCATGGCTGTGACACACAGCACACATGTGGGGGCCATTGTTAGACCCCTCACTGTTGGGGTTGAGGGGGGGGGGGGTCCATACCAACTGCTGAGTCCCATTTTGAGTTGCTGCAAAGATAATTTCAGCAAATTGGACCAGCCTGCCGGCGTCAGCTTTTCAGTTTCACTGCCTCTATGACATCAGATTAAGCCCTCAGTGGGTGGATTAAGTGATGTGGCATCCTTTTGTTGTTCCTAACCCATTACCCATTTCCATATCAGTATGGATATCCAGCATGATTGTTGTTGTTCTTTTTCCACTTGAGATCTGATGTGTTTTCGAAGCGTATTATCTGCATTGTTTCTTCTATAAGGATGAACAGCTTGTGATGGCACCTACAAATATCAGCCGTGACCCCCTGCTGTGTCTTTGCAGATTGTGTTGCACTGAAAAAAAGAATTAACGACACGCTGACGGTATCGGATTTGCCTCTATTGTAAACTTGGAGGAAGAAGGAGAGAAATGATTGCCTAAAGAGAGCAAGCATGGGAACTTTTCAGGGGGTTATTGTTGTCATCGGAAATCCTGCTTCAGTGGAAAAAGATGATCCTTCAAGAAAGCACCTTCTGGGAAAACAGCCCAATATCTCTGTAGGGAAATTCAGGAGAATATATTGTTGCTTCTGTGTGCCCTCCCTGGATAGAAACGATGCTTGTCCTGGTTCCTGAATAGTAGAGTTGATGCTTTAAGCGTTCTGATCTGTAAGTGGAATTATTTATAGTGATGGCAGCGGCTCTGTAGCTTCCAGCCTCTATCTTTCTGTTATCTGATGGTCCGATCAAACCAGAAGAACAAGAGCGAGACAGCCATGCCCTCACTTCTACCGTCCATGTTATTCCCCCCAGCCCTTTTAACGGGGTACAAACCGGATTAAGAATGTAAGAGTTGCTTTTTTTTAAAGTAATTTAAAAAACCATAAAGTTGCTTTCATGGATAAAATTGATCCGGCGAGGCAGAACTGCAGCCATGCTGGGGAGATAAGGATGAGGGATAAGCAGAAGAAGCCCTGATGTTGGCAACAACATAAATCCCTGGTTGGTCGTTACCCTCTGACTGCACACAGCAGCGCTACTGGTGGCATTTCATTTAAATAATATAATCTAATACATTTAGATTGAAAACAGATGATTCATTTCACCTGAAATACTTTTTCAACTTCATCCAAACAAAGAAAAGAAATTAAAAAGTTAACTTCCGTCATCATTTAAAGCGAGAAATCTTAGTTTGTAAGAATTTAAAGTGTTTTATTTTATCCATTCAGGGTCAAAACTGTACGTACTTTATATCTGGCTGCATATCCCTTAGCTAAGCGGCACCTCCACTGCATACTTTGTGTAATCATCTACAAGTTTCCAGCATCATCCTGACTGATAGTGTCATGAACCCCAGGTGTTTGGGTTTCTCTTTCCTTTTGTGTTTTCTGTATTTTTGTTTTAAGAGGTCTTACCATAGTTTCCTATTAGTTCTTACTGTAGCTTATTTTTGTGCTCTGTTTCTTTGTACATTTAGATTTTATTTCTTTTACCTTTTGCCCCAGATTCATTCTTTGTGTCCCAGCTCAGATTATTTTATGTTGATTAGTCTCTCTCCCTCAGCTCCACCGTTCCGCTCTGCCTTTGTGTTTTAAGCTCATTGGTTCTAAACGCTCTTTGCTGGAGTCATCTGTTGACTGTTCGTTACTCTTTCCGTTCCATGGCTGTTTCTTTACTCGTGATTTATTCCCTGTTCTTTATTTACAAGACCAACTTTATTTTTATATATATATATATATATATATATATATATATATATATATATATATATTGACATAACAGAACTGTGTTTGAGAAGCTGTACCTCTGTGCTTAAGTCTTTCACAAAACCGAAGACATGAGAGATATTTGCTCACTCTTTGTGAAAGACTTACCAGGCCTCGTGTAATCAGGTTGGCTTCCCAGCAGAGACTCAACTTTAGTCCCTAAGTTTCCTCCTGGGTCAGAGTTTTAGAACAACCTTTCCATGGTAAACTGCTTTTTCCATTCCAAAACCAGTTTGAATGTAATTTGATGGACTGGAAACTGCTGGAACAACAGGGTCACCGTTCACGATGAAGACCTCACAATGGGGTGAGAAGGGTCTGACCAAGAAGGAAAGAGGCTCCTGCTCCAAACCCAGCGAAAATAGACAGCTACCCCCAGGGTCAAGCCAAATGTTCTCTGGAATAAATTGATTTGTCAGATGACAAGGACTTTCTTTCTGTTCTATTGTGGGTTTTATGTTTTCATCTTTGTTTTGTTCCCTGGTTTCTGTCTTTTATTTAGTCTTTTTTGCTCCCTTGTAACAAACAGTTTTTAAGATTATTTTTGCACACACAATTTTTTTTTTTATGCCATTTACCTTTGTACACTATTAGATGATTATGTCCGTCCTATAAAGTTCCAACTTGGCAACCTGATTCTTTTTGCTTAGTTGCAGTTGACATTGTGTCACTATATTTAATAATGAAAAAGTCAGACCTCGATCAAACAGTATTTTGATCTTCACAACATCCTTTTCACACGTTTTCAAAGCCAAGCCAAAAATGTCTCCTCCTGTGTCGGTGTGATCTCAGACTCTGACAAAACAGACGTGTAGGGCTTTCAGTCTAGTCCTCGGACTGAAGCCCATCCGGCTCCATTGGGTTGGGTTGCTTCTTGTTTTTTCTTCTGGGGTAAGAGCCAACAAAGGCCACAAAGCAGCAGTATTGTCATGCATACTGCCAAACATGGAAACTAGTCATAATTCATCATTTATGCTGTGTTTTTTTACCTTCATATTTAAACGTATACTGAGACAAGGACTAAACTGCAGGTGAGACTTTTGTACCATAATACCAAATGATAAGCGATGATGTAGTTCATCAGGTCTATAGCTTCCTTCCTGGAGGAACTATTTATTTACTAAATGTTGTCTTTTAAAAAAAAATAAAAATATTTGCTGAGTCTTGAGCTCAGTTTACCAGGATTTTCCTGTAAAAAGGCTTGTCAGGTTTTGAAATAAACATTTTATGGTGCTGAGCTGAAATAAATGTGGATTTAGAAGATAATTTACTGCTGAATTACAGAAAGGCGTGCAGTCACAGGCATTTATTCAGCCTCTGCACATAAAAAAAAAACGATTAATTTGCATGATAAGTCATTAGATGTTTGACCCAAATTCACGTTGCTCATTCCTCGTGCACTTCTGACTCCTTGTAGGAGCTTCCTTCCACAGCTGATCAGGTGATGTGCTCACATAGGATCCCCCTTTGCCTTTTACATGCTGCTCATTGTCCTGGAATAAAGCGATGAAAGGGAATCTAGAGCAGGCTCCTATTTTAGAAAGGAGGCTAACAGAAACCGGACTTTAAGAGGTTGTTGAAGTCCGGCATTTTCTCAACCGGTCGTCCCTCTCAGGCTCACAAAGAAAGTTTAACCAGCTTCCTGACATGAAACCTTCCAGCTTAAACCACATTGCTGAAGTGTTCATGCCCCTTGATCTCTTCAGCAGTTTGTCGTGGTAGTCATGGTGTTTGTTGCTGTAGTTTAAAATCAGCTCAGAAGTTAACCTGTGCCTCCACTCCAGCCTGCACACATGCAGGCTTGCACCTTGCCACAGTCCCTTCCTCCACATGCACACTCTCACTCTCGCTGCTCATCAAAAGGTGTGGAACCAGGCAGGACGACAATACCTGGACCGAAAGGCCAGCCGGACCTTTCCAGAGTGGACCTGTTCCCAGTCCACCCTGTCATGCAGGCAGCTGAACCCTAAAAGTAAATGGTTGCTTCACTGTAAAACCCTCTGGTCTCATGCAACAACGCCTATTTAAACTTTTCAAACTCCAAAGAGTGCAGTTAAGACAGCACAAAGCATCTGTGTCTGCTCAGGTTCCTCCATCATAATTAAACCGCCCGTTGGATGCTCCTGCACCTGCTTGATTACAGCATCGCTCCAACCGTGGTGCTACCACTCACGCCCCCTGGTGCCTGAAGCAGACGTTCCATTTTGGCTGCCGCTCTGCATGTGACCAAACCAAAGTTTGACCATTTCCTCCTCTCTGCTGAACTGCTAGTTTCAGTCATTGCAGCTGGAGGCCATCAAACCCTCCTTCAGACATGAGATATATAACATTAATGGCTTCATCAATCAATTTAGTGAAGGAATAAAGTCATTCAGACAAAGGTCACTTTTACATTGATTAATTTTGTTCATGTATGAATGACAAATATTAGCCATCAGGACACAGTTTTATAATAGGTTAAATGTGTCGGTGACATTTCAAAACATTTGTGATAAAACATTGTAAATATATTTTGTTGAAAATGCAGATTAATGTCAGATATTGTAGTAAACTGTACATTTCAATAAAAATGAGCTGTAGCATCAGTGCTGGTTGTGATGAAAAGTAGCCTCTGCTCTCGTTTAATAAATCTTAGCTTGCACAGCCGGGTAAACATGCTATCGTGCCTTTAGCAGGAAAGGTGTGGGATAATGGAAAAGCGCTGAGGTAGTCCTGCAAACAACGACATGTACAGTTTCTGCAAGATTAATGGAAGGAAGCTCATGTTTGGACGCGGTTTTAACTGAGCTTAGTTTGGCTTCAGGCAACAACAGTAAACAGCCTTTCATTAGTAATAGTCCCGGCATGTACAATAAGAACGTAATTCCTCATATAGGCTGAGATTTCATCCCACTGCTTCTGTAAAAGAAACAGTTTGAGGAGCACGTCTGCTTGTAAAATCTTTATTTTGCTTAAAGCAGGTCAGCGTTACTGCTTGTTAATGTTCTTTTATAGGCTTTTTCCTCCCACCTCCCATCAAGAATAATGAAAGGTTTTCTAAAAAACATCAAAAATCAATAAGTACCCTGTTGGGAAGGATTTTTACGTCACAGCTAGAGCACACTGAACTACATATAAGCGTTGCTGAAACGCCGCACAAATTGCCACTTCCACAGAATATAATACCGCTGAGTAAACTGCAGTCTGAGCACAGAGCGATCAATCTAGTCCAGAGCAGGAATACCCATTCTGTGTGCATTGATGTTCAAATATAGCTCATTAAAGATGCATTACGGCTGTAAACCGAGACTGCGCTGCAAAGAACCCACTTTGCTGAATGTAACTTTATTTTAATCCGCGCTGCATGGAAAGAATGGCTTATGGATCATAGAGGGAAAGAAAGGAGCGTCCCTCCATCATTCTGTTTTTTTTCTGCCAATGTTTCCAGAGTTTTTGGGTTCAAAGTCTCTGGAGGTGATGATAGCCACTGCTGGAGGAGCTCATTTCATCAAACGGATGACCGGGTCTGCATGGCGGTGTGATGAGGAATGGTGGTCCATGATCAGAGCCAGGACGGCTCTGTCATCTGAACAGAACAGGTGATGGGCTGCTTCAGTGACTGCTGTGAAGGGGTTGTACAGAAGCGGGCTTAGCAAACACCCCTGTGGCGCTCCTTATGTCCATCCTTACTGCTGGGCTTGATGAGCTGGTTTCATTTTATTTTGGTTTAAAGCAGAGCGGCTGATCTCATGAGGCGAGGTGCCAGAGGATGAAAGGTGGGTTCCCCTGTGCTCTCTGTAGCCTCAAAGGCAAGATGGAGGAGGAGATGGTTCTCCAGACATTTTAACATAAATGGCTCACACAGCAGGGTGGCAGTGCAACGTGTTACTTAGGTACACTTCTTGGCAGACATGCAGCTGATGTTCACATCAACACATCTGCCTTTGCTGAATGCCATGTTTCCTTGTCTTCCCCATTTTGAACAGTAGCCAGAAACATGGGTGTTGATACGAGTTATTTTTATGGGAGCTGTTAATGTGCAACCTAATGTAACCATAGCCAACTGAAGTTTTACCTTTTCTTGTTCTTCACTTCTAAATCCCTTTTTTCTTCTTGCCTTCGCGCCTCAATAAGAAAGTCTAATGCAACAGACGTCGGTACGTTCTCCTCTCACTTCCCTGGCATTTCCTCGGCTCAATAAACGGCAGACTCTCTGGCAAGAAGCTTTTTGTAGTATTTTTTTTTTTAATAAATTGAATAAAAACCAAGGATTGATTTGAGCAGCGGAAATAAAGCTTTCAAAACTGGCACGGAGACCCGGGTGAGCTCTGCTGTAATGGGTTTTACCGGAGTCCTGATGTAACGTCCTGCAACGTCTCCTCCTCATGGAGTCCGGCTCCCCTTCACAGTCGAAGGGTTTCTGAAACTCTCTGAGGTCTCACATCCACGCCAGCAGAACCCCGGCGTCCGTGTCCAAGTGGTCGTCATTGATGGGAGGTCGTGCACGTGCGTCTCCGGGCGATGACCTCTCCCCCGTCCATCACGCTTCCTCTCTAACAGCACGTCGTCGCCTCTGGTCCAGCTGGGATATTTTCAAACGGAGCCCATCTGCAGAGCTCTTCTTTTAGCCGCCTGCTGTCGTTGGTGTCAATATAACCTGCAGCAGATTCACCCGCACAGATTTTAAAGGTCCTTAGTTTTGTCCCTGAACAAAACTAAGCACTAATAATATTAAAACAAGGCTTCCAGTCCGGCATCTATGACCCTCGTTGGCTTTCATTTCATATCTGAATTTTGTTGTTTTTATTGCACTGCAAAAAGGGAACTAAAAGTAAGTAAAATTTTCTTCAAATCAATGTATTTGAGCAGGTAAATAAGATGATCTCCCAATGGAATGAATATTTTTACACCTAAAATAAGATAATAGGATAAAGTGCACTTTGAATTAGATGAAAGAGATAAATTGTTCCTATTTTAAGAGCAGAAATCTTATTCCATTGGCAGATCATTTTATTTACGTGCTCAAATCAAGGGCAAATATGTTAATTTCAAGAAAATTTTAATTAATTCTAGTTCCCTTCTTGCAGTGTGGTAATAGAGCTACTTTTAAGATTTAGAGAAAACATTATTCTGTAAAATATGTCACGGTAAAAATTGAAGAACACCCTCAATGCAGTCCTATATATCACTACAATTACAAAAGTATGTGTCACTATCTATTAACACTGAAGCCAGAATGGAAATGCTTAGTGTGAAATAAGAAGTGCATCCTAATAATAAGTACTGGATCAATGTGAGCTTCTGTGCTTTCTGTGTCTCTGCTCTGTCTTCTCTAAGCCCCAGTGGGTGGAGGCAGATGAGCGTTCACACTGAGCCTGGTTCTGGTTCTGCTGGAGGTTCTCCTCCCTGTTAAAGGGGAGTTTTCCTCTCCACTGTCGCTTCATGCATGCTCAGTATGAGGGATTGCTGCAAAGCCATCAACAATGCAGACGACTGTCCACTGTGGCTCTACGCTCTTTCAGGAGGAGTGAATGCTGCTTGGAGAGACTTGATGCAACCTGCAGGGTTTCCTTAGAGAGGAAACTTTCTCACCAACCTGGAGGATCTGATGGAGTCTGACTTTGGAAAGAACCTTGAGATGACATGTTTCATGAATTGGCGCTATATAAATAAAATCGAATTGAATTGAATTGAACCTCATGTTGCAGCAGCTTGTAGAACCACCATAAAGTTTGGTTTATCAGTGTCTCACTACATTGTGGAGCAGTTTGGCCGTCTTATTTTCCCAAACCTGCTTCAAGTCTTTTGGGTATGAGGATTTGTTTTTTTCTGCAGAGCTTCCTGAAGAGCCCACCACTGCATTTCATTTCCTGGTTCTGCAACTCCAAAACAAGCCTGGGTCATTGTCCCTCCTCCTCGATGCTTCAAAGTATTTATGAGGTATTTTTGTGTTTATCGAGTGTTTAGTTTTCTGCAAACACGGCGCTGACGCTCAGTGGCTGACATCTCAACTTTAGTCTCTCTTCTCCAGAGGATGTTGTTTCAGAGGTCTGGATTCTTCGTTCAGATGCCGTGTTTGGAACCAAACTCTCCTTGTTTTTAACGAGAGAAAAGGGTTTATCCTTCTTGTTCTGTCGTTTTGTAACAATCCTGTCATGACCTTTGACCTTTAACCTGCCAACTAAGGCCTGTAGGTGCTGAGGTAGACGTTTCCGGTCATTTTTCTGAGTTTCCACTCCTGATTGGCAGATCAGCAGCTGTCTGAAATGTTCTCCTCTTAGGAATAATCTTCCTCTCTGCAGGACGATGGACCTCAGATGGATGGAAAAGACCTGATGATCCTTCCCAGTTTGATGGACAGGTCATTCAGGACGTCTTGGTGTTAACACACGCCCAGAGGAACTCACGCTGATGGTAATCGGTTAAATAATGCATTGGATCAGCAGCAGCTGGCTGGTCCTTTCCTTCTGATTATGGGGTACTTAGCTTTTTAGACACACGTTTTTCATTTTGGCTTCATTTTAGTTTCATAAATAACACAATAACAATGTTTTCAAACACTTGGGGAAAGATTTAAATCATTTTACGAACTGGTGAAGACTAGACCAGTTTATATGTCCAGATATGTAAATCTCTGTCTTCAAAGAGAGTGTTTACTTATTATTTTTTTAATTGTACTAAATGCCTGTGCACATTTTCATAAAGCTTAATTATCTGAAGGCCAGGATTTGTCTTTATTCATCCAGAGCCAGATCTAATTTCTCAGGCAGTTCATTTGGCAGCCATAGCATGCAGCATTTTATCACTTTCATTGGTTTTTACTGCGTTTACTTCATTTATTTTAATCTTTGGTTAAAACATTAGCTCAGCAGGAAATAAAGCAGGGATTTGATACATTTAACACGTTTGCGGTTCTGCTTAAACTAATCCCAAATACACATTTCAATGAAATATCAATAATGATACCAAGTGGCATAAATCTTAATAATCTGAACGCAGATTTTTATCAGTTTTCAACCAGAGCCAGCTCTCATTTCTCAGGCAGTTAATTTCACGTTAACTCACACAAATGATTATAAATGAGGAATTATTTCCGAGGGAAAAGATTTGTCAGGGAAATAAATGGAACGAAACCATCTATTTGTTTTATTAACAGAAGCTCCGGAGCGCCGTGTGCCTAAAAACAAGAGAGGAAGCATGGATGTGCTTCTCATAAAAACGGATTAATAAAGGAAAACGAAGTTGGGCATGGAGCGCCGAGGCGGCACAGATTTCCGGAGTAAAAGCCGGCAGATTTCCAAAATACTCCCCTCGGATGCAGCTATTTATGTGGAGAAATGAAGCATCACTGTATCTAATTTGTGGCAAATTGATCCTGGAGACTCGGGCTGTCATCCATCCTCCTGCTTGTGTGTTTAGACTGCGATTTAGTCAACGTCTGAGGGGAATAGGGCTGGGAGGACAAATGTGTCATCTCCCTGGCTCTCCGAGGCCCCCTGTCACACAGGAGCTGTGATGATGAAGGAGCCTGCCGAGGAAGGACCCTCTCCTGCTGCTGCATCAGAAGGCTCCGAGGGCGGAAACCAGCCTTCAAGGGAACGCGTGGCCACAATAAAGTCAGACACGGCAAGACGAATTTTAAGATAAGAGTTTCACACAGAAAAGCAGAAGAAGTGAGCGGGGAGGAAAAAAGATGAAGTAGCCGTGAATTTGACTGTGGATCAGCATGATTCACACCTTTAACCTGGACAGGAGCAGAATTGAGAAAAGTTGAGTTAATTTTTGACTTTAGGAGTTTTAGCCGCGCGCATCATTGACCTCAACAGGAGCTAACGCTGCAATCGATCCTGACTGCCGTTCAAACCGGATGCAAAGGGTTAGGGTCATCCGGCCGGTTATCAGCTGTAAATAGTTTAGTTTCTATCTCTGCTGCTGCATGAAAACGCAGCGAAAACAGACGGTTTTTCACAGGCCCACAGCCTGGGGTGGAAGGAGTGTTCAAGAAATGATTCACCGTCTTCCGTCTTCAACTTGAAAACCCGGAACTGTTCCTGTAAAAAAAAAAATGGTTCCCTGTCTTTGTGCAGAGAACATCCAGAGTACGGGGATTTAGTTTAGATGTCTGTAGAGCCTGAAAAGAAGAAGGAATCCACTAAAAATGTTGAAATCCTGAATCTAACAGAGACAAAAGGAGCAGCAGGCATCCATGATGTTTTATATGGGGCTGTCTGAGTGCAGAGCTCAGCAAAAGTTGGATAGCTCGGTACCAGGAGGTTCTGGCCCTTTGGCAGCTCTACCTGCATACAGGTGTGGAGTGCAGAAGAGCGGACTTTGAGTTATTACTTATTAAAACGTAAAAGTATAAAGAGAATTTTTTAAAAAGAGCCCACAGGCTAATTTTAATGTTTAATGGAGAAAAAGACAGAAACTGAGACCCCTGCTGTCTTTATTCCCGCTCGGCAGTGTGTTCCGGTGCTGTTAGCCCGGTGGCCGCGGCAGGCCGCAGGTTCGCTCCTCGGTCGGGTCCTGGTCTTGATAACAAGGTTCTGCTGGTTTCCAGGTGCTCTGCTGCGCTTTTCCTGTCACAACTGCCCCACCTAGTGGCAGAAAGCAGATAGTTCAACATGCAGAGTGAGAAACTGCAGGCGCTCAAATTAAGGCAAGAAAAGTTTGAATATTTCTAGGTTAAACACGTTGAGTTTGTTTGTCTGATGTAATTAAAAATATATTAAAAAATATCTTAAATTATGGGTTAATATTTGATAATATACACTTACAAAGCGAATATTACTATTATTGGTAATTTAAAAAATATTTGTATTTATAGCATCAATGTATTTTATGTTGCGGTACATTTATATGCGCGCTAATATCCAGTGAAAACTACAATAATGATAATGATAATAATAATAATAATAATAATAATAATAATTATTATTATTATTATTATTATTATTATTATTATTATTATTATTATTATTATTATTATTATTATCATCATTATTACTATTATTATTATTATTGTTATTATTATTATTATTATTATTATTATTATTATTATTATATTTATTATTATTGCTATTTTTGTTGCTGTTGTTACTATTTTTATCATTAGCAATATATCCGTGCTACTTTTATGTTACAGCACATTAATATACATTAATGGACGCTTTTAAACAGCTGAAAGACATTTTTTTATTATTAACTTATCGTTTTTTGTGTATTTATTTTTATCTTATTTACTTGTCTTCTTCAGTTTTTGACTGAATCTATTTTTTTTTTCAATAAAGCATTATGTTTTCAACAATCCAAAAAGTAAATTTACCATATCAATAGTTTTACTTGTATTTATCTATTATTTCAGATTATGAAAACATCTGACATTTGTTATTATAGTTGAATGGATGGATGGGTGGATGGATGATGGGTGGGTGGATGAGGGGGTGGATGGAAGGGGCGGAGTTTGCTGCCTGGTTTAGCTGTCAGGGTTAGAGTGAGCGGATGGAGTGATCAGCAGCAGATCTTTAACAACCTGTGGATGAAAACCTGGACCTGGGTGATCCTGTAAAAAAACACACAAAAAAAAAAAAAACACCGGGCGCCTGTTTGTGTCATGCGTGGGCTGTGGCCGTGGGTTTTCTGGGCGCTGGCTGTGAGCAGGAACGTGGGAGCAAGCGGAGAGTTGACGGAGACTGAGGGACATCTTCTGCATGCTGATGAGAGGAACTTTCTAAAGCAGGACTCCATGAAACAAGAAGCCTTTGAGCATCAGGAGCAGCTGGAGGCCCTGCCAGGTTTGGAGCCACAACTTCGAATCAATTTAAACACGTCGGGCTTTTTTTCCTGCTCGATCATTTCAGTTGAGATGAAATAAAATATTTATATGTTGTGATGTTTTTAACAGTGTTGTTTTTTTAATAATTCCCCTTAATTATTTGCGCCATCAAGCTTCACTTCACATATTTGGATTACATTTTAGACTAAGATTTCCTTATTTGTGTGCGGATTTACTCACAAACTACTAATCTGTTTATGAGTAACAAGCGACGTGAGAGAGCTTTTATGGCAAGTGGATTTATCATATAATAGATCAATTGTTCAAACTCAAGGGGGACATCACAGCCATCCATCTGTGCTGTTATCAGCAACAATATCTCTGATATCTCAGCCTTATGAGGAAACCTTTTCTGTCCTCGTCTTCTGGACTCTCAGATCCAGACACAGACAGGTAGATTCTTCCTATTTATGCTGAACATCGCTGATGTCTGAAACTGAATTGTTTCAACAAGAACCTCTCAGGGAGACTACATTTATAGTAGTGTTGTATTTAGTCACAAGTTCGATGTTAAATGTCTTCAGATAAAAACTTGGAAAACCATAAATATCTGAAAAACTAACCGTTCCAACTTTTATTCATGATTTCAAGTTCTCAGAAATGAGGTAATACAAAGAGAACATCAGAGATTATTTGTTTGGATGCTGATGACCACTGATCCATATTCAAATTTCTTCAGATTCATGCTGGATGTAAGAACCTAAGACACAAGTCTTGGAGCGCTGATCAAAGTCAAGTCCAAAGTTGTTAGAGCACAGATTCCAGTCAATTTCAGAGTTTTTATTGAGGGCAGATATAAGTCAAGTCTCCAGTCTTTAGGACACGATCTGAATCATCTGGTGTCTTGTGGGTCTGCTTCAAAGTCAAATTCTGGAGAGTTTCTCTTCAAGGCTAAATGGGACTGAGTTCTAAAAGCCAACTCATACCTGCAGCAGCAGCAGACACTTATCAGAACGATATGGCCCTGTTGTTTTCTGTTGACCGTCACCAGCAGCAGGTGGTCAGCTCTCATACCGTTGGTTCCTACACCAGTGGTTCCTACACCAGTGATTCCTACAGCAGTGGTTCCTACACCAGTGGTTCCTACACCAGTGGTTCTTACCAGTGGTTCCTACCGATGGCTTCTACCGGTGGTTCCTACGGCAGCGGTTCCTACATCAGTGGTTCCTACACCGGTGGTTCCTACTGGTGGATCCTACCGGTGGTTCCTACACCGGTGGTTCCTACACCAGTGGTTCCTACACCAGTGGTTCCTACAGCAGTGGTTCTTACCAGTGGTTCCTACACCAGTGGTTCCTACACTGGTCGTTCCTACACCAGTGGTTCTTACACCAGTGATTCCTACACTGGTGGTTCCTACTGGTGGATCCTACCAGTGGTTTCTACACCGATGGTTCCTACACCAGTGGTTCTTACACCAGTGGTTCCTACACTGGTCGTTCCTACACTGGTGGTTCCTACACCAGTGGTTCCTACTGGTGGATCCTACCAGTGATTCCTACACCAGTGGTTCCTACACCAGTGATTCCTACACCAGTGGTTCCTACACCAGTGGTTCCTACACCGCTTGTTCTTACACCAGTGGTTCCTACACCGCTCGTTCCTACACTGGTGGTTCCTACACCGGTGGTTCCTACACCAGTGATTCTTACACCGGTGGTTCCTACACCAGTGGTTCCTACACTGGTCGGTCCTACACTGGTGGTTCCTACCGGTGGTTCCTACCGGTTCTTCTATGAATGTTTCTCTACACGAGCAGCAACGCTTGTGATAAAACCACACAAATCAGTAGAGATTTTATTTTATTTGGACTAAAACAACCAGATTGTATGCAGGTACAAAGTGAACTGCATACAGCAGGGATGTTGGGGCTTCGCCTACTATCTGCACTTTGCAAATCATAAATCCATTATTTCTGTTGAAAGTCTCCAGTCTGGAATATTTCCACAATCGCTGATCATATCCAGAGAGGTGGCAGGAAGAATGCTTTCTTTGAACTTAAAAAAAAAAAATAAACATTGAAGCATGTTTTGAGTATATGCCACGACAGCTTGCCATAAGACCTCATAAGTAATGGCTTCTCCATCTGTTGAAGTATACCAGCATCACGCTGCTTTCATTCGTCATCTTTTCTGCAGGTGGTTTACAGTGGGATTACAGTCTGTCAGCGTCTGCAGTGTTGCTGGGAGATAGAAAAGATTTTATATTTAGATGTGACCAGAGGAGGAAAACTGACTCAGCTTGCTCTTTAAATTTCTGCGGCCCACGTGTCCACACAAAAAGATCCTGATACATCTCTTCGGCTCTTTCAGCTCATCTCGTCTTGCTATCTTTTTATTAGTATTTACAGAAAGTGGACTGAAAGCATGACTGTCCTCTTCTTGAACTTTCTCTGCCAGGCTTTTTGCCTACAGCGCAGCAGAGCCGAGGAGCTGAAAGAGGAATCTGTGACCCTGTTCCCTTATCAAGTCATTCATGACTAATTCATGCCGACGTAGGAGTACATCGGCATCCTTCGTCGCATGATCTGGTCTGTAGCTGGAAAACTTGGACATGTAGCCGAGCGTGCTGTTATCCCCGGTACAAATGGCGGCCCACTCCTCCGGCCCGGCTGGCTGTCAGCTGAGTGCTGCCAGGTTTTCTCCTCACAGAGTTAAGGCTCCGGGGAAAAGGACATTCTACGCTGTGCTTGAGCTTGAAATGAAGAAATATAGAGCTGGTTGGGGATTGCTGTGTTGTTTAATGACCTGAGCAACAGATCCGAAGACTTGCTCGTTCACCTCCAGCTAAACTCAGTCTCCCGCTAGACATCTCAGACGTTGTCTCATGTTCCCCTCCATCAGCTGAAACAATGGCCTAATTCCAGCACCACATGCAGGGTGTGGGGGCGTCATTAAAGATAATTCCCTGCTGGACCATCTGTCTATGCTGCTGGTGGTCTCACAGGATTGTTCAGTCAACACGTTTGTGTTCAGTCCAGCATGTTCTCTGTCATTCTTGTCATCTTTGATAAAATGATGGATGTCACGCCTCCTCTTGTTCCAGCTGCTCCTTCAAGCAGCGGCACTGTTAGCCACCCTTTGTTTTCAGTAACCATAGCATCTTCTTTCATCTCCGTTCTCTTTATTTATTTGTTTCAGGGGGAAAGGCTTCACTTTTCTGCCTTTGACATCGTCGCTCCTCTGTTCCTGATAATAACCCACATCACAGACGCTACAGGGTCTTCTTTCTCATCCGCAGACCCTTTTTGTTTCGCTTCATAAACCCCTCTCTCTGTGGCCTGGGTCAATTTGCCAAATGGAGGGATTACAGTAATCTAGCACCAAAAAATGTCCTGTTCAGATTTAGTGGGCCAACCCCCCCTTCTGTTGTGTTTGGCCCCTGAAGCAGGAAAACGCACTTAAAAAAAAAAAGAAAAGCAGGCTTCCTCTCCCAGAACAACCGTCCTCCTGTCCATCTGCACCGGTGTCAGCGTCTCAGCGGGCTCACGCGGCCAAATGTACTTGTTTGTTTCACGCCGGCGGCTAAAAAATGGATGCAGTCCAAGCAGCTCCGAGCTACGGCTCTGCCCTGTTCAAAGGAAACCGTTGGGGGTAATGATATGGGTGGATGTGGCTGTCTGAGGCTGGCCTGAGCTGAAAGCCGGTAGCATTAGGGCTACCTGCAGCATGGCAGCGTGATTCATGCTGGAAACTTTTGGCAAATCCTCAAGCAGCGGGATTAGGAGTCGTCTGAGAAGCATCAATCCAGCCATTACACAACGCTGTTGGGGGTACTAGGATGGCTGTTACAGTAGTGCTTCTGCGCTTCATTAGGGATGAAAAATAGCTTCTGTACGTCTATAGTTTAGAAAATAGAGGTGATACTACTGATGAGGTTGCGGCTAAGATGTCTCATTAAATGTAAGGTCAACTTCTGGCTGCACAGAGTGAACTTCCTGCAGACTTGGAGGTTACAGCAGTTTCTCCTGTGGCTCAGAGTGTTGGCTGAGAATCTGAGAATTGTTGCCTTTTCAACATTTATGTTAGAAGCAGGTTTTCTAGACCTTCAGTTCTGATTTACGGTAGCCCACTAGGATTGTATCCACTCCAGAATAACAGCTGAGACATCTTTTGTTCTTGTTTGTCATGTTCCTGCTCACTGCCGGACATCAGAGGTCGATTTCTTTATTCTAAAATGAATTTGTCAGTTTGTTTCTGTGTCACTTCGAAACTGTTCAGCCATGTGCATTTGAATTAGTCCTAAATAACAGCTAAGAGATAACTGGGCCTTTATGTGTTAGTATGTTGGTAATGTTCTTTGTCAAATACTTCATAACGTTGGAAGCAGGTTGGATCCTGAGATGCTTTAGCCTGTTTCATTTAATGTAATAACGGAGTTCCAGGTTGTACAGGGGACACAAACGGTGGCTGGTTATGTTTAAACATTGTTGGGGACTTTCTTCTTTACTTTATCCTCCACCAGGAGAATGTCTCTCTGTTTTTGTTTTGTTTTGGACCATCTTGAACGTTCACTATCTTTAACTCTTTTTGAAACCATTTGGGGAACGATGGTATGGGGTATTTATTTATTTATTTTTTTTGGGGCATTTATACGACAAGTATACGACACTTCCACTTTAAACATCAACCAAGTAATGTTCGGACGCTTGTAAGTCGTTTTGTTGATTTAAAGTGTTATTCTGGGGTTGACCAGCCCATTTAAGTATAAATGTCAATTGTAAGTAGGGATGCACTATGAAAATTTGGGCCAATGATAATATCTGACATTAATATTGCCTTTATGTCTGATAACCAATGTTTACCGATGTCCCCATGCATCCACGTTTCTGGGATGGAAAATTTTGCACACTTTTGTACCGACTGAAAACTACGCTAACTGAATTTTTTAATGTGGGTTATTACACGCTGCTTTTCAGATTTCCTCTTTTGACACTGCAAAACGACCACATCCCCTCTCCCTCCCTAAAACACTGGCAGAAAGGGTAACTAGAAATAAACATTGGTTGTTGATATTGGCCCAGTTTTACTTGTCGGACCGATACCAATATGTTAAAAATCGATGCATATCGTGAATTATCCGCTTTTTTGTCTCTTAATCCGTGTTCCTTTTTCTTTGGCGATTTTAAAACTCAACTTAAATGACCCACTTTTAATCTTTATCCTTGTCATAAGATTTTGATCAGGAGTGTGTGTAGCAAAAAAGCAGTTTACTACTTTATGCTATAATTGATCCATTCTCAATATATAAATATTACCTTGTCAAGGTTGAACACATTGTCCCCTTACCTGGATAATCTATAAGAATTTCTGCCTCTTCCTGCACAGAGGCCGTGACTGATTATTCATTATTCATTTATTATTGTGCAACTCTTCATCTCACAGCTGGAAAGCCTGTTGTCAGAGGCTCATAATGGCCCATTGGTGCGTAGTGTAAGCTGCTAATTGAGCAAAGGTTTACATGATCATTAGGCCGTCAGTGGGATTCGCTTGGAGATTTCTGCAAACTTGTAATGAACAAGAATTTCCCCTCAGAGATTAATTGAACTGGTGATGTTTTATTCTAGTAAATTTTGGTTGGCAAGGGAATACACTCAGTAACAACCGTAAATCTTACTGGTACCAGGTTGTTGTTTTTTTTTTTTGTTTTGTTTTTTACAGAACTGCCCTTTTTCTTTGTAGCACAGATTAAAATATACACAGCGGCTGCAAATTTAGCAGCTGAAAATCTGATGTGAATATGACAGGAAAGGTGATGGACTGAGATCTGGCAACATTTGTGCCCATTGGAGAACAGTGAACTTACTGTCAAGACAACAGTTTAAAGTCAATAAAACAAAGAAAATAGGCCACAAAAATATCCCCCACTGCATGATGCCACCTCCACCAGCCTTAACTGTTGACACAAGGCAGGATGGAGCTCTGCTTTCGTGTTTACACCCGATTCTGATCAAACCAGTTGAATGTTGCAGCTGAAATCAAAAACCATTGGACCAGGAAATTTTAGCTCTGGTGAATCTGAATGAATTGTCACCTTAATGTCCTGTTCTCCGCTGACAGGAGTGGCACCCTGTGAAGTCCTCTGCTGCTGTAGCTCATCTGCTTTAAGGTTCCACATGTTCAGATGTTATTCTGCATACTCTTGTTGTAACCAGTGGTTACTTAAAATAATTTGGATTTTTTATTATCTGGAACCAGCCTGCCTGTTCCCCTCTGACACCAGCAAGGCATGTTCATCCACACAGCTGCTTCTCTCTGGATAATTTCTTTTCTTCAGACCATTCTCTGTAAACCTGGGAAATGTATGTAAGAAATTCCAAGTAGATCAGCAGATTTTGAAATAGTTAGAACATTTCACCAGGCTCCAAGAACTGTGTCACATTGAAAATCACTTAAAGGAACAATTAGTAATAATGCCACTTAGTGGTTAAAATTGGAACTACACATACACAATGTTTGTCACGGAGACTAGCCATTTACTCAACGGTCTGTTGCTGCTGTGAAACTCTATTTAATTTTTATTTCCACACGACAGGTATATGATGTATTTCTGGTCCGCTTCTGTTCCATGTTTGCAGGCTGCTGCTGTTTTGCCAAGACAAAATACCAAATGCTGCGCTCTGTTTTGGGAACTCTGGGAACTCTCATATGATTGGCTCAGGAACCAGGAAGTAAATTCGTGTTACACTCTGAACCAAAGTCATTCTGGACCGTTCCTCTAGGTTTGAAAGGAGCAAAACTTGACTAAGACATTGTTGATGGAGAGGACCGATAGTTTATAGGGAATGTTACTAACATCCCAGGTGATAAGTGAGAATCATTTAGGTTGATTTTACAGTAAATGTATTACTTATTGCTCCTTTAAATCAACCCCATTCACATCTAGATACCAAAATGCATTTCAGTTGCTAACATGTGATTGGCTGATTGTTGTAAGAAATCATGATAACTGATTCCTCGGTTACTTATGAAATCAAAGGAAATGGTGATTATATCAAGTTCTAGCATTCTATTAAGAACCAGAGCAGAGATAAAGTAATTAGACCCCTGGGCTAGGCCACAGCGTGCCCCTCCCCCTTCTGCTCCCAGCCCTGGTCTCCTCCAAATCTCAGACCACTGCCTCTCGCTCATTGCTGTACCGAGCATAAGACGTAACACAAAAACCTCATAGTCCAAACATTTACAATCCCCCATAGAAAATATGCAAGCATGGACCTTGACGAACCAGGGAGAGTGAAGCGGATACCAAGCCTTTCTCGTTTCCTCCCTGTGTGCAGCTGCTCAGATGTTTTAGAGGAGATAGGTCAGAGGGGAACTCAGAACCCAAGCTGTAATTTTTCCATTCACACTGATTCACAAGCAACAGGACCGGTTCGTTCTTTCTGTACCTGTGGAGTTTCTGTTTGATTTCTAATCTGTCGTGATTAACTCTGTGATATCCTTGAGGGAAACTACAAATTATTTCATTTTCTGCATTATATGGTCTCTATTAGGTTAACTGGAAATGTAACCACTTTCAATCCGTTAGAGGAAAGCTTATTCTTACGCTTCATAGAATACATCCCTTTTTTAATATCTTTGAAGGCCATCAGCAGGCTGGCCTTATTATGTTGGATTTAAAACTTAAACTTTTTCTCTCTTTAGGCTCCACCTTTAACCTGAGGGTCCAGGTGAACGACATGCTGAGTCAGCAGCCCCTGAGCCAGGCAGCGGTGGAGCTCTTCGTCAACCACACGTTGAACAGCACAGCCTTCAGTGAGCAGGACGGCAGCGTAAGGCTTCGCGTACCTTTCCACTCAGGGCTGCCCATCACAGTTGTGGCCACTAAGCGAGGCTTCATTTCTGCACTGCTGCCGTGTAAAACCAGCAGAATACCGAGTGAGTTTGCTGTTCACGTCTGAGTGTCAGTGCCGAGAATAAAACGTGCAAATGATCTGTTACTAATTTTGGGATGCGCTGTGATAGACTGGCGACCTGGGTGAACCCCACCTGAACAGAAATGTCACCAATGGATGGGAACTTTTAGGAATTCATGCACTCTGGATGTCAGAACCAGTTACAACCAAATTTTGGACCTATTCTTGGTCTTTAGTATGTGACAGCATCCTAGAGAGGTTTCCTCATTTCTTTACTGTAGATTTAAACTCTGAGCTGTTGAATATTTCTGAATTATCCGGTTCCTGCTCTGTGACAGAGGCAGTGAGGCAAATGACAACACCGCCATCTAGTGGAGAAACAGCAGAACTTGAATTATTGTTATTAGTTATGCATCTCTGAACCTCCTCTGTCCTTTATTATTCCTGCAGTCTTTTCATCAGTAACCATACCCCTGCTGCGTCTCAATCAAGGAAACATCTGGCTCTTTGAGGATTCGGTTCTGCTCACCGGCAGAACAGCTGGTATTGGAACCTTTTCTATTTGCTCTCTCAGTGGATTAGAAATGTAAAAGTTTGACACACATTCATAAATCTTTCTTTTGTTTGAAGCTGCCGGTTCCCAGCCCACAGTCAGGTTTCCCCAGAGCCTCTTGAACCTGACGCACAGCAGGAACGTGAGTTCTGTTAGAGCCTACCTGACGGTTCCCAAACTGGGCCCACAACAGGACGGCTCTCTGAACACTCTGGGCATCATGAGCAGCCAATCAGGTAACAGCTTTATCCTACATGATTTATCATCAGCTCCATGTAATGGTGGCAACAGAAGAACATCAGCAGGTTTCAAGCACAGTTTATGTATTTATTTATGTTTTTTAAACAGGGGAGTCCTAATTGAGATCAGAACTTTCTTTAGCAATGGCAGCCAAGTTAGCCACCATAAAGATCAAAAACTTTATGAAGCAGTTAAGACCTTTTTCAGGGGTAGATTATTCCAAGATCATGGTGCACAGAAATAAAATGGGCTGCTGGAACCAAAACCCTGAATTTAATTAGTTTCATTTAAAAGTGGTAATTTGTTAAGTTGCTATGTGTCGACTCCCCACTGAATGATTTAATACTGAGACCCAAACAGGAGAACAAGCAAACAAACAGAATTATTCTAAAAGGAAAGACGTACAAGTATTGGGCTAAAGCCCCAGTTTCATAATCTTTATTTGCGTTTGGAAAAAAAAAAAAAAAATCTACGTTTTCATGTTTGTTTGAATTGAAATCAAAAATGCTGTTAAACCAAGAGGAAGTTCCTGTAAAAATGGTGTCTGAGCTATGAAAAATAGCTCTGAAATTCCCATGTTGGCACCATAAACCCAAAGATGAGAGATACAAACAGAGCAGACAATCTCCTTGCTGGCAAAATATACCTGCTAAAGTGTGGACAGTCACTTTATAATGCAAAAAGGTCCAATTCATTTCCAGTCATCTAAAATCCAAGTCAGTTCAAATTCAATTTCAACGAAAATTCAGATGAGTCAATAATGAAAGCTGTTATGACGTTATCTAACTATGGGAGCAATGAGCCATTGCCTTTGCCACACTCTCCCCTCCTGAGCAATCACATGTTGGCATGTGGTAACTGGAGGAAACCACAGCAGGGGGTGAGAGGACAGCAAGTAGGAACCCAGAAGCACTGGGTCAGGAGTACCTTCTCTGGGAAGGAAGAACTGAAAGTAAGCAGAGTTCATATCAGCAGTAACTCCGTCAGTGGGTCATTCTAGGATTTGCCTTCTAGGGACAAAAAATAAATAATCCAAACTGTCACTAACTACCTAAGAAATTAAATTAGTAACAACAACCCTGAGTCTGTAAAATAAAATCATTCTTATGACTCACAGAGTTTATCACCCTCATTGGGTTTCTGATCCAGGATACGTGAGCGTGGAGTTGAGTCCAGTGGCAGCCATCAGCGTCCAGCTCTTCTCTGGAGACACGGAGCTGCAGGTGAGCGGGCCGATCCAGATCAGCCTCAATGTTCCTGAGAGCTGTGGGCTCCAGGCTCCAGACGTTGTTCCGGCCTGGTTCTTTAACAGGACTACCGGTCAGTACAGATGCACTAACGCTCTACCCCCTACCTGACCAGCTGCACAGCTAACTCCTTTATTGTTCTGTGCTTCATGGTGTTTGGCTTCACTGCAGGTGGATGGATGAGGAAAGGACTCGGAAAGATGACACTGGTAGCTGGAAAACTGATGTGGACTTTCACCGCTCCTCACCTGGGCTACTGGATCGCAGGACCTTTGACCTCCACCAGAGGCAGGTTTTCACCTCAAATCTCAGGTTTACCGCTGTTCTTAATTAAGAAAGTCAAACTGGGAGGGAGAAATATCATGTTTTGTCCCAAAATACACATTTGTGTGAAATAAATCCATGAAATAAATCAACTCAAGGCATCTGAATGCATAAAAATGGCTAAACCCGCAGTACATGCTCTTATGTTCCCCTTTCAATGGGTCATTGAGATTACTTTTTATTCAGTTTTGTAACTTTGGGGGTAAATAAAAATAAATATCTAGTTTGGATTTAAAATCTTATCTGGTTAAAGTCCGTAACCAACTGGAGTTATCGAGTTAAAAGCCTTTCAGGATGCAAATTTAACATTTCACATAAAATCTTCTTTACCTGGTAACTTTATTATACATTTGATGTATTTTCTGAGTTTATTTTTACGTTTATTATCTTCTTTAGGTTTCTTTGGATTTCACATCCTCGTGGACGTGATTTCACAACATTCATTTTTCCTGATGGTTTTTGCTGGAGGAACATTTGTTGTGATCATCTGTCTTCTGACTGGACTCTTATGTCACTGCAGGTAAAATCTTTACTTTCATTTTAGTTTAAAGGTCTTTTCTGAAACCTTTGCTCAGAATAACACCACACCGCCTTATTTTTTTCCATCTTTTTCAGTTATTCTGCACTCAGGACAGATTTAAGGTTACATTTATTTTTTAAGAAAAAATATATCCTTCTATGCAGCGGTTAACAAAAAGCTCCTGGGTGTATCATCTACAGCTTCACTTTGGTTTTAGTTTCAATTTAGTTTGAATATATAGTTAGCTGAATTGTCAGTTTAATAAATGCTATCTTAAAATGCCTTAAAATGCAAACAGAGTCATATTCAATAGATTAATCATGTTCAAATTCACTCCATATGCAGCTAAGGCATGGGGGATTAAAAGTTATCAAAATGGTGAATGTATGATAATGTATCTGAGCAACTCTTCCTAGAGCTTTTGACTCTAATCACTCGGTATAATCTGGACGCATTAGGGATGAAAGTATTTAGCCACACTGGACAGTTGTCTGCATTGTTTGATGACTTTACAGCAATCCCTCTTACCAAGCATGCCTGTAGCAACAGAGGAGAGGAATACTCCCCTTTAACAGTAAAAAACCTCAAGCAGAACCAGAACCAGGCTCAATGTTTAAAGCCATCTGCCACGAGAAGACAGAGCAGAGAGCGCGGAGGAGTGAAGTGCTCTGTTAGGAACATACGGGGTAATCAGAGCTCTGATATATGATGGAGCTTGATTATTAAGGGTTTTATACGTTAGAAAAATAATTTTAAATTCTATTCTTGATTTAACAGGAAGCCAATGAAGGGAAGCTAAAATTGGAGAAATATGATCCCTCTTGTTGATTTTCATCAGAACTCTTGCTGCAGCATTTTGGATCAGCTGAAGACTTTGAACTGCATTTTGTGGAATTCCTGATAGTAAAGAATTACAATAGTCCAGCCTTGAAGTAACAAATGCATGGACTAGTTTTTCAGCATCGCCCCTGGATAGAATGTTTCTAATTTTGGCGATATTCCTGAGGTGAAAAAAGGAAACTCTGGAAACCTGTTTAATATGGGATTTAAATGACATGTCTTGGTCAAAAAATAACACCAAGTTTTTTTAATTTATACAGAGACAGATTTAATGCCATCCAGATTAAGTGATTGATTAAGAAGTTTATCTTTTAAAGACTGAGGTCCAAAGATTATACCTTCTGTCTTGTCAGGAGTGTGATCCCGTAGAGCATGTTTTATATATATTTGGTTGTTATGCAGACAGTGTGCAATCAGAAACTTCTTATTGTATTAACATATAGAAAGGCTTGAAAACACTAACATGTGTGAAAATAATCTAAATAATGTGTTTCACATAGTTGATTGAGTTACTGAAATAAATTAACTTTTCAACTATAGATGTGACTATTGAACCGAACAGACATCAAATGTTGCTTTTCTAAAGGTCTTTCACTTACACCTGAGACTTTAGCTTCTTTTTCACTTATATTTTTGGAGTTTTTCTTTAGACAGATTTATCTATGACATGTTTCTGGTTAAAAAAATCTTAAAGTTAGCTTAAAATGTTAAATGAAGTAATGATAAAAGAGTCAGTTGTCATATGAGTAAGCTCTATGAATTATTAATATTTGTGTGATTTGTTTGCAGGAGGAAGTTCAGTGAAGATAAAGCCAGACAGACGTCAGCGGTGCTGAGAAGAGACCAGACGACCTCCACAAACCACGACGAGGAGTCTGAAACATCTTGGTCTTTACAGCGGAACCAGCATCAGAACCAGAGCAACGGCTCCTTCATCACAGTGAAGAGCAGTGAGGTGATCGCCAACCCCAGCGCTCTGGTGGCTCCGTTGGAGCACAGCGGACCGGACTTCATCGCTGTGACCTCAGAACCAAACCGAGCTCCTGCATCCCTCCCCGACGGTCTGTTCTTCTACAACCAACCTGTGGCCATCCTTCCTGCTCCGGCTTTTTTCCACCTGGAGGAGCATCCGGAGCAGGCCGAGTGGAGCAGGTCTGCCACGCTGCCACGGGTCGGCGCTTCAAACGGAGCCGCCGCCGAGCCTCCGAGGAAAGAGAGCTTCACCCAGACTCTCCACACCGAGGACCAGCTCCAAAGTTCTGAGGGCTCCCAGGGACCAGCCACCACGTCCAGGGTGCCCTTCAACCTCCCGGAGTCGGCGTCGGTACCAGGAACGCTGAATAAACGGGCCGGCAGCAGACATTCTGTCCACGCCGTCACAGGTTTATCTAAAATCCCCTCCCCTCAGCCTCCCCGGGCCTGGTTCGTCTCCCTGGAGGGAAAACCCGCCGCAGAGATCCGGTACGCCGTGTCGGAGCAGCAGAGGAGACGGAGGCCCATAGAGAGCCGAGAAACCAGTTTGGACTCCGGGGTGGACCTGAGCGAACTGAATCAGACGACTGGGAAGAGGCCGGTGACTCTGGAGAGAACCACTACGTTCATTAAAAGCCCGTCCAGCAGCAAACACACGCCTCAGGAGTAAAAGCATTTATTTAGCAGCTTCAGAGGTAACTTACAGATGTAACGTTCCACTGGGGGCGGACCACAGAGCAGAGAGACTCAGATCACGCCTCCTTTAAAGCACCTAACAGACGGGGCAGCCATAATAATTTCTCATCCATTATCTTACAAACAGTCGGTCTCTAACCTTTGTTTTTGAGGATATCTTTGTATGTCATTTGTTTCAAGATTTCAAGTTATCTGTAATATATCAAGGGAACACTGCATGGCGTTACAGTTAAACTCTCTTTACAGTGACAATAAAAATGGACGGCCCAGCTCACACTTTAAACCTTTGTCCATGTTTTTCTTCCAGGATGTCTATTCTTGTCTGTATCACATGCTAATTTGGCCAAAACATAAAGAAAGGTTTAATTTTTCACACTAAGAAATGTAATTTTAGAAAAAGGCATTAGACTTTTTTTTAAACACTATTGCTTTGGAGCAAGAAGATCCTGGCTTCAAATCCCAGCCTGGGCTTTTTCTGCATGGAGTTGAATGATCTCCCCATGAAAGCTCCAGTCGTCTCTGGGTACTCCTGCTTCCTCCCGCAGTCTTAAACATGACTGTTTGATTAATTTATTAAAATAAATTGCCTTTGGGTGTGCATGGTTGTTTGTCCTGTGATTATCTGTGTTGTCCTGTGGTGGTTGGAGACCTGTCCACGGTGTCCCCCAATGAACGCTGGAGATGGACACCAGATGCCCTGAACCCTGTATTGGTAAGGCAGGTCTAGATGATGGATGGATGGATCCAGCCTTTTTGGAGTTCCTCAAACAAAATGGTTTATTACAACAATAAATTAAAGAAAATGCATTGCCATTCCGTGTGTTTTTATGTTTCTATGTGCATTTCAACAGTGTTGGAAAAACAACATAAATAACCTGTATTCACTTAGTCCCTAATTAGCCAATATTTTTTTATTCATGTAGATACACCTATTTATCAGGGCTACTTTTTAGTAGTTTATTGAAAAACTGCAACTTATTTGTTTGTAAGGCTACATTGCTGTTTATTCAATAATTTTTATCATGTAAATGCCAGGATATTTTCCCTTTACCTATTTACAAACCTTATTTAATCAAGAAGTGTGTATATATATATATATATATATATATATATATATATATATATATATATATATATATATATATATATATATATATATAATGTATATATATATATATACACACAATATAATATAGTGTATATATATATATATATATATATATATATATTTATATACATATATATATATATATATATATATATATATATATATATATACACACATTTTATTCAGTCAGTGTTATTTATTTTGCACACTTTTACTCATAGAGAAATGATTAGTTATTTCTGAGACCTTTCTTTATTTTTTATTTTGAATACCTTCAATTTATTGTCTCCATTTCGTTGATAATTTTTATTCATTTATTAGTTTTTTTGTTAAAAGTCAGTAAGTATAATTATTCTAGATTTTAATCGTTTACTTATATCGTAAAACCCTCTATTACTGTTGGAGCAATTTGGTTTTGTTCTTCCTGTCCACCTGGCACCTTGGCGCATGACGCAGGCGGACATGACGTCACTGTGCAGCTCGTGTGGGGAGATCGGGATTTCCAACCAATCAGGAAGCAGAGCGGTTTCATTTCTCCTTGACTGAAATTTTCTCCCTTCAGCTTCGCTTTTTACTGCTGGATTTCCCCCTAAAAGGTACGAATTCCCCTCAGAGAACATCGCGGATTTATCTGGGTTCTTATCTGGCGGTGAGGTTCTGATATGAGAGAAATGTTCTGCTTGATGAAGAACTGCAGCAGAGTTTACTGAGAACAAACGGCGGGAACAGAACAGATCAGGCAGTTTGGACCTTTGTGCAAATGGAGGAAAATACAGACATAATGTCTGTTAGAAGTGTGTCTGTAGTAGAGAACAAACAGAACCACGGAGCAGGAACACTTTTACTTTCACTTTGAGTAATTTAGATTTTTTTTTTTTTGCTGATAACTCTCCTCCTCTGTCCCCCTGCAGGACATGGAGCGACTGCAGTCCCAGCAGGACAACCTGAGGCTGTGGCTTTCAGCAGATGCTGATCACATCATCACTGAGTGCGAAAGCCTTTTACGTGTTAGTGAATATAAAGAGGTGGTGAAGCAGCCGAGTGAAGAGGAGAAGATCAGCAGCCTTCTGAGAACGATCATCAACAATGGAGCAGAAACCTGTGAGAGCTTCACTGAGATCCTGAGGAAGAACCAGAGACATTACCATCAGCTGCAGCAGTTTTTCCACTCCTCTGAGGGTCTGTAAATGTCTCCTACCGCTGTCAGAGTCATCTGTTTATTTCCTGGTTTGTTTCCCCATGGGGACGGTGGGTGAGGCATCAGGCAGCATAAACATGTCTCCACAGGTAATGTCATGTATCTAGTTATGCCTGGGCGAGGTGAGTTCACGGCTTTTACCTCTCGCCACTCCATGATTATATGTTTGTAGACATCTAAGCAATCAATTTAAACTGTAACTAGAGCCATAAATAAAATGAATCACCCAGAAATGAGACGATGGTTGGAGGATTTCTAGGAGTGTGGCAGAAACCCTCCTCGGCAGTCAGCCAGTGAATTGCTGAGTAAATCTCTTGAACTTGAATTGCACATTCATGATAATTTTTTTTCCCTGTTTGCAGGCACAACTGCTCCAACAGTGTTTGCTGATAATAACAGCATTGTCGCAACCACAAACTTCTCAAACATAAAGGGGAAATGTCTCACACGCAACTTGGAGACGGAGAGCAACCCAAGAGAAAATTTGTCTGGTAGTCATAAATATCTCCATGATCCGAATTTCATTTTGAGTTGATATTCCAGCAGCTCTTTTTGACTCTTTTATCCCCCTTTTATCTTTTAATGTAGGGAATATTGTATCAGGGAATGATTATACTGCAACGGGAGGGAGTGTTATCTGTGCCGACAGACTAGACGGAGTTAATGTGGATAACATGGACTTCTCAGTGAAGATTACGTCGTCACGGGTTCCTTCAGGTAAAGGCTTTCCCTCAGACATTACACATCTACTTTATACAGAACTGATAGATCAGGAAGGAGAGCTTTTTTTGACATTGAAACGTTATCTGGAAACATCTGTAACTGATGGATTTACATTTCTTAAGAGCATCAGATTAGGCGATAAACAGAGTTGTCAGTGATGGTACAATGATGGAGTTATACAATGGGGGTGCACCACTGTCTCTGGCCTGAAAACAAGGGACGACTTGGTGCAGAACCAATAATACAGGCGTGAAATCTTCAATCAAGTCGACCAAGGCCCAGCAGATCGACTCTGGGTTGGAGTTTATTTGTGAACTCATCCCACACATACTGGTTTTTGAGAGCAACCTGGGAACCTAGCTGATCACAAGAGGACTACAACATTCCAGGCTGTTAGTGCAGCCTAACTGGGCCTTTTAAATATTAGGAGGATTTGTTCACTCTGTCCTCTTTTGAAGGTGAATTTCATGCCTAAACAAACCTAAGCATTTGGCAACTGTGCGCATCTTTCTCAGGTGAACTGTTGGTACTTTTGACACCATTCCAAAGACTTCTTTGCCAAGATCTAGATGTAAATAAATTCAAATCATTAATCTTTGTCATCCAGGGGTCCGTTCTTCGTACGTCGCTAACTCAGTTAGCAGGATTTCATTGTTGACGATTTGGCATGATCTTGGATCGTTTGGTTCTTCGAAAGACTTCCTGCACTTGTTGTCATAGCAACATGTGCGCCAGCTTAAGCCTGCTCGAGAGCAGGCTTATTTCATGTAAACAAGATTAGATCACGGCTGTATAAGCGGAGGAGATAGGGAAGTCTGCCGTAGCCATGTTCATTTTTACGACAGCAAACTGTTGCGGAAGGTACAAGAATAATTTGCAGAGTTTTTAGAATTAATCACGTATTGCGCAATAGACAGGATCCTTTAGCGCAGCGCGACAGTGTAATTGTAGAGAGATTTTCTTGGTGGCTGTTATAAACAGACAAACACATAATTTAACAGTGGCTTTTAAAGAGCAAAACGTGATGTTGGAGCCATAAATCTAAAATATTTAAGTCATTTGTATGATAGTTTGCTTTTTATTTTTATCATATTCAGTAAGAAGATTTGTTCGGGCCATTTTATTGTGAAGTTTAGTTTACTTTAAAAGGCTTGCTTCCTGTCGAGCCGTATATTGTATTAGAAAAAAACTATGGATGGATTATCTAGACACGGAGCAATACAGTTTTACCGTGTAAACTGTGGATGACTTGGAAAAGGAAGATTTTCATTTTTTATGGATAAAGATATATTTTTTTTGTTAAATTCCCAGTTTGCACGTGTCCTTTACTTCCCGTGTCTAAGGAATGACACTGAAATTTGGATCTTTTCACATAGCAAGTGCCTTTTTAAAATAAAGTATAATAATTAAAGGCTACCATTTTGTAGAATATTCTGGTATTTCACTTTTACTTGTCCCCATGTTCTAGTGGGTCCCGTGGAGGCTCTGATATAAAAGAACAAATAATATCAAATTATTAAAATGCAAAAATTCATGCTGTAGAAAGTGATAGAAACATCTACCATGGACAGTATTTACGCATTAATTTGTCTGCTGCTTTTTGCCGGCCCTCTCTCCTGGCTTTAACAGATTTTGAGGTGTTTTAATTAATGACTCAAATTCGGCTTTTGTTCTGCTGGGAAAAAAACTGTGGGCGTTCTTTGGCCATGCTGAACAGCCAATAGCAGCGCTGCTGATCATTGTTTCTACTATCGATACATTTCCCCTTTTAAACAAACGCATGAACGCGCAGTTGTCTCAGATAACTCAATCCAGCCATACTAATCGTAAACAACAGGTGTGTTCGAAGAACCCAATTAGCCGGATCAGGATTAGCCGGATGAAATCATCTTGGATGTGTCATTTGATCTTGGATGTTTTAAGCAACGTACGAAGAACGGACCCCAGAAGTAATTAAAACAGAAGTGAAGGAACTTTTCTTGTTGTTGTTGGGTTTTAAAGGAGTCTGTTATGCTCTTTGTCCGTCTTAATGATATATCTGATCATTTCAGCTCCAGGACGTGCTGCTGACCTTCCTTGTCAGGTAAAGGACTCTGACCCAGACCCTGTATCTCATGTGTTGATGGTCACATAGACCAGTGGTTTGAGCCACTGTAAAATTAAACCAGAAAGAACTCTACAAACCTAAAACATTTACATATATAGAACCCTTGAATTGTTTCCATACCCTCAAAGTTTCCTCTGAAATTTACAGGATCCTGCTGGAAAGACGATCACAGAGCACAAAGTGAGGCTGACCGAATGCCTGATGGCTGATGCAAACTACATTCTGCAGCACGTCGACCAGAAATCCATCATCACACAAAGAGAATATCAGAATCTGAAAGCTGTGACTGAGCCAGAGAAGCAAGTGATCCAGCTGATTGACCAGGTCATCAGCAAAGGTCCAGAAAAATCTCTTCAGTTTCTTCAGCTTCTCAAGGAGCCTAAAGTCCTGGAGACCTTTCCACAGCTCAGGAACATTTTAGATACTGGCGCTTAATCACAATACTTTGTTGATTGGAGTCATTTCTGAGACAAGACTACTGCTATGGGCTCCCATAAGTCTTTTATTTTTTTATTTAATGTTTAAAAGCACGTTTACTTTGTAAAAGCGCAAATAATAATTTTAATTGTTGTGTACCGTACTGTAAGTTAGAATGTGAGGTTAACTTTTTCTTTGTATTTGAGCTCAGTTTAGATTAGATATTTCGTCGTCCCATAAATAAGCACTTGGAAAAACAGTTATACCAGCCAGTCAGTGCGTCGCCTCAATGACATCATCACTTTTTTAGCTGTCATTTTTCTGCCTGAATTTAAATGCAATTTAACCTGGGATAACCTGCCAGGCATGTGTATGCGCGTAACATGCCACCAAACACGCATGTTTTCTGCAGCACGTCTCCTCTTTACCTGTGAAACAGCTACAGAACCGTGTCACCTGTATCCATGGCCGACTGTGTGTGTAACCAGAAAATTTTTTATGTGTGCCTTTTATAGACGAGCGTGACCTGTCCCTCACCATGTCTCAGCCTCTCGTTGACCCGATCAAGTCGGTTGCTGAAGATCAGAGAGCACTTTCAAGGTTAATTTTAAATGCACGTGCCTCTCATCCATGCACACACAGCGTCGCTGCCCAGTATAAAACAGAATTGTCGGCCAAACTGCATAAAAAGGTGTTATGTTTAAATGCAGATGAGTCAACAAATGCAAATGCGAACAGAATTATTATTGTACCTGTGCGGTACTGTGATGATGACTTGGGCAAAGTGTTGACTCAGCATCCGGCCTCCAGAAAGGTCAATTATGCAGATGCAGTAACTGTCAAACGTTGAATAAAAATGAATATAAACCTTCACAGAAAAGATTGACAGTCTCTCATTGGTGTGATAAAATTAAAAACTTTGTCAAACTAACCAATACAAATTCAATTTGAACATGTTAAAGTCAAAATTAGTTTTAAATGACTTCCCTGTTGTCTTCCGTATTTCAGTAGTGTGGGTTGTCTGTGTTCACCTTTTATCGTAGTATAACATTTAATTTATAATAACCTTAAGATCACCCTATGGATAACCATGGTTCTAAATGAAATACTAAAAAGATAAATAACACTAAATAATTTGAACCTGCATTCACTTGATTAGATATGAAAGTCACAGTCTTTTGTACCAGTTGCAGTTTATGGAGGGTTTTCTGGGGGACAGGGAGGGAAGGGAGTTTAAGTTGTGAAGTCGAGAGGTGAGTTTGGCAAAAATGTGAAGGAAGCAGAGATGAAAGTAAATTAACCAGGTGATGTTCTGGATGTGGAAAGTGAAGGAGAGGCTGTCCAGGATGACGGTAATGCTCTGAAGCTGAAAGTGGGAGAGATACAGGAATTGTCAATGCATATTTTGAAACTGGCAAATTTGGTTAAACTTGACTTTGCTCAATAAGCAAATGTGGTACGTAATGTAGAAAAAAATGCTTAGTCAAACTGATCATTTTCACTTTAACCCCTGCTGTAGGGAACTTCTCTCAGTGAGTTAACGCATGACTCTGGCCATTTACATTAACATATAAGAAAACAAAGGAACAAAAGTAATCATGTTAGACACAATCTCTATCCAGTTGTCCATGCTTTCCTCCAGGTGTTCTGATCTTCCATTACGCCACCAAACCAGCATATAATGCAACTATTTAAAACACTCTTCACTAAAATACTTTAAAACATCTTCAACATCAAATATAACCAACCTTTTTTCAGAGAGGAATACCTTCTTAGTATTTATGCCACGTTAGTCGGTTTTCTAGAAGTCCTCTGATGGTTGTCAGACTGGAGGTTGGGTCAATCGGATTGTGTCTAATAGTGTGTGTGTGTGTGTGTGTGAGACACTTGTTTTATTGTTGCCTTCCCTCAGCTCCCTGCTCAGTCCTCTCCCTCACATCTTCACCATTTCCCTGATTGCACTCATCTGGTTTCCATGTCACTAATCACACCCCTCTGTGCTGAAGCGCCCTGGTTTTCGTTTCTCAGTGCTGGTTTCCTCATGGTTTTTGTGTCCTGTCATCTTCCGGTCTTCCTTGTTTGATCAATTCCAACTCCCCATGTCCCGCCTGCTTTTGTGTCCAGTTCAACCAAATATAACAGAAGTGGCTGATTTCTTCAGTCATACCTTACCTAAGATCACGTTTCCTCTGAAAAACAAAACCGGTCACTTCGGTGGTCTGGCTGCTGACCCAGCTTAAGTTTAGTCACTGTTGTGGTGTAAAAGACTTGATGCAATCTGCTGGGTTTCCTTAGAAAACTTTGTGACCAATCTGTCTGGAGGGTTGGATTGAATTTGACTTTGAAATGTGCCTTGAGATGTTATGTATTGTGAATTGAACTGAATTCAATGAACTGAATTTAAAAATGTTGTCTCTCAGTTCTTGGTTAGTGAAGCAAAATGTTTAATCTGTTGACAAACTTGTATTTTTGGTGAGGTGAAATTCTCCCCTTTCACCTGTTTACTTCACAAGTCTCACCAAAGTAAAAGTGCTCATTGTGTCCCTTTTCTGTTTCCAATAAACAGCCACTCACCCATAGCACATATTCCCATTATAAACATGTTGTCAAGAAAACAATGTTTTCTTTTCATTGGCAGTCAAACAATGCTATTCGATCATTAATATAGTTGCTAATGATTCAGTTTCAGAAAGAAGTGATCAAAAAGCTCGAACTGACAGAAAAGTTAAAATTATGTAGGCTATCTGATTTAAAAAGAACGAGGGGTGCTTGTCTATATTTACATATGTACATCAAAATTAGAATGTATTGCTAACATAATTGATTGCAGTTGTAATAATATATTGTTTTACCAGTAGTACTAATGTGAGTCATGTCATTTTTTTTAATAAAACTTAAGATCTCATATTTTTTATATACTTTTAAACTTTGATTGTACAACACTGCAGTGAACTTGTAGTGTTTTTGATTATTATAAATCCAGGTATTAAAACCTGGATTTGTTATGCATCTATACCTGTTTCATAAAAGTGAAGGAATTTTTGAAGATGATTTATAAAACGACTCATGCTAATCCTGCGAGGAGAAGCATCCTGTCGCTGTTTAAAATCTTAACCACTAGGGGTCGCAATTGTTCAAGTTTTGTTTAGGAGTATTTTTCCTGGCGGTGTTATGAATGCAATAGAAATATCTTGTATTAGCCTAGTAGTGGGGCAATTCAGGTGTATCAGGAGCAAGTAAGGTCAAAGGTCACAACAAAAACTAATTCTGCAGGGGGATTAAAAATGTCATAAATGACAATATCTAACTGTGGCCATTTCCCCAAGATGTGGACAGAGGTGTTTGTTCACTTTTAGAAATAACGCAGGGAACTAATTTACCCATTAGGGGATAGTTTTAAAAGTTTTAGAAAGTATTTTAAAAAGTCTTTAAAGTTGACAGGACTCTGGCTCTCTCAAAGAAATCCTTTAAAGGAGACATATCATGCTTATCAGCTCTTCCTTCCTTCCTTCCTCCATTTTTGTAGTGTGATGGGTAACGATGGATTGTGTGGGTTAATATACCCAACAACCCAACATTTTGACTTATCTACATGTAGTTTCAGCTTCCATTAGCTTGGGCTACAAAACTGTGGCAAAAAATAAAAATTGCAGAGTCATGAAATTAGTAAGCCAGAGGTCCATGACCTTGTTTAGCAGCTCTGCGGCAAATACTGTGACCCAGTTTTTGAAAAGAGTAATAGAGAACAGAGAAAACTGAACGGCTTGAAAAATATGAGCCAAAAAGAACATAAAGAAGAGAGACTACATTAAACTTTTCTGCATGCCTACAGACTCCAAGTACCCAACAAAATGTATTTAACGGCTAAAAGAGGTGATTTTGCAGGATATGTCCCCTTAAAATCAAATGGACATGGGAAACTTTACATTAACCGTCAGTCACTTATTGCCAGTAAACTTGGCCACAGACACCCATGCATCTCCTCTCTGGAGAGGCATCTCGGGTTTCTGGCTGCAGACCAAGGAGCAGAAAGTCGGTGGCTGGAAGATGCGCTTGGAATGGAAACAGTCTGACGCAGTTGGTGGATCATAAAACTGCAGCAGGAGAACAACACTCTCACACCTCCCGTGAACCGGCTGCTTGCCTCTGCGCCATATTTCTCCCTGACATTTTTACAGCGCCGAACATCTTTTTGGAGATAAAAAAAAAAAACACCCATGTGTGCCGTATTTGTTGGAGTCAGAGGGGGGAAAAAAAACCATGTTGCATTAACAGAGAATTAACTGCTCTGCTAGCAAACACCACCATCAGCAGTAAATTACTGTGTTTAGTTGAGAAAATTACTCCAGCGTCTGTGTTCAGTTTTTCTCTAAAGTGCACATCAGCTAATGAGGGTCCGTTTCTGTGGCTGCAGCCGTTCACCTCCAGCAGAGACGGAGAGTCGTCGAACAGGATGTGGGAAGCTCACTCGTTTCTGTCAGCCGGAGATGATCTTCATCCTTCATCTTCTTGTCCCCGTTTCCAGTCGATGAGGACGGTGGTGACGCTTGGAGCCTCTGAACAGACGTGGGAGAGTTTCCACTGAGAGCACAGCACTCAAGAATCTTTTTAATCCAACAAAGTGTCATCAGTTGAACTCTCCCTTCTGCTGTACGGCACAGCTTAACTTTCAATTGAGCTTTTTTCAAATGTATTAATCTAGTTATTTAATCTGAGGACTTTTGTCTACTTGTTATTGCCACTGTCATGCCCACATTTCCCTGCTGTGGGACAATAAAGGTATTTCTATTTCTTCATTTCTAATCACTATTTGTTCAACCATCAAACCAACTTTCCCTTGACTCGTAAAACTTAGAACCTTTTTGACTCAGGGCTGCTAATTTACTGCATAATTTACTCAAACTTTTGACACTGATTTCTCTATGCTTTGCTTTCAAGCAGCCAAATAGTTTTATAATCTATAATAAAGGTGTCTATCCTAAGTTTTACTTGATTTTATGCGGCTCTCTCTGTAGATGTCTTTGGATTTATGCTGTTGTTGTTTTTTTACTCAGGTCTTTCTGAAAACCACTTACTTCAGGCTTGTCTGTAGCATTGGGAAAAAATGGACAAAAGAAGAAGTGGTTCTTCACAAACATTCAGATAAACAGTATCTGTAAGTCACGTGTTTAGGAAACAGGAAAAAAAAAAAGGCAGAGTTGACACAGGACCTGAGAGATGGCTCATCTTCATTAGGG
The DNA here is from genome assembly GCF_011125445.2 of Fundulus heteroclitus. Taxonomy (NCBI): domain Eukaryota; kingdom Metazoa; phylum Chordata; class Actinopteri; order Cyprinodontiformes; family Fundulidae; genus Fundulus; species Fundulus heteroclitus. The sequence goes on from NC_046367.1 coordinate 40,636,743, forward strand.
TCTTGCTCAGGGACCCATAGAGGTAGTCTGCAGGCATCAAACCGAACAACATGATCAAGCTTTAGAGAAACAAAGGTCTGAACTAATGATAAAATAAGGAGAACTACAGTCATTCAAGACGCCAAATAGGAAAACTAAGTCTGCCTCAGGTACAGAACAAACTTTCTCCATTTCCAAAGGTGAGCAAACAAAGCTAAGACCTGCTGTACGCTGCGGTTCTGACCCGCTGACCCGACGCGGGCCATTCCTCACATGCCGCTGCTCTGCACACGCTCTGGAAACACGAACCCCCGTCAGGCCAGACGCCGATCGGACGCTGGCGCAGGGACAGGACGGATCGGTTACACGGGCGACAGAGCAGCGGTTTGTTTTAGCAGCAGCTCGTCTCTAACGTTGGTTCTCCGCCGGGTCAAAAATCAGCAGCATGGAAAAAGGGTTTCGTTTTCAGTTCATTCGAAATGCAAAGATTGCCTTTCACCGCGCTTCCAGAGCCAGTGTTTGCTTAGCTAATAAAAGAATATGGTCTAGTCTCAACGTTTTCAGGTGGGAATACGATCGGGAGCCTAAACTACTGCTGTCAGGTTTTATTAAGCCTGAAGAACAGGTTGATTTAGGCAGTTTGATCCTTTTCATCTATGTCATGAGATAAAAAATGATTGAAATTCAACATTTAGCCTCTGCAGTGACGTGTATCACCACTGCTCCATGTTTTCCTACCAATATATAATAATGTGTTCAGTTCAGCAGATGTGAGAAGCAAAGGTAATTGGAGAAACTTCCAGATTTTAAGGGTACCCTATACAGATAACCAGAAACTATGCATTCTATGATAAAACTACATGAACAAGGTCAATGTTTATCTTCCTACTGTGCAAAAAGATGTTGAAAGACAATGCTGTGAGCTATTTGGCTACATTATTATTACCACAAACAAGCAAAAGCCCCTAAATCAGGGGTGCCTGGGTCCGGTCCTTCAGAATTCCTACCCATCAACCTTTAGTTTGATGGCCTTAAACTCAGATCCTTCAGGGCTGGGAAGTGTCCTGCAACCTTTAGATGTGTCTCTTCTCCAACACACCTGGATCCAATTAATGGCTCGTCACCAGGGGCAGAGCTGGTGACCCCAATGAGCAAATTCAGCCATTCGATTCAGGCGTGTTGGAGCAGGGATGCATCTAGACAGTAGCTCTGGAAGCCTAAAGTTGTAACCCTGATCTCAATACATATGAGAATTATTTGTCATTTCGTAGTGCAGAGGCTTTCAACCCTGCTCCTAGGACCCACTGTCCTACATGCTGAAGATGTTTCAATGCCTCTGCACGCCTGACTTAATTAAATGGGTGATCAACAGCCCTCTGCAGCGCTGATTGGCAGCAGAGGAGGCAATGCAACCATTTGATTCAGGTTTGCTGGGGCAGAAACCACGAGGGAGAGTGGGTCCTGAGTGTCTCAGTTCAACAGCAGCGTGTCTTTTTCACAAGCTGGCATGTAAGGTAATGGCAAAAAGGGAAGACATCGGTGTTGAATTTAATATCCATCCATCCATTTTCCAAACCGCTTATTCCCTCATGGGGTCGCAGGGGTTGCTGGTGCCTATTTCCAGCGTTCACTGGGCGAGAGGCAGGGTACACCCTGGACAGGTCGCCAGTCTGTCGCAGGGCAACACAGAGAGACAAACAGGACAAACAACCATTCTCACACACACTCACACCTAATGACAATTTGGAGAAGCCAATTAACCTAACAGTCATGTTTTTGGACTGTGGGAGGAAGCCGGAGTACCCGGAGAGAACCCACGCATGCACAGGGAGAACATGTAGACTCCATGCAGAAAGACCCAGGGTGTACTCGAACCCAGGACCTTTTGCAAAAATTATTGCATTTTGGACATCAGTTTGTTAACTACGGTGGTCTTTATCAAAGCATGAAAATGCACATGTACAAACCAAAACCCTAATAATCCAAGCTGAAGCAGACCTAAACCAGGGCGCTGGTTGGTATCTCAGGTACCAGAGCTGATGAGGACACAAAGATAGACTGGATCAATGAGCCCAGGTGTTCCCAACCAGCACCCGACACTTGGCCACTCCCACCTCACCTGCAGGACAGCAGGTTAATGGCCTCCCCCTGCACAGTAGACACACCAGTCAGTGCTTTATTACCACATGTAAAACCACTAAAACAACCATAGAACTAGACTAGGGTAGATGTGTTTGGTGTTTGAGCCAAGGTCTGGCGGGAGATATTGTAGAACCAGAAAACTAAGCAGGAACGCCGTGTTTCCTGAGCAACATTTAAAAGATCTTTGTTTGTCTTATCCGTGTTTAACACAATTACACACCTGAAAACGTATTGATATAATTTGTTTGTTTATTGCCCTGACAAACTTTATCTTCTTTATGCAATAACTGATTTTTTTATTTTGTAATAAACCTCCATCTCTCCTGTGATTTGGATTGTTGTAACACATGCCTGCATTGACCTGAATCACAGGACTAGCATTACACCGTGGTCACCGGCCTGTGCCAGATGCTTTACACAAGATTTCCTTTCCTGAAATCTAACTCAAAATCATATCAGTTACAATTTAGAGGCAAACACACGTTGCTATCTGCTGTAGGATGCTCCTAACAACACGCTCGCTTCCTAATAAGACCCATCAGCAGTGGCATCACATGTGCCAACCTTACAAAGATTACAGAACATTTAGGAGACCATTTAGCAACAGAAACTGAATAGATTTTTAATGGTCTGAACCGATGGGCGAAATTAAAATAAATAAATCAGATTTACCAGCTAGCTACCAGAGCTTATGTGTCTTTAACTTATCCAGCAAAAGGCTGTGCAACCACAGAAACTTCTATTCTGTTAAAAGGTTGTTAGAGACTTGGAAATTAAATAATAAGCCCATTAATCTGCAAAGTGATTTGCCTTTTGCTTGAATTGACCCTTACAAAAGCTACAGTCACCAACAGATGATCTCGGACACTCAAAGGCCTACAAAATGGGGCCTGTCTTAAAACTTTATCATGAAAATTACAACTATGTACTCTTTTCAAAAGCCTTTAAAAGCCAGAATGATTATTTTTGTATTTCGTGGTAATTTAGCTCCATCTGCACAGTGATTTTCCTTCAGAAACACTTTATCAGTACAAATACTACAACATGTGCTCAGTTCTGTTCGAATAAAAAAATCCTTTATTGTCCCAAAGTCGGTGAATTCAGGTGCATGAGCAGCAAGTCAGGGGAAAAAAAAACACAATAGAAGAAAAAAATCACTGTAAAGTTATTACAAATGGCATACTCTTAATAATTAAATGTACAACTGACTCAAAAGTGTACAAGATGTGTAGATATGGCTGTGCATAAAAAACAGCAACAGACAAGCTAAATAGAATGGAATAAAAAACTGTAGAACCAGCAGGGATGTAAACACCTACTGAGTTTGTTTGGAGCAGAGATGTTATGAAGTCTAACAGCTGCTGGGAGGAAGGATCTGGGAGAACGCTCCTTTGTGCTCCACGGATGCAGCGGTCTGTCTCTGAAGGCGTTGTCCTGCTCTGCAGCAGCTTCACGCATCATATATGCATCATATATGCATCATGCATCATATATGCATCATATATTCATCATATATGCATCATGCATCATATATGCATCATATATTCATCATATATGCATCATGCATCAAAGGTTAAAGCAACAACTGTGTGTTCATTGACAAGCACAGCAGAGCCATTAGAGCAGGGGTCACCAACCTTTCTGAAACTGAGAGCTACTTCAGTGATGTGCTGACGTTTGAACTAGAAGAGTCAGATTTCACCTTAATTTTATGTAAAATTGTTATAGATATTGTCATTTGTAAATATATATAAAAGCAAGCGTAATTAAACAGGAAAAGTAACGGAATAAAATAACGTTTTAGACGCAGCTCTCTGGTGGGTTGGGCTGTTTTTAGAACAGGCTGCGGGCCCCATGTTGGCGACCCAAACCTTGCTGATTTTGTCCCTGAGCCTGAAAATAAAACCAGAACATGATTAAAATTAAAGCGGAAATAAATGTACAACAGTCGGTATTTTATAAAATAATCTGACGTGTTTTTTTTTGGTTTTGTTTGTGAAGCATTTAGCTCAGTGACGATGCCGGTAAAAGCAGGTAAATCTGAGCTGTTCTGGGAAACAGAGCGGACGTCTCTGCAGTGAACTCTGCAGAAATAAAAGGGCTGACAGATTCCCTGCAGTCCTCAGACTTTGTCACTCTGCAGCAGCTGAGTGACGTCTCCTGGGGTTATTATGACACAGCCCTCCTTCCACTGCATGCCCACCTGTGCTGCCATTGACCCAAAATAACACGGCAGGGTGCAAATGGGCTCAGAAATAACCTCGAGCTGAACAGGGACCGACATGGACACCCTGACAGATTGAAAGATCTTAAATGGGAATTTTCTTCCAACACAAAGATTTGTGACCAAGTGGGCTTGATGGCAGGGAGGTTTGCCTTGTCAACACTCATCATGGTGGCCGGGGTTCTGCTTTCAGCCTGCTCTGCTCTGTGCATGTGGAGGGAAGTTCAGCAAAAGCAAATAAAAGCAAAGGGCCTGGAGCCTCAGTCAGAAGAATAGCCTGGATCACTCAGGCACAGCATCAGGTTCTGTAGGGAAAAGGTTCTGGTTCTGTTTTAAGGCCACTCTTACATAGAAACAGACCTACATAAAACCCCAGAGACACCAAGTCCCTCAGAATCAGCCCAATCTAGCGCCGGCGGTCTGGAAACCATAACTGAGATAACATTTAGCAGCTGAGTTTTTTTTCTGTCATGGATCATCTGTGGAACATTATTGTCTGCACTGATACAGCAGGGGTCCTCAGTTCTGGTCCCCAGGGCCCACGGTGCTGCATGTTTTAGGGGTTTTCCCTGCTGCCACACACCTGACCCGGATAAAGGGCCCATTAGCGGGCTTCTGTAGCACCTGGTGGTGTGCAGGAGGTAAAGAGATCACAGCAGCAGCATCTAAAACATGAGCCGCTTCTCCATCGTGTGTGAAAAGCCCAGCGCAGCTTTCAGTGCAAACTTCCACGGGTAATTTCACTTTCCCAGGGCTTTACCTTCACAGATAAAAGCTCCTGGTCCTGGTCGTGTCTCTGAAGTCGGTTGCAAACCTCATGAGTCGCAGGTTTTGGGATTTTGGACTTGTGAAGTTGTTTATTTGAGCTTGGCTTTTTTTTTCTGAGTGAAACCCCGTTATTATCTCCCAGCTACCAACGATAAAAGAAAACACAGTGGTAGTCGTAGTTCGTCCTTTCCACACCCCCACTTCCTGCTTATCGCACCCGCCCAAGTTGACTCGGTGAACCCATAACACACTTTTGCCAGAGCCCAGAATGATGAGATAGTGTGAAAATGAGTTGATGTAAGTGTGTGTGTGTGTGGGGGGGGGGGGGGGATATAGAGAAAAGCATTATAAAGAATGAGAAAGAGAGAAAGACTGGATCCAACCTCAGATAGGAAACGCCTGCTTTATAAATTAAAACTAATGTCAGTCCATTCTGGCTGACCAGAAAAATGACGACTTTTCAGAACACAGTCTGTGTTCAAAGAATAAGATTTTAATAAATCCTGGGTTGGCAGTAGGTCTTTGCAATGAATTACTGTATGTTGGACTTCTTGAGATTTGAGGATTGTAGTCCAGAGCAGATTGTAGTCTTCATGCCCTCTGAAAGCAGGCGGAGGAATGATTAATTTCAGGATATGGTATTTAATATTTGCTTTGATTGTGATTATAACCTCTTTGTTTGGTAAACCTTTTTAAACTGAAAATAGTTTTTATGTCTATCATTAAATTCATGCACACATGGTTTTACATGTAGAAAACGTGTTTTTATACTAGAAATAAAGCATTAATTTCAGAATTAGGGCCGTATTGGATGACAGGCCTCCATAACCAGACTCCCGGGCTGAATTTCAGTCACCACAGGTTTTTTTTTTTTCTTTTCCTTTTTCAAGCAGCTTCTCCATTTTTGTCTCATCTCTGCTTCCAGACCCTTTTTATGATGTCCTGATCACAGGTAAGCCAGCCCAAAACTGCAAAGGTTGCTTTTTGCATATTCTTTGGGAAACAGGCCCTCATTCCCTGTCATGATTCCCATGCAAATAAAAAGTGTGGTAAGTCAAAAGTGTTCAGACCACAACCTCTAATTTGTGTGTGTTCATTATGGTGACATTTAAACGAATCATAAAACAGGGTTGACCAAGAAATTTATGGCAGAAGGAAAGTGACGTAAAGCAGTTTTACTGTAGCATCATCAAATTACTGCGAGTAATTTATTGCCGAAACATTTGTACAAAATGTAATTTACTAAAAGGAGGAAAGTCCATCTGAATCATTCTCATCCATTCTCAAAACAAAGTCATCATGAGGTATTTGTGATTCTCCTCCTTCACATCGTTTCCCTCAGATTCAAAGCTGTTGATTGATGGAAAGCAACAGGTAGCATGGCTGAAAACTTGTACGACATGACAGCACATACACAGCAATTAGTAGATAATTATGGAAGAAAACAATCCAAACTTATATTGATACCAAATTTAATTCCCACATCTTGCTTTTTGAAGACAAAGGAGTTCTGAGGGTCTGTAAGCAATAGAAAACGGGACATGTGCGTTACAGACAGGGCGGATCAAAGAAAGTCACCCAAAGCTTTCAAAGCTCAACAAAAGGGGGGGGGGGGGGGCAGTGATTTATGACGGTGGACTTTCAGTCTTTCACAGCCCACTTAATTACAAACATTCACTGAAATACAATCTGCGCTGTGTACAGAGTTTAGCTGGGGCTGCTTTCAGGATTGACTTGCCCTGAGGTCCAAATGCAGAACAGCTGGTTTACACGCAGCTCTGGGATGGAGGGATGGATGGATGGATTCAGACGACCATGTTTCTCTTTAGCCCGCCCTGCAAGCTGCGCATTCACACACACACACAGGAGGGTTGGCCCAAACCCAAAAGCATAGCTGCTGCTATCACTTCTGTTCTGTCAGAATCCACGATTACAGTCTTTGAAAGAAGAACAGCAACAAGTGCCGTGACTGGCTTACCTTCTTGTGGTTTTTCACGGCGCCTGCTGCTTCCATTTTCATTGAATACTCTGATTGGCTAAAACCAACCTTTGGTAGGCGGGCACTAGGTGTCGCTTCACCCAATCAGCTCAGAGAGTTCTCCCTCCTTTCCTCAGACAGATTCGCAGGAAGCAGACCCAGAATGATAATGTGCAGAACTGAGAGTGTCAGTCTGGCTGGCCAGGTTAGTTTCTATTGCCACACGTTAACATTTCTTTGTGTCAGATGTTTATCTGGACTTTCCGATCCTTTTGATAAAAGGTGGCTTGTTGATGGTAATCACTGTTAAAGCACAACTATATACAACATTTATAAATAACCACAGAACAAATGACTGTGTTGCTTCAATCAGTGCGACATACTGTGACATTAGCATGAGTTACCAGGACAGAACACTGGAAAAGTTTGTCAGAATGATGAGATATTATCAGACTATAGACGTAGACAATCATTACTATAAAATACAGTCATTGTTTTTTGAGAAACTGCCATGCTTAGCAAAAATAAGATTCAGTTCCCTTTACTAAAAATAATTTATTAACTTCTACCTTATAACACTGATATAACAAAAAAAACATTTCAGGCTTCTTGTAGTAGACACAATCTGGCCTCCAGACCATTTTACAGCTTTCTGTCTTGGAAAAAAAAAAGCAACACAGTCAGGGTGCCTAAAAAACCAGAGGGCAAACTGGAAATCCAGTATGAAACAAATGTGACGGTAAACGAATGCAACTAAATCATTTTAGCAACTCTGTGAGCGGAAGCTGAAAAAAATGAGATGACTGTGAGCGCCAGCAGCTGAACGTGAAGAACAATCTATTAGACATAAGAGCAGCGATAGAAGAAGAGCCGCATGAAGGACGGCCATGTTTATTCTACCTGACTTTCTCATGGCCAGGCGGCTGCAAAGGTCCCTCGTCTGTTTGGCGATGCAGCAACATCACTTAGTGCCTTTCAGCCGCAGCGACAGGGGCTTCAGCTGTGCAAATAAAAGGAAACAGGCTGCATGCTGGGATAATGTGTTTGGGTTGCCATGTTTGGGGGCTGACACCTGCACGGTCCCAGATAAGGCTCGGACCTCCGGTTCTGATTACTTTGCATCCACTGGGCTCGGTCCGGAGCCGCGAGCACATCTGCCTGACGGTGGTGAAACGATGAAAGCATAAATAAAAGATCTCAAACCCTCAACGGTCTGTCGAGAGCGAGCCAGCTCCGGTTTATCTGCGAAACAATAAGCGGACAGGCGGAGTTTGGCTTTGAAATAATGGAAATAAATCCTTCCTCCCAGCTACAGAGACGGGCTTCAATTGCAAATCAGAGGCAGCAGACCGACGATTATGTGTACGTGCAGCCATGGCTCAAAATGAGATAATACAAGACCGGGGCAAAGATTCAAATGTCAGTTTAATTGAGTCAAATAATGCTGTTAAGGGTTCCACTCGGAGGTCTACAGGATGAGGCTATCTATAGCAGCATGGCCATGTGCTGGATGAGAGAGGAATAAACGGTTCAATGACCTCATGTTGCCCCTTTGACTAGCAGACCATTCAGCTTATTATGCAGACCGATGATAAAAGCTGCGAGGGTAATTTCAGGCTACGGAAAAGGTCAAAGGGTTTTCTCAGCAGCCGTCTGACTGTTTATTGGAGAACAATGCAGATTTACAGGCCTTCATGTTAATGTTCCCTTTCCTGAGCTCAATGATTGCGGCATTGTTATTGGTGCTGTGCTCTTCAGGGATCGTATGCTGGGGGAGAAAACGTAGAACTATTGACAGAAATGAGACTGTTCCGCTGTTTCTTTCCCAGTAAACAAGTACTTAAAAAAAAATCTGCTCCTTTTGTATGAATTACTGCATCAATGCAGCGTGGCATGGAGGAACTGTGGTTGTGCTGAGGTGTTCAGGAAGCCCAGGTTACGAGATATGAGATTAAAGATTTGTCAAAGGAAGGGGTTGAGGAGATGAGCAGCAGGTGAGGATTGCTCCTGAACCTAAGTTACCGTATTAACTTCATCTTCAGCTCGTCTGCATCGCTGGTTCTGATGTGTCTCATCTTCCTCTGGAATACAGCTATAGATACTCCGCGGGGTTTGGGTCAGGCCAGTTTTCTGGTGATCAAAGCAGGTATTGATACCCTGGGCAGTGTGAGCAGGCATCAGGTCCTGCTGGAAACTGAAGTCAGCATCTCCATGACTTGAAAATGCACAGTGGACCAACGGCAGCAGATGACATGCCACCCCAAATCATCACCGACCGTGGAGAGCCCACTCATATACTTATATAATCATCATTTACTACTGAAAGACAATCAGTATACCATGCAGGGTATAAGGAGAAAGGTACTTCTGATGTCGTTTCCGCTTCAAGAGTGAATAAACATGAGAATTGTGACGGTCTTAGCCCATGTTCTGGACATCTGAAACTCTTTAACGGTCTGCTGTGACAACGCTGTGGTTATCCCCGTTGGTTGTGTCCCTTTTTTTTTGTTCCAGCGTTGTTTTGCTGCCACTCAACTTTCCGTGGACATGCTTGGACACCGTCCTCTGTGGGCAGCGTCTTTAGCAGACTGGCTTTACTCCAGCTGGACCGTGTTTCGTAATGAATGTCTCGTGTTATCGGTGAAACTCTTGGTGTTGAAATGCTTGTTGTGATGTAACTCTGCTCTTTGCCAACGGCCGTAAAACACGTCTGGCTTCCAGTGAGTTCATTCAGGCAGATCTGAACCTGAACACGCGTCTCCATCGTTCTCAGGATAAACACGAGGTATAAAAAAATATTTATTTGTTAAGAACAATGTTGCAACCGCAGCTTTTCATCCCTGCCTCTCAGGAACACTTCCTAATCCTGACATTTCCCCCCCCCCGTGTCTGACCTATACCCTTTTTATCTCCACACAGCAGGAGGCTGCTTGAGGAAAAGAAGAGGCGAGAAAGAAGAAAATTCAATCTGAGTGCTAGCAAACTTCAAGCTGAGCATTTTCGCTGGCCCTTGGCTCTCTTCCTGTTTTTTCCTGCCAAAATGGATTTCTTGTGGAATAACCAGAACTCGTCTTGCAGCCGCCCTGTGGATTTGGACTCGGCTTTATGATGGGACTTTTAGCTTGGTCACAAAAAGGGCACTTCCATAAAACAAGTCACAAACCATTCTTATGCCACTACAGAAAACTCAATTTCGACAATTTTTTGTGCGAGTATAAAACGTTAAACATTAATCCGTTTTTTTTTTTTCTTCAGATTTTTCAGAGCAGATAAGCAATTTCCAAACACACTATTCTGAGATATAACTTTTGAAGATTTTGCCATTAAGACAGGATAACGCTCTTTAACAGATAAATACCAACCCAGCTGCACTGTCTGAAAATCTCTCATGGTAGTCACCGACCACATTGTTTCCTCTGAGAAAAGTTATTTTTTTTAACAGGAATACGTCAGATGCTTATGGACAACAAAAAAATGAGGCAGTGAGGGTCTTGGCACCAAAGATCATCCATGTGGGACATGTGGGTGAGCTTCCAGGATCACCAGGAGAGCTGCGTTGCTGGAGTCCTCACCAATACATGTGGCGCTGTGTTGCTTATTTTCTATTATTGCGCATGTTGTCGTTTAAAAATGAAAATGTATTTTCTCTGACGTTTGAAATAAGCAGACTTACAAGCTTCTGCGTTACACTGACGCACAGTTTGCTGAGTGTATACAGCTTCCGTTTATATATCCTTTTTACTTCTTATTTTACTGTATTCTTATTTTTTGTCTGCACCATCAACACCAAGTCAAATTTCTTGTAAGTGCAAACCTACTTGATTCTCATTCTGATTACTGTGGCTCCTACTTTAATGTGTACTGTCAGTACAAACTGGAATCAATAACCAGGTGGGCTGTGTCCAGGTAGCATTGTTGCCTTGCAACAAGGAGGTCCTGGGTTTAAATTCTGGCCGGGGATCCTGGCGACATGGCGTGTCGGGAGAGATGGGAAGGCTCATGCTGGTGCACATCAGAGTAACAATGCTGGTCAGAAGTGGAGCAAATATTACAGCATAGCTACCAGAATTAAAAATTTTCAAATGCTACTTTGTGCCACAAGGGGCCATCCCCCACTGTGGGGAATTACAGGCAGAGTGGGCTCACCACAAAGAGCTTTAAAATCCCCGGGTAGGGTGCCGGTTTGTTAGAGTCCCATGCCACTGTTCTCAGGCAACCATTTGTCCTAGTGTCCCCCTCCTGAATGGATACGTCATAATTTAAATCTTTATGAGCTGAAATATAATCATGTGGTCATAGCTTTTCTTCTGGATGATCAGTGTGTTCTCCAATGACTCGTGTGTGTGTCACACAGCAGTTTTAATCACAAGCACAGATGAGCATCTTTTTGCTGGTATTTGCTGTTCAGATTCATAACTTAATTTGAGACGATATTCAGGCTGCTTTGCACACAGGAGGCACTTTCAGCTCCACTAGCAGGACGGTGGGCTTTGAAGCAAATTAGGAAAGTGCAAATTTAGTGTAAAGTGCAGTTTGAATACAAAGTGCATTCGTCTGATTATCAGGAAGACGCATAAAGCGGGAAACACTCCTGCAGCCAACATCATAAATTCAAAGAAATTTCCAGAGTTTTATGAACCCACAAAAACATTTAGGACTATCTCTAAAACAAAGAGCGGCCTACAGCAGGCAGTGAGGCCGACTGCGCTTCTGAAACCTGCTCATCAATCACATCTGAATCCCGTCCAAGGCAAACAGGGTCCTATCTTCAATTCTCCGCCAGATGCTTTTATTGTTGAGTTTTAAATGGCCTTTCTGCTGCCGTGGTCTCAGAGGAAGGAGCGCGGTAAGGGTGCAGCTAACACATGTGAGCCGGGTCACTGGCTGTCCTGGTGACCTACGAGGCAGATTCACTCTGGCTGCCAACATTTCAGGTGCTGACAGTTCACTTTGCATTTTTAGAAACTGCTTTGCAATGATTTTTTACTTCTAAATTCAGCAGCACCCAACCTGAGGCTCTTCCCTGTTTTACAGCATTTCCCCCCCCCCCCATCAGCTCGGTTAAAAACAACAACTTGTCTTTAGCAGAAAACAAACAGAAAAAGTCCCTTTTATGTAGCCAGTGATGCACGCGCATGCATTTCACTGCTGTTTTCTGTTTAGCTTTCTGCTCTGACATCTGGACTTCATTTCATGGAGCTCGGTTCGGGAAAGCTGGACCTGCTGCACTTTGATGAAGAGTCAGAGATGAAGAGATAAGTCTCCGGTGAGAGATTAAACCCTGGAACACGGAAACAATCTTTTTTTTTTTTTTTACTTCACCCGTTTGTGGAGAGTCAGCACACTTTTACTGACATCCGCAGTGAAAGCATGGGAATATAACTAAGAAAGGCCAATATTTGAGCAAAGTCAATTTTGATGGCTGAATCTCACACCTTGAACTATTAACCTAGGACGTTTCTTGCAGCTACACTGGGACGGTGCCCTCCACATGTATCCTCACGCCTGGTAAAGGTGAGAAAATCTGTTTCACAGCAGATCCTCCTGCAGTCTCATCTGACTAAAGTCCCAGAAGGCTTCAGTAGACTTCTGGCTAACTCAAATGACAGGTTTCCTCATCTTTCCTGTTTTGAAGAGCACCGAGCAGAAGAACTACAATCATTAAAATATAATGCGATTGCTTAAGTTACATCTATTTTAAAAGGAGCTGTGGTTAGGTGTGCCGATAAGTGTGGGCAATCCAAAAGTTGCTGCAACAACTTTGCCGATCTGCTGAAGACTCCAGCAACATTTTTAGCTGTTGTGAGGAAACAACTTTATCTGCTGACCAGCACATGTTGGTCAGCAGATAAAGTTGTTTCCTAGCATTTTATGCATTGCTGGAGTCCTCACCAATACATGTGGCACTGTGTTGCTCATTTTCTATTATTGTGTATATTGCCGTTTAAAATGAACATGTATTTTCTCTGACGTTTGAAATAAGCAAACAGAACTCGCAAACAACTGCATGCCCCATTTCTCAGGTTTTACACATTACAAAAACCATTACATTGTCATTTTTTAGCACTTTTTGTTGAATCCGCTGCATGAAATCCAAAAAAAAAAGATGCTTGCAGTGTGTGGTTGTAACATGTAAAGAAAAGTAAAATAATCCTGCATAGCTGCGGATGGAAACTGTTGCCATGAGCCTTTCCCAAGCTACAGTTTTGGTGTCCTTTTACTGATTATTAAGCTCTTTCATGCATTTCTCTCTTTACGTATGCGCCTGATCACACCCAGCAACCACTGGCTCAGCTCAGTCCGAGTTCTGGAGGAGAAGGAGGGAGAAAAATGCCGTCTGGCCCCTGGGAGCATAGAGTCTGCCGGCGGACACCTCCAAAGATTCAGCTCAACATGCTGAATAAATGAGGGAGGAACATGGGTGTGGATTCGCTCATTCAAGCCATTTCTAGGAAATTAATCTCCCAGCCTGTAGGGAGGTTGGGGCTGAACTGATTTTATTTTTCCTCTTTGAAAGGTTCCTAAATGAGCATAAAGAGCTGAAAGCACGAAGGTGGCGGCGCCGATAAGAGCTGGGATGTATTCTTCAGAAGCTTCAGAGAGCAGCCCCGAGCGTCCTTTCTTATCTCCTTCAGACGGGGACGCTCCAGTCGCAGTTCTTTGACTTTCAACAGAACCTTATTCAATTGTTCAGCCCATCACACCCAAAGAATTCATTTGTTTCTCCCAGTTATTTGTCTCCCACCCTCCTTTTCTGAACCTCAAAACATTTTTTCATCATTTTTATTTACGCTGGACTCATAAAACATGACCTTTTTTATTGCTGATGTCTTCCTCTCCCCCCGTCTGACAAAGCGCCCATGCAGAAAGTGACCATTAGAACCTATACTTCCTCAATCCTCACCTCTCCTTTCTCCATTCTGATGAATGATATTGTCGGCCACACGCATAAACAAAGCCGGTTTTCTTTTCTCTGTCTTAAAAGTAAAAACATGTCGGAGCAGAGTCTGGCCAACATACGCGGTCTTGCTTGGGCAATCCCACAAAAATCTGCGACCGTTTCCTTCCTTTCCCCTTCGGTTTCCTGCATTCTCCAGAGATTGGGGCTTCTCCCCCCACCCTCCGTTTCCCAACGTCAAGCCGTGCACACACCCAGCGGGCGGCCTCACGCACCCTTTAAGTCCAGAAGAAAACAGAAAAACAGGAACCTAAACTTTACACAGTTTCATTTGCTATTGTTCTTGCCTGTTTTTGCGCTCTGGGCACTTTAGGTCAGGATTGATTGTTTATAATGCAAACCTCACCCAAAACCCTCTCAGTCTGCTGACTGAGACGATGCAGAGACAGCTGAGGGCTCAAAGCTCCTCTCAGCTTACAGCAAACATTCATCACCATGAACGAATGAAGAGATGACAACAAAAATGTGCCAGTAGTACCTGGACTAGGTAAGTTAAGGACATAACATGAACACGAATCATTAATCAACAGCATTGGGGTTATTTCATTTCCTACAATATTTAATAAAATTAACTGATCATTTGGGGGCTATTACTGTAAAGCTCCACAGAAACTCTGAGATCAGTGTGGATTGACCTGAAGGGCATGATTCTGGACCTATCGGAAAAAAACCAGCAGAAACTGGTAGAATTTCCCACTTCGAGATCTGATCAAGATTCAAAGTTGAGAAAATAAAATACATTTACAGTATGGGATTATATATTTTTTCCAAATTCCTTAATTTTTAATCTTTAAAAATGTAAACATTGTATCTGTGCAACCTGCTGGGTTTCCTTAGAGAGGAAACTTTTTGACCAATCTGTCTGATCTGATTGAATTTGACTTTGTAAAGAGTCTTGAGATGACATGTGTTGCAAATTGGCGCTATCTAAATAAAACTGATTTATAAAGAAAACTTCAGATGCATCCCTGCTCCTATAAACCTGAATCAAATGGCTGAATTCACTCATCTAGAGTTGCTGAGGCCTGGTGATGACCGTCTAAAAGCTGCAGGACGGTAGATCTCCAGAACTGGAGTTGGTTATCCCCGGTGCTGAAGAAGAAGTGACCTTTGGATGCATCCCTGCTCCAACATACCTAAATCAAATGAATGTTTAATGACCAGGCCTTTGCAAATCTTGCTCACGTGCCAAGGAGGTAAAGTAATTGAGCCTTTAGGTGCAGTCGTGCTGCATCCAAAAGATGCTCTCGAGCGCTGCAGTTAGAGACTCCTGTGTTAGAAGCAGGACATTTGTGATGAGTCAGGATTCAAGTGCATCAGACAACAAGGGCCCAATCATGACAGATAGAGAACCGGCTCAGAAAATCAAACCTTCTTGGGTCTGAAGTGATTAAAAGCGGCCCACAGAAAGAACAGCGGTGAACCGCTGACAGGACCGAGGCCCATTGATGCACATCGTGGCGTGAAGGCTGGCCCATGCGGTCCGATCTAACAGGTGAGACGCTGTGGTTCAGACTGTTAAATAAGTTAGTGCCGGTTCTGATACAAAGGAGCCAGACCACACGGAGAATCCCAGTTTGTTGTGTGTGTGTGGGGGGGGGGGGGGGGCGCTTGTTAACACCAAGTATGCATTGGAAACACCTGCATCAGATACCTCCCACCGATTGGGAAGTTTTTAATACAAACTGACACAAACACTTGCAGGTTCCAGCAAACGGTGCCAAACCTGATATCCTTTTACCAGGAAGGGTAAGCCAAGCCAGGCTTATGACTTCCTCCGCTTGCAGCCAAGTTTCCCTCCCGGACTGAGGAACCATATTTTAGGTCTTCCCTTTTCCGTTCCAAAAACACTCCCGCTGATAAGTGTTTCAGGAGAAGGCAGACGTGATGCATTTTAGGGTAGAGCAAATCGTGGGAGTAACATTACATGACACATAAACACAAGTTTACGTGCATTTAGGGTACAGCCGTTTCTAAACCCTCTCAGTCAGAACAAGAGATGCCTCGTAAAACCCAGTAAATCTTTAATCTGATTCAAGTCAAATAATTATAATATGTACATATTTTGTATGTAAGTTTTGTTTGACTGTGATCTGCGCTGAAGGAGAAGCACTTCTAATTTGGTTGTTGCCTATCAGTAAAGCTAATCATTCATTCATTCATCGATTCATTCATTATTTCATGTCATCTCGTTAGAGAAAGGATCTTTATTCTGCGAGGTCAACAAAGCTTTGCTGAACACCGTGTTGAAATTAAGTTCTCAGGGCCTGCGGGATGCGTAAGCAATGGACACTTGGAGGCCGGTCTATTCCTGAAACTTCCTGAAAGCTCTTCAGTCTCTGAGTGCTTCAAACTGTGGGTGGGTTTTTCATTTCCATAATGCAACATAATAAAAGTTGATTATATTCTGAGAGTTAACCGTCACTTGAAGGGAGCTCGCGGGTCATGTTCAGTTAGTCATTGTTTTGGTGAGTCATTCATGCAGCAGCAGCAGCAGAAGAGGAGAGCTCTGCATCAGACATTCGCTTTATTTCCACAGACAGACACCGACAGTGAGCTGTTTTCATGCCGTCGTTAACGACATTCAGCAACCAGGGAGGATACTCGGCTGCTTTCTTTAATATTTCAAACGCCAGTGGCCGTTTACGTTACTGCCAAGCAGCAGACGCTTCTTTTCATTGGGAATTACGTCTATAGTTCTAGTATTCAGGGCAAAGTTCGGTCCAGTTTTGCTCAGTTAGGTCTAAGTTAAGATTATTATCTCTGAGCATCAAAGACTGGTGAATAAACGTGTATTTACAGTTGAAACCTTACATTTACATGCAGACTGGACAAAGTCCTGTGGTTCCTCCTGTGGAGGAATGTCACACATTCCTGCTGGACCCCAGCGTTGGTTGGCGCCTCGTTTTCTACCGACCTGGAAAAAAACAGTCGGATCTCTGAGATGGAAAACAAAATCTCTCTCTTTTTAAAACATAGACCATCTCCCAGAGGTGTGGACTTTGACTCAAGTCAGACTTGATGAGTTGAGACTTGACTTGGTTGTATTAGAAAAAGATCGGTGACTCAACTTTGACTTGAATATTAATGACTTGGGACTTGAACTTGACCATCTTTACTTGAAATGACTCGATGTTCTCGTTAAAGTCAACAACTTCAGAAGCATCAAAGCCGAAACAAATAACCTCAGAAACAGCTTCTTCCCAAGAGCTGTGAGGGCAATCGCCCCCTGATGGGAGACTGCAGTCCAACGCTTTAAAATCCCCCCACTGTTACTAACCCGTCATATGTTACACCTTAATGTTACTGCCTACTGCACACTATTATCTCAGAATATCTAAATGCACTTTGCTGTAAACGAAGCCTCCAATCATCATTGTTTAATAAGCACCTTACTACCTCATTATCTGTTATGTGTGACTTTCCTGAACTCTTAAAACAATGTAACCCTTGTTTGTCAGTTGTTTTTTTTTTGTTTGTTTTTTTTTTGCCTTCATCATGTGCAATGTGAACTGTAATGTGAACCAGAGAAGCCAAAGAGAAATTTTGCCGTGGTAATAAGTGGTGACAGATAAAATATTGTGATTCTGACAATTGGCTTAGGGAGCCCATCCTACCTGCCAACAAACAAAACATGGTGCCAACCCTGAACAAGACTGAAAACCTTCAAGGTAGAAGTTAAACATTTATAGAAAACATTTTTAGAGGCTTTGTGTCATGTAAGTAACAATTTTTAGTTGTTTTTGATTGTGTGTGTAGTATTTCAGGGATAGCCCATTATGACGTGGAATTTAAAGCGCAGGACTTGAGACTTGACCATGAAGACTTGCTACATACTCGTGATTCTGGGCAGTAATTAGTTGGTCTCATCTCTACATGCCTCTGGTCTGTCAGAGGAGATTATTAAAACTTAATTGAATGCATACAGCAGAATGTCCTGTGTGAAAAACGAACACTTTTAATTAGTCCAGAGGTTGTTTTTCGTGTTGTTGGTCATATGAGGAAAAAGTCTTTAGGATGTAAGAAAATGTGTTTGGTTGCTTTATTTTTTGACCAGCGTGTATTTATTTACGTATTTATCTTTTGTATTTTCTTCTAGCTCGTCTTCGATGAAAGTCTGCAATAGAATGGTTTAATGAGAAAATCATTTGCTCTTTATTTACTTCTGTGTAATGTTTCTATTTAAAAAAAAAACTTTGGTCAGAACTTTCACTGCCTGTAAAACTGCTTTAAAGAGCAGAATGTACATCTGGAAACGCCTCCTCCTCTCTTCTGCTCCATTAGACTCACTGTATATCTTGTCCTTGGTGCTTCGTGCATGAATATAAATGTATGTTTTGAGTCAGGCTCCTATTTCTCCTCATCTGAGGTTTAAACGCAGCTACAAACGCTCCCCTCTCCATCCTGTTCTCTGACGCAGAAGCCCAGCGGCACTCCCACACTGAAGTCGAATTGAATTCAATATCATTTCCTTAATTACATTCAAGTATGAGCGAAGGGCAAAAGAGGAACCAGGGATTTCTGTAAACAATCCGTTGCCTGTTTACAGAAAAGTCTTATCTGAGGGACGTGCCGGGGATTAAACATGGAGGAGATCATCATGGCTGGAACAAGAAAGGCAAAATCTTCGCAATTTGGAGACGCGCTCATAATCAGAAAAAGGAGAAGATCAAGGTTCAGAAAGATGGAACGGCGTATTAAGAGACAATTAATGTGTTTTTCGAGTGTCTTGAACTGTTTAATTGCTCGTATTACCAAGTAGATCCCCTCATCTGCAATTTCTACTGCTTGGATACTTTCCCACACAGACAGTACGCCATGCATCATTTACCTTCCACGTCACTTCAACTCTGCATTACATTTGTTTAGATAATACATAAAATCCCAGTAGAATGCTAAAATTATGGATATAGCATGAGAAAATCTTAAACATTGAACATAGACATGACAGGTTTGTTGTGTAGTTTGCATCAGGACCAAGGCTGGGAGGATGCATGCTAAAATGAGAAACGATTTATTAAATAATAAATATGACGGTTTACAAGCTGGTAGGTGAAAGCAGGATAGAGGAACGTGACAGAAAGGACAGCAGAACCGGGGTAGCAGAACAGAGGACCTAACAACGAGGACGGCTGGACTGACAGAACGGCAGGCGGAGCAATTAGGCCAAGGTGGAAGTGATTAGACTGAGGGAGAGAAAGGCCAATGATCTAACGGAGACAGGATGAGAGCAGAATCCACAGCACTTTGAATGGTTTTGTTCCTGAAAAGTGTTATAATATATAAATAAACTTGCCTTGCAGGAATACATGAGGGATGATCGGGTATGATAGATTAAACTAATTAACTAAACCGAGGACAGACAGGCAGGAACATGAAGATCTGACAGATCTTCCCAGAAAACAAAGACAGGAACCAATTCTAACAAATATAATAATATAAAGTTAGAACAGACACAAACTGCAGGATCCCTAGGAGTCTAACACTAAATATTAAAACTTCTCGGGATCCTGACAGGAGAAAACTGTGACCATAATTTCCTCACAACTCTGACAAAACGATATGATTGTCAACCAAAAGAGCCGGAATTATTTTATTCATTGTGCGAGAAAGCACAACGAAATTTAAAGAATATTAACTCTCAAAGGCAGTGCAAATAAATAACACAAAAAAAGAATGAATCAGTACATGTAAGAACAATGTAGTAGAAACAGAAACCACTGGGATGTTAAGGAAAAATAAATAAATGACGATCAGGGTTTGGATGAGATTGCGTTGTTCAGGGCAACATCAGCTCATGGGTAGAAAATGTTTCTCAGTCTGTTAGTTTTTGACTTTATTGCCCTGAAACGCCTCCCTGAGGGCAAGAGTCTGAAGACGACTGGGGTCCCTGATGATGCTGTGGGCTCTCTGGAGGCAGCGGTGTCCTGTAGATCTCCTCCAGAGATGGAAGAGAGCAGCCAGTCAGTCTCTGGGCCCCGTTTATGATCCTCTGGAGCTGCTTCCTCTCTGCCACAGTGCAGCTGGAGAACCACAGCGAAAACCACAGCGAGAACCACAGCGAGAACCACAGCGAGAAAAACAGCGATTCCACCGATAGAAGGACACCAAGAGCTCAGGAGGATCTGAGCTGAGGATCCTCAGGAAGAACAGTCTCTGCTGTGCCTTCTTCAGGATGGAGATGCAGTGGACTTTCCAGGTCAGGTCTTCGCTGATGTAGGTGCCCAGGAACCTGAAATGTGGAGCCGTCTCCACCCTGTGCCCATTTATAATGAAGGGCTGAATGTCTGGTTTACACCTCCTAGAGTGATAATTAGTGGAGGTTGTAGGTGGAGCACCAGACAGACAGCCGTTCCATCTCCTCTCTGTAAACCCGGGCGTACACTGTACGATATTTTCGATTGTTGTACTCAGCTACAGCTCAAACTGTACGATGAAACCTCAGGGTTTAAATGTTCACAGCTCGCCATATCTGTTCTGTACAGTCAGATGCTCTGATGATCCGACTGCTCACGCTGTACGTCCAAAAACCACGTCAGACTCAGCCCCGTAGAGAGATGGCGCTACTCGGACTCATCTCTCCGGACGCCAAATGTGAACAGTAGAAGAAGAAAAAGGCGGAAGTGTCAATGCTCACTGTTAAAAATGAGGCTCACTAGAATGAAACGCGCTGCCTTGGTAATTCTACGAGTTGCTTCTCCGCAGTTTGACTCCATGTCACACGTACCGCCGCCATGCTTTTCTCCAATCCTATGTTTTCGTCTAAGAAGAAGAAGAAGAATTCCCTTGTTTGCACATGTGCAATGCGCGAAGTTGGGGGAAATCGGCTCGTAGCTCTGCTTCTACAGCAGGAGGCGCTCACAATCACCTCACGAGGGCCGACTGAATTTCAAACATGTTTGATTTTCATCCGACCGTCCGATTCCTGATCAGGAGGTGTTCGTAAGAGGCCAATCCCCCTCGTTACTCCCTGGATGCTACCCGACGCAGGACGCACCATGCAGCTGAAACTCGTCCCGATCCAAAAAAGTCTCGCAGGACTGAAGATTCGGCCCAAAAAGGGCAGAACATCGTACAGTGTACCCCCGACTTTAAGCAGTCTCATCTCCTTCAGAGATGAGCCCCACCACTGTGATATCATCAGCACAGAAAATGTGATTTTAGAAATCTTCGTGTCATTCCTACACATTTTTAATACAAAATGTTTGTCATTTTTTGTTCAAAGTCAAATTCTAGATTCTGAAATGGGATTAGAATAAAGACTGGAAATGTTTTTATTGTTCACGATTGTCCAGATCTGGAAAATCTTCAGAGTTTCCCGAAAAGTTCTGCTTGTTGCTCAGACTTTAGTGTGGTAATTACTGACGGATATTCAGAGCTAAATATAAACTAACTTTTATCTTTCCTCATGGGTCTGAGAGCAGTGTTGTATAAAGTACTGAAATATCGGAGTCAAGTAAAAGTATAAGTACCTCTTCAAAATATGACTTTGGTAAAAGTCCAAGTCACTGACTGAAATGTTACTTGAGTAAAAGTCTTAAATTATCTAAAATGTCTTGTACTTAAGAATGAAAATTACTGTAAAAATAGATGTACTCAAGTAATGTAATAAAAAGTATAAGTAAAAAGTAAAACAAAGCAAATGCAGTTTGAATGAGATTTTGGTAAACTTTGAAAGTCAAATTTACTTAAAATAATATAAACAGCCAAGTGCTGGAGAAATTTAGACCAAGTTTAGACAGAAGATACAACCTTTTTCTAAGCTTTCAGTTTTCCTTCTTCAAGTAAGGTCAGTGCTATGCGCTTTAAAATTGTACACAACCAAGTGCAGGCAAAATTTAGAAAAGGGTGTGTATACTAAGAACATGGTTAAGTGATAAACCAGGTCTAGTTTACCTACAGGAAACCTGCTAATAGATACACCTGCAGGTTATCATTTAGTTAAGAAAATTAGGACTCTCTGCTATTAGATGCTTTACCTATACCACAAGGTTAATTCAACCTGCTTTACCACTGAACCAGCTTCATATCCTGTTAGTGGTGATGAACAAGACCAGGCAAGTCCCGACTTGGTCGCAGTCAATCAGTAGGTGGGGTCAAAACACTTGCGTGCGTGAGTCTCTCTCTCTCTTTTTGTAACGAGTAACTAAACCAAACATTGAAAATGTATTGGAGTAAAAGTATGCAATTAAGTTCAGAAATATAGTGTAGTAAAAGTAAAAGTTATCAAAAAAATGTATACTCGAGAAAAGTATAAAGTACTCCAAAATATACTTGAGTATAGTAGTGAAGTATTTTTACTTCATTACTATACAACACTGTCTGAGAGTTTCTGGTTTTGGGGCTTCAGGGCTTCCTCCATGACTGTTTCTGTAGCCTTTAATGATATATTTTAGACCATCATCCAGTTTGGATTCCTGTAGGCCGCTCATGAGTCAGAACTCTACCAGCGAACAGGATGTTTATCTATATGGCCCTGGAAAACAACGGAAAACAAGTCCAGTTGCTTTGTTTTTAACCTTTTTTTGGAATATATGGCCCTGGTATCTGTTTCCTTGGGTTCAATCCTTTGCAGGCTTATAGTCTCTTTTTTATACTAAAGCCAAAACTTCCCTAAAGAGGTTAAGATGCACATCCAAAATGTGAGCTTAAATACTCCACGATGATTCATTGGTGTGCCCATAAAAAGCTTTATCAAAGGTTTTTAAGGGAGAAGATCCCACAAAAACCAGAATAAATCTGGAAATCTGCTGCTGATTATGATAAATAAGCCTCCCATCGTCTTTTTAAAACAACTCTTTCTTTAA
This sequence comes from Fundulus heteroclitus, assembly GCF_011125445.2. Classification (NCBI taxonomy): domain Eukaryota; kingdom Metazoa; phylum Chordata; class Actinopteri; order Cyprinodontiformes; family Fundulidae; genus Fundulus; species Fundulus heteroclitus. Next base: position 40,659,599 of record NC_046367.1, read on the forward strand.
GCTGGCAGCTCAAGGCTTTCTAAACACAAACCATGGAGTGGATTTCAACGACAGATCAGATTCGTACCCGATGTTTTTAAAGCCGTGCTCCCATGGGTGTTGTTTATTTTCCCTGTTTCCATTTTCAACGTTTTAAGGGGATAAAATCTCTGTCATTGTTGCAGCTACAAGCAGTGAAAATATACATTTTGCCAGAGGGTTTGTGCACAATCGCAGGAAGACTCGGGTCCTGTCAGCGCCCAGCAGCTCAGAGCAACCTTTCCCGAGTGTGATTGAAGAGACGCACTCTGCGGTTCGTCCTGATAGGAGACGTCCTGGACAGCCGGCTCCACAAGCAGGCCTCCTTCCTCCCGCCTCGCCTCTCTGCCGGCTCAACCGGGAGGAAGTGACCGAGCTTTCAGGCGTTGCAGTTAAACGAGCTGAGTGACAGACATGGCAGCGGAAAGGCTTGTTTTGTCTCCGTCAGGCAAGAGCAACAAACCGTCAGACAATAAAAGGAGATACTGTCGCTTAAACGTGGTTATTTTGACAAAGTAAACCTGGGAATGATGGCATCACTTTGTGGAAATTAACTGGATAATTTTCCTTTCAGTTTCTTTAACCGGATGAAAAGTAAGAAGATGGTCTTGGCCAGGTCACTCTTGGAAAAGAGGTTTTAATCTCAATTAGTTTTTTTTTTACCTGGTTAAATTAAAGGACTCTATCTCAGATGACCAAAAATAAAAATAAAATGACTTGCATTTGTTGAAATATTTCTAAAATGGCAGTCCTATTAATAGAAATTAATGGTGTTAAACTTTTTTTTGTCTGTGAAGAGGACATCCTGCAGACGAGCTTTCCAACCACTGTCTTAATCAGTGGTTCTTCAGGCTTTTCGAAGCTCATTTGAACTTTTTCTTTGGACTTTAGCAGTTTGTTCAGCTCAATTATCTGATCATATTTAGATAATTATTTTTTTATTAATTAGGGCAAGGCAACTATAGTTGTATTAAAGAATTAGGCCAACCCAATAAATCTAAAATCCTGACAATGAGAAAATGTAGATTGATGTGTACTCTTTACTATTCTTGCTGTTAGTGGTGGTCGTAGTAGGAGTGGTAGAGCTAGAGAAGAGACAAGAAAATCCATCACAATCAATCTGAATGCCTTCTGCCCAGCGCCACTCCCATCTGTCATCATGAAGTGACTTGAGAAACTAGTGCGGAGTCATGTCATGACCTGCCTGCCAGCAGACCTCAATCATTTTCAATCTGCTCATAGAGCAACGAGATCCATGGAGGACACAACTCTACAGTTAGCCCTGACCCACCTGGAGCAGCAGGTGAGTCAGGGCTATGCCAGTCTGCTCTTTATAGGCTTCAGCTCTGCGTTTAACTCCATATTCCCTCAGAGACCGGCGTCTAACCTGGCAGATCTGGGAATCCCAGAATAACCGCGGATGCTTTTTCATGGAGGCGGGCTGGAATGGAGCTGATGATGTGGAATCTGTCTTCTCTAAGCCCCAGTGGGTGGAGGCAGATGAGCGTTCACACTGAGCCTGGTTCTGGTTCTGCTGGAGGTTCTCCTCCCTGTTAAAGGGGAGTTTTCCTCTCCACTGTCGCTTCATGCATGCTCAGTATGAGGGATTGCTGCAAAGCCATCAACAATGCAGACGACTGTCCACTGTGGCTCTACGCTCTTTCAGCAGGAGTGAATGCTGCTTGGAGAGACTTGATGCAACCTGCTGGGTTTCCTTAGAGAGGAAACTTTCTGACCAATCTGTGTGTTCTGATTGAATTTGACTTTTAAACTGCCTTGAGATAACATGTGTTGTGAATTGGTGCTATATAAATAAAACTGAATTTAGTACAGAAGGAGGAGACTGCATTCCTTGCAAACATTGTATGTCTCCACAATGAGAAAAGAAAATGGAGTCAGATTTATGTTTGAACTGAAGTACAGTATTGGAAAAAATGTCCTGCAGGCAGCATCATCACAGAGAGTAGCTCATCTGGAACTTCTTCTAAAACAAATCAGAGGACAATAAAAAAAAAGCCTCAGCTGTGACAAACTTTTAGCATTCAAGCTGAATGACGATATTAAAATAATCTGGGTATTCAGCAGATAAGATCGGCCTAACCAAATACAGATTCAGCTCATTTTTGGCCCATTCTTTGTCAGCATGTCTGAGCCTTTAGCTCATTCATTTAGTTTAGTTAGTTTGTTGATTTATTTAAAACAAAGTTACACAGTTAGAACCAAACCCCGTCAACATCTGACTCCTGGTTAGAGGCACGAAAAAGTATAATTTCTTATCCTGTGTGCGAGTGCAGTCACAGCTAATGGAAGGATGGGTAGAGGTTATGGGGTCGAGGTTGGGGGTCTTAGAAGGTTTCCTGCCCAATGCTAACCGTTTATCTCTGAGCTTTACCTTTTATATTGAAACAGTTTTTCTGACTGCAAATAAAACCTCTTTGGTAATTGTCCCTGCACTCTGAGAGCCGGTGCAAGGGGACCCAATGGGATCAGTTCCAGCTGAAGCGCTGGACTCTTCCAGTGTCCAAGTGACAGATTTAGCATGGACTTAAATCCCTGAACCGCTGGTGTCAAATCCAAGGGCAGAGGAAGTACGGCTGTTACAGCCAGTCTGTTTACGTCGCCATGGATGCCCCCCTGCTTGGAAAGCTGCAAAATGTTTCAACACCACCGCTGTCTGCAGCACACAAACCGTACACATACTATTTATGACATGCACGTCAGATTTTCTATTCACTAAAGCCCAGAAACGTGGAGCGGCAGACGTCTGGGCTCAATGGTCCTGGTGCAAAAAGTCTCCTTTCTGTTCTCGCTTGCCGCTGTGTCTGTGGCCCTGTCACCGTACACCTGTCATCGCAGCGTCCAGCTCCGGCTGCCAAACACCCTTCAGGATGATGCGCATTAGGGATTCCCAGAAGCTCTGCAGGCTGCATTTAGATTGATTGATGTAGAGCAGTGTCAGTCAACACGTAAAGCCGAAAGCTGCTGACGGAGGCTTTCACAGAACAAAACACTTCCTGTGTCAGAGCTGGAACGAATTAAGAAGAAAGTCAAGACAGTCTTCTTCAAAATGAAGTCCCAGAACCAGAAGGAAACATTTGCACCCAAACAGGTCAGAGTATGCTGGATCTTAACTTGGGGTTGTGTTTTTTTTTTACTCCTTAAACCAAACAGATTAGACTAAAGAGAAATAGCTCCACTGACTGATCCAATTCACTTGGTCTCATTTAACCCGTCCTCTTGCCAAACAACTCAGTTCAAATTACTCCTGAGCAACCTCTCGGTGGAACATCCTGTCCTACCGTCACGGACCGCGTCCACCCGCGCCGTCATGTCAGCCCACTGGGATCCTTGCAAATAACGGCACCTGACCTACAGGGGTCTGTGCTCCAACGTCTGAGCAAGTTCTGGGTCGGTTCGACTAAAACTCTTCATATTTAACCGTCACTGACTCAGGAGAAGACAGTGTTGGGTCAAAATGCCACATCAGTCACAGCGTAGGCTCCCCTGAGTGTTTCCCAGGAATGTGAAGACTGGATTACCGCCCCCCCCCCCCTCCCCCTAAACCCTAGACATCGTCCCACAGCGGAGGCAACAGTGAGATTCTCAGATATCTGCACCTGTCAAAGCAGAGTGGAGGTACAACAAGTGGAGCGGGGGTGCAACGAGAGGGTTGCGTAAATAGAAGGGGTGTAGGCATAAACAGGATGGTGGGGGTGGGGGGTACAAAAAGAGGGCTGAGGGTATAAAAAAGGTTTTGGGTATAAAGAAAGCATGATGGGGAAACAAAGGAATGGTGCCATGACCCTTAGGTTTCAGGTTTCTATGGTTTTCCTGTTTATTTGGTGTTGCTTTCTCAGTTTTATCCTTTATTTCTTGCATTTTGTTCACGGTGTACACTTGATTATGTTAGATCTCTGCTAAATCCCCCTTTTGTTTGTTTATTTCTTCATAATTCATCTCCAGTCAGGTTTAATACTCTTCCTCAGGCTCCCTCCCTAATGTTCCCCCTAATTTCTCAAGTGTCTGAGCATTCACTGGACCTCTGTAAACAACATCACACTGAGGCTACATTACACCTGTCCAAAACCTGAGATTATAACGCAATGCTTACTAAAATAATCAAATAACAGCAATAATTTCTTTTAGATTCCTCAGTTTAGATACAACTGATTTAGTCCGATCACATGAAAGACAAACACCTTGGATTTTTTATGAATTGTATAGTATGTTTTATGTCACAGTATGGGTCCTGCTAAGGAAAAATTGAGAGACTTGTACATCTTTGAGTTAAATTTTTATTGCAGTATATTTCTAATGGGGTAAATATCACACTTGCATTTTTTCTAAATAATATATATATATATATATATATATATATATATATATATATATATATATATATATATATATATATATATATATATATATGCATGTTAAAAGATTTAAAGATAATTCTAAAACATTTATGTAAAAATTTAGACCTATAAGGTCAAAATGTACAGGTTATTTTCTAAGCATAGAGGTGGCCTAGATGTTCTGGATTTAATGACAAATTGTTTATTTCAGTTTTTTGAGAGTTGAGGCTTGACTCTAAATTAGGGAGGAAGGATTTGAGACTCGACTTTGACTTGAAAAAAATTGACTTGTGATCATTTCTGCCGTGAAGGGAATGGAAAGAGGCGTGGAGGCAGAAAACTGAGCTCAGACTGACACAGTAAACCTGCAGAACACCAGCTTTGAGAGGCCCTGGTCTGACAGTTTTATCCTTATTTATATACGACCCCAAATATATTCACTGAAGCACAGAAACATTGCTTTCATAGCCTCCTCTGAAATAATAAATCAGCACCACCTACTTAAATAATAATTTTTGTTTTCCTGCAGAATCATGCTCTGTACTAACTAAAGTAAATATATA